>NC_082708.1:66535488-66847155 GCF_030144855.1 Hypanus sabinus | reverse complement strand
TCTTTGCCTCCTGCCAGTCAGCCAATCTTCTATCCATGCTCATATCTTTCCTGTAATACCATAGGCTCTTATGTCGTTAAGCAGACTCATATACAGAACCTTGTCAAAGCTTTCTGAAAATCCAAGTTAGCAACATTCACTGACTCTCCTTTGTCTATCCTGTCTGTTGTTTCCTCAAACAATTCCAACAGATTTCTCAGACAAGTTCTCTGCTTAAGTAAACCATGCTAACTGTGCTATTTTATCATGTACCTCCAAATACCCAGAACCCCGACCCTGAATAATGTACTCCAACATCTTCCCAATCACTGAAGTCAGCCTAACTTGCTTATAATTTGCCAACTTTTGCCTGCCTCCCTTCTTAAAGAGTGCAGTAATCTTTACAATTTCCAGTCTTCTGGAATCACTCCAGAATCTGGTGATTTTTGAAAGATAACTTCTAATCTCTTCAGCTATCTCTTTCAAAAACCTGGGGTGTAATCGATTTGGTCCAGGTGACTTACATATTTTCAGATCTTTCAGCTACCTGATCATCTTCTTCTTAATAATAACAATTACGTTCATTCCTACCCTGACACTCTTGAATTGCTGACTAACTGTTGGTGTCTTCCAAGTAAAGATTGATGCAATATACTTAGTGAATTCATTCATTATCTCCTTGCCCTTCATTACTATCTCTCCAGCATCATTTTCCAGCTGTCCCATATCCACTCTCACTTCTCTTTTACTCTTTATGTATCTGAAAAAATCCTTTGGTATCCTTTTAAAAGTTATTAGCTAGCTTATCTTCACATTCCATCTTTTCTCTTCGTATTGCTTTTTTTTTGTTTTGGTTTTTCAAAGCTTCCAAAACCTCTGGCTTTCCATTAATATTCATTTTTATGTCTTCTCTTTTGCTTTTGTGCTGTCTTTGACTTCCTTTGTCAACCATGGTTGTCTCATCCTCTGCTTAGAATACCTCTTCCTTGGGATAACTCTGTTCTGCACTTCCTGAATTACTCTAAGGAATCTCAGTCATTGACGTTCTTCTGTCATCCCTGCTTGTGTCCCCTTCCAATCAACTCTGCCCAGCTCTATTTGGCCTTTGTAGTTGCCCTTACTCCACTGTGATACTAATACATTTGATTTTAGCTTCTCCCTCTTCAACTGCTGGGTAAATTCTATCACATGGTAAACACTGTCTCCCAAGGGCTGCTTTACCATAAGCTCCAAAAGTGCTGTAGCAAGTGTCAGATGTTGCTCTCCTTACATATGGACTTTTATGATGACATAATGGAGGTTGCAGTGACACAAAGCAAAATTATGATGCTCTGAATTTTCAGGAAAGTGACATTCAAAATATAGAAATAACTACTGATCCAGTTCTACACCGTTTCATTGGTTGTAGCCTGTTGTGTGAAGAATGCCTGTAAATATCAAAATAAATGTTAGAAGGATGGTTTGACCATTGCAGCAACCACAACCTATACATTTTGACCATAAGGTTCTGAGGAATTCTCACAGACATGTCCATATTGATGCTCTGGCATTACTAATCTATTGCTATCATGTCTGCTTCCAGAAGAGTATTAAAAACCAGCACTTCCTCCTACGGGTCTTGATGATTTTGTCTTTATTGAAGGAGTCTGTTGAGGAAATTTTCCAACAAGTCTCAGTATACTGTATGTTCCTTACCTTGTTCTCACCGTTGATAGAGTGCTTAAGCCATCAATACGGATGAGAGAGCGTGCACGTGGGCTTTAGGCTCTGCAGTGGTTGTGATCACCAAAGCCTGTTACATGGGGGTGTATGGCATAGAGGAACATGAAGTACTAAAGGTATTAAGAAATGATAATTAATACTGCATTTGTGAATTTGAATGCAGACTCTCTGCAGCCTTATATTGGACTGTTGGCTCCAGCCGTCACATCCTTTTGTTGCCACTTCGTTACTGACATAAGGAAGCAAGAAACTGCAGATGTTGGAATCTGGAGCATCAGGCAAGTTGCTGGAGAATTCAAGTGAGAGTACAGTATCTGTGGGGGGAAAAGAATTGTCGATGGTTTGAGATAAAAGCCTGCATCGGACCCCATTTGGAAATGTTAATGCTAAAACTGTTGCTGGAGTGAAATCCATTCATGAGCTTTTCAAAGTGCTTATATACCCAGAACTTTGCCATTAAAACAGAGAAGCAAATAATGATTGAAATGTCACACAGAATGACATTCTCTTGAGAGGACGATAAGCAAATTCTCTGATATAGGAGTGAGAGGGAACCATTTTCACAGAATTATAAAAAGCAGGCAAGATTGAGATAAAGAAATTATGATCGAAGTATCGGTGATTGTGGGAGCAAGTCATGCCAATCAAATTTTCACAAGTGTAATTTTTTGTATTATAAAGTAAGTCAAGAGCACACTCTAGTATCTTGCAAGAAAGCTGCAGGCAGGATTGATCTCTTTTACACAAGGGAACAGACTGCTCAATATAATCATTGACATGGTTTATATTTTAAGCCATCCAGAGGCAAAGGGAAATATATGTACATATGTGCAATATGTAAAGCTAAATGGGCAATTTGCAAGGAAAATAGGGACAGGAATTATAGCTTGTGCAGGTGTATGTGTTCCTTTGTGTGGTTACTGGCATGAATTGGTCAGAGTTAGAGAAAAATTCCAGTGAGTTGAAGTTAAAATGGCAGCTAAGTATTAAAGCTGTGTAAGCTTGCCTAAAGAGATTGTACTAGTGCATAGTATATTGTAATATCTATAATCTTTGGAAATTATTTGTATTGCTTACATTATTTGTAGTTCTTGAATTTATATTTTTGTATTTGTAGGATTACTGAATAATTTCTTAAAGGATGTGATGGTCATGCTGATCTGTGAGTTTAGTTTTATTCCACCCAGATGGGTTCAGGCTAAATTCAAAGAGTATGTACAAGAGAAAACCACACTGAGGTATGGTTTGAATTAGTGTTACTTTGTGCTTACAGGAGCCAAGTCTTACAAAACTGCAGTAGATGGATATACATTAATGCAATGAATAACACCATTAGATCTAGCAGGAATAATGAGGTGAAAGCACATACATTGAGAGCTTCCAGCATCCATCAAATGGACACAATTGTTGTGTATTTAATATTTCAGTAATATTTGAGTAAAATTGTAAATATATTGATTAATTAAGCATTCTTTGCTGTTTACATAATACATTGCAGGTTATATGTAAAAGTGTGTAAATGACATACGTCATTATGCTACTGCATCATATGGGCATGCCTGACTAAAGGTAAAAACTAAAATATACAGAAGTTAACCCAGCTCTGTGTTTTTCTTTAAATTAGTTTGATATTTTGGAGTTACAAAACATAACAGTGGTGACAAATAACTTTTGAAACAAACCCAAGATGACTACCTACCTGTTGAAGCACAGCAAGACATTTAGATCTTAAAAAAGCGCAGCATGTTTTTCTTCACAAGAGGAGAGGAACGATTGAGTAAAAAAACACACAGCATGGGTCTCTTAGAAAGAGGGAAAAAGGCAGAAAGTGGATCAAATTCACGGGCTCATAACAGTGAGTACCAGGTGATAATAATCATAAATTAAAAAGTGTAGGAATGGCCGGCTACATTAGAAAGATAGACCCATACATTTGCATGAGAGATAACTGAATGATCGATACTGAAAAAACTGAGCAGTATTTTGAAGTAAATGAAATAAACAATGAGAAATGAGTGCCAGTTCTGCTGAGTGCACTTGGTGAAAGAGCATACAATTTGCTTCTAAGTTTAACTGCTCCAACCAAGCCAATCAAAATAGCTTTGCTGATATTGTGAAAGTAATGCAGGAACATTTAGAACCAAAGTCATTGTTGATTGCAGCACATTTTAAATTTCATAAGTGGAATCAAAGGGCAGGGGAGTCAATTTCAGCTCACAGGGCTGAATTGAAGAAATTGAGCATTGTGAATTCAATCACGGGCTTTTTGATGCACTGAGGGATTACTTATTTTGTTTTATGTCTTAGAGTCTTATTAGATTTCTGATTTGTCAATGCATCAAGGGATATGGTGAGAGAGCAGTTATATAGGGTTGAATGGAATCTGGGATCAGCCATAATGAAATGGTGGAGCAGACTCAATAGGTTGAAAGGCCTAATTCTGCTCCTATGTCTTAATGCCTTTGTGGAATCTTACAAGAAAATATTCCAAAAAGACTCCTAACTAAAGAACAACTCACATTTAAAAGAGCAGTTGAAATTGCTGTATCAATGGAAACTGTGTCCAGGAATGCAATTGAGTTGCAGTCAGGAATGAAAGTGAGATGAACAAAATTGCAACATCTAAACAGAAATTGGCCTGCCGGAACAAATTGTGTTACCATAATGGCAGGGGCTCAAGTACACAAGACCAATGCTGGTTTCAGAATCAGAATCAGAATCATTTAATCATTTAATCATTTAATGCGTACCTGTACGCATACAAGGAATTTACTTCCGGCAGATGTTATCTCTCTGCTCATAACAATAATAATGATAAATATAAATGAAAATATAGATTATACATACAAGTAGTGCAATCCAAGTAATAGTTAGCCGACAGTTAACCGGCAGTTAACTATTCAGCAAAGTGACAGCAGTAGGGAAAAAACTTCTCCAGTGCCTATTAGTCTTAGCCTGGAGGGATCTGAAGTGCCTACCAGACGGAAGCAGTTCAAACAGTCTGTGCGCAGGATGGAAGGAGTCCTTTATGATATTCCCTGCCCTCTTCTTCAACCTGGAAGAGTACAGATCCACAATAGAGGGCAGGGAGGCTCCAATGATGCGCTCGGCAGTCCTCACTGTGCGCTGTAGTCTGGTTCTATCCTGCTTGGTGGCGGCTCCAAACCACACAGTGATGGAGGTGCACAGGACAGACTCAATGACTGCAGTATAGAACTGCAGCAGCAATTCCTGAGGCAGACCATATTTCCTCAAGAGGTGAACCAAACAGAAAATGCAAAGAGTAGGACATGTTCAAAGTGCACATTGGACAGACAAACATAAATGGACTGCACATGGAAGTGAAACAGATAAAAGTCAGGTTGAAGTTTCAAAAAGAGCATTAATCTGCATCTGTTGCTGAAAAATCTGATAATGATGAGAATGATACAGGACATTGAGATTTACAATGGGAGAACTAGGAATAGACAAGCTTACACCAGAAGTGAGCGGCAAATTAATTAAAATGGAATTGGACTTTCACTCAGCTGCTTCAGTCACTCCATAAAATGAGTTTGAACAGCATTTCAAAAGTACTAAATGGAAGCCTACAGATATCCAACTAAGAACTTATTCTGGAGAAAAGATAACTCCAATGTGAATGACATCCATAACAGTGAAATACAACCAACAAGCCACATTGGGTTTGTATGTGGTTAAAATAGGAGGGCCAGCATTGCACTGGTGTGATTGGCTGAGACAATTACAACTTGATTGGAGATCCACCCACAATCTGTATGCTACATCCCCCGCAATAAAGTCAAGTGAAGGCAAATAAGAAAGGCACTGGATGATGCCACAGCAGTGTTTAAGGATGACATTGGTAACAAGTGCAAAATAGGGGTAAATGAAAATACCATACCCAAGATTACAAAGCACATCTGGTTCCTTATAGCATGTGGGATAAAGCAGCCAGTGGTGGGGATATCTTTGCAAACCTTTCTGGAAGGAAATACTTCAGCAAGGTGGACTTAGTTCAGGCCTATCTACAGGTGGAGATGGAAGAAGAGTCCAAAGTGTTTTTCACCATAAGCACTCTCAAAGGGCTTCACTGTTTTAATAGGCTTATATTTGAAACAGTACCTGCACCTGGACTCTGGCAGAAAGTTATGGACAAGGTACTGCAAGGCTGCCCAGACACTCTCTGTTATTGGATAATATTGTTGCTACTGGTAACGGATGACAAGGAACATCTCTAAAATCCCAAGACAGTGTCAAAAAGATTAGAAGATTATGGGATCAGAGCATGAATTCTTTAAACTAAGTATCACTTACTGTGGTCACACCATTGCACACAAGCTTTACGCAAGTGTGTTGAGAAAATTCAAGCAGTGGTGGATCCCCCAAGGGCAAAGGACATGTCACAAATGCAGTTCTTTATAGGATGTGTCAATTACTGGAACAGCTTCCTGTCAAATCTGGCTATTGTGTTCCACCCCTTGAACTGATTGCAACAGATCAGGAAGAAATGGCAATGTGAGGTAGTTTTCAAAAAGGTAAAGGAAATGGTGACATCAGACATTGTACTCACACATGATAATCCACGTTGTCCAGTAAAGTTTGCCTGTGATGCCTCTCCTGATAGTATAGCTGCAGTTGTGTCACATGTTATGAGTGACATGAATACTCAGTAGCCTTTGCATCATGTTCCCTTACCAGTGCCGAGAAAAATTATGCACAGATTGACAGAGAGGCCTTGAGTCTGGGTTGGAGTGTAAAACACTTCAAGCAATACTTGTAAGCAAGGTATTTTACCCTCGTTTCTCATCATAAACCACTTGTATCCATTTTTAATCCACAGAAGGGTGTTCCACTAACAGCAGCAGCATGAATATAGAGATAGCTCTCTTTCTTAGAGGACACCATCACAAGACTGAGATGGATCAGCAGATCGAGCAGCTTGCTGTGCACTGTTCAGGATGCCAACACATCCAGAAGATGCCAAGAGCAGCATTCCTGAGAATGGCTTGCATACTACTGGCAGAGGATTCATGTGGATTTTGGCAGACCATTCATGGGTACAAATTTCTTAATATGAGTTGCATTTCTGACCACTTTGTAGTTGCACTACAAAATGGCAAGAAATATTACCAATAACATCCACTACAACCTCACACACTGTTGGTGTTTTAGAGGAGAATTAGGCCATTCAGCCCATCGGGTCTGCTCTGCCATTCCATCATGGCTAATACCGGATCCCATTCAAACCTGTACACCTGCCTCCTTGTCATATCCTCTGATGCCTTGACTGATCAAGAAATGATCAACTTTCACCTTAAATACACCCACGAACTTGGCTTCCACCACAATCTGTGGTAGAGCATTCCACAGATTTACAACTCTCTGGCTAAAAAAATTCCTTAAGTTCTAAAGGGTTGCCCCTCAATTTTGAGGCTTTGTCCGAAACAGGCCGAAACATCGTTATTACCTCGTCCCATAGATGCTGTCTGGCCTGCTGAGTTCTGCCAGCATTTTGTGTTTTTTATTAATTATTATCTCCTTGTTTTATATTCTGTTCCTCTTGAAATAAATGCAACATTGCATTTGCCTTCTTTACCATGGACTCAAACTGTAAATTAACCTTCTGGGAGTCTTGAACAAGGATTCCCAAGTCCCTCCACACTTCTGATGTTTGAACTTGCTTCCCATTTAGATAATAGTCAGCACTATGACTATCTAAATGCATTATCATACATTTACCAACGCTGTATTCCATCTGCCACTTCCTTGCCCAGTCTTCCAATTTGTCTAAGCCCAACTGAAAATGCATTGCTTCTTCAGCACTACCTACCCCATTCACCTATCTTCATATCATTTGCAAACTTTGCCGCAAAGCCATCAATTCCATTATCTAAATCATTGGCAAACAATGTGAAAAGCAGTAGTCTCAATACTGACACCTGAGGAACACCACTAGTCACTGGCAGTCAACCAGAAAAAGGCCCCTTTTATTCTCACTCACTGCCTCCTGCCTGTCAGCCATTCCACTATCCATGCCTGTATCTTTCCTGTATGCCGTAGGGTTTTATATTGTTAGACAGCTTCATCTGTGGCTTGAGAAGCTTCTTCTCAAGGTCTGGTGTTCCAGAACACTTAGTCCGGGGGTCAGCAACCCGCGGCTCCGGAGCCACTTGTGGCTCTTTCAGCTCTGTGCTGCGGCTCCCTGTGGCTTTGGGAAATAATTGGTCAGTATTTAATTAAAATGTATTTTATGTTAGTTTGTTAGCTTTTGAAATGTAATTCTAAATTTGAAGATTATGGTGATCTTGTACAATCTAAATAAGACTTTGTGACGACACATTTCCTGGCACATCCGAAACGGCTCACAATTAGCCAGCATTCAGGCTAAGGGAGATAGCCTACGGGGGTTTGTGAGTATGCGTCTTTTGCAGCATCCGCGCCCATGGGGGCTGGGTTGAGGGAGGCTTAAAAGCAAGGCTGTTTAGTTCAAATAAAGTTATTCGACTGCAGTTTACTGACTGCGTGAGCACACCGCTACAACGTGTTTTTATCGCTATTAATATACGTCACCACTGCCAATACCTGACACCCGTCAGTGCGCGATTTCTTTAATTTTTCGATCCAAGGTAAGCCAACTATGGAGAATTCTAAAAAAAGAAAAGTGACTGAAGAAAACAAAACGTTTAATGATACTTGGACAGATTCATTTGCTTTCACTGTTGACGAGACTGGTTTACCGGTATGCTTAATATGCAATGAGAAACTAGCAAACAACAAAAAGTCAAATGTCGCAAGGCATTTCCAGAATAAACACGCAGCCTTTGCTCAAAAATATCCGGATGGAGATGAGAGAAAAAAAGCCGTTTCGGAACTGATGCGGAAGGTTGATCTGAGCAAAAATCATTTCCAGAAATGGATGAAGTCTGGAAAATCAACGACATACGCTAGTTATATTGCCGCTCAGGAAATAGTCAGGCACGGGAAGCAGTTTACAGATGGTGAATATATAAAAGAATCTTTCATTAAGATTTCAGAACATCTATTCACGGACTTTAAAAACAAGAGTGAAATTGTGCAGAAAATCAGGGATATGCCCCTCTCTGCAAAGACTGTCAAAGACAGAACCATAAAAATGGCAGAAGACATCACAAGTCAGCAAATTGAAGACATCAATTCAGCTGTGGCCTACTCGATTGCCTGTGACGAGTCTAAAGACAAAGGTGATATTGAACAAATAGCGCTGTTCTGCCGGTATGTAAACTCTGCCGGGCCACAGGAAGAACTGATTGAGTTGATACCTCTAAAAGAACAAACACGGGGGGAGGACATCTGTGAGGCTGTCTTGAATTGTTTAAGAGCCAAAGGAATAAAGACCACCCATCTGGTGTCAGTAGCTACTGGTGTCAGGGCACCGAATATGACGGGAACGCACAAGGGATTTGTGGCTTTACTGCAGAAGTCGCTGGACAGAAAGCTGCTGACTTTTCACTGCATCTTGCACCAAGAGGCACTGTGCGCTCAAACATTTCCTCCAGAATGCACAGAAGTAATGGATGTTGTCATTCAGATTGTCAATAAAATAATGGCAAAAAGTTTAAATCACCGTCAATTCCGTTTGTTACTGGACGAGCTGGAAAGCGCATATTCTGATCTCCTGCTGCACAACAAAGTCCGGTGGCTGTCCAAAGGGGAGGTGCTGAAACGCTTTGTCGCGTGTCTGGAAGAAGTGAAAACGTTCCTGGGCAGCAAAGGGCTCACCTTTCCTGAGCTGGAACAGCCAGAGTGGCTGGAAAAGCTACACTTCATGGTAGACATGACAGCGCACCTGAACACGCTGAACACAGCTCTTCAGGGGAAAGGACGCACAGCCCTGCACATGTTGGAGGATGTTTTGGCATTCGAGCGCAAGTTGACAGTGCTTGCCAGAGATTTACAGAAAGGCACTTTGTCTCACTTCCCCAATTTGAGAGAGTTCAAACAAGGTCACGACATGATAATTTCGGAGTATTTACATTCTGCAATCATCGCAATGCAAACATCATTTGGGAAACGCTTCTGTGAGTTCAGAGAGGAAAAAAACACATTATCCTTCCCGGTCACTCCCTTAAGCATCGATCCTTCCCTACTGAATACGACTGCATTGGCAGGTGTGAGTAAACCTGATCTTGAGATGGAACTGGCCGACATAGCCAACAAAGACATATGGGTGTCCAAGTTTAGACGCTTGACAGCAGACCTTGAAGATGTTGCCCGTCAGAAGGCCGTTCTTGCTCAGAATCACAAATGGAGTGATATTGAAAACCTCCCGAAACCAGACAAACTTGTGTTCCAAACATGGAATGCTATGCCCGACATTTATGTAAACATGAAAAAGTATGCGCTTGGAGTCCTGTCGATCTTTGGATCCACATATGTATGTGAGCAGGTGTTCTCCAACATGAACTTTATTAAAAAAACATCGCGCACGCCTCACAGATGACAGTTTGCGATCCTGTGTAAAGATGAAGGTGACGTCATACAGCCCTAATGTGCAGACGTTGTGCGCTGAGGTCCAGGAGCAGAAATCCCATTAACCAAGTATGATAAATATTTTAATTGCCTATTATTTTACATATATTCATATTTTTTCATTGTTCAATGAAATAGTCCTTTTATTTTTCAGGCTGACAGCTGGCTGATGTTATTTTTGGTTTGCTGCTGGCGGAAAATTTAAGTTCGGCGTTTTTCATAAATACAAGAAGGACTCAAATAGACATTGAGTATTTTACTTAAAAGTAACCTTCAACCCGTCTTTTTTTCGGAGTTCAAAATGTTTTTGTTGCATGCAGCAATGTAATTTCGTTTTCTCTGCAGGAGTTGATCAATTTCATAAATGCAACACATTATAGTTTGTTTATACATAGCATAAAGGCAAAAAAAAACGTTGTATGCAGTGTTATTTCATTTTAAATGTCAAACGGGTTTTGCGGCTCCCAGTGTTTTCTTTTCTGTGGGAAACGGGTCCAAGTGGCTCTTTCAGTGGTAAAGGTTGCTGACCCCTGACTTAGTCAGTGCAATGGACCACAGTTTGTTGCAGAACAGTTTCAGTCATTCCTGAAAATGAATGGAATAAGACATACTACATCTGCACCATACCACCCAGCCTCAAGTGACTTGCTGGAAAGGTTTGTCCAGAGTCTAAGGAATGTGTTTCGAGCAATGCCAGTAGAGCTTGCTACGCTGATACTCAGTCAGAATGTTGCTAATTTCCTCCTTTCATATCGCAATGCAATTCAATCCACAAACAACTACTCACCTGCTATGCCATTCTTGGGTTCTCCATTGCACTCATGCTTGGATCTCCTCAAAGCCAATCTCAGAAGGAGTATGCAGGACACACAGCTGAGACAAATTGAGGGCTCCTCAATCAAGTAGGTTTGTTACTTCACTTCTAGACAATCAGTCCTGGCAAGGGACTATGGAGATGATCAGATGTGGGGACGTGGACAGATTAAGGACAAAACTGGATCACTCTTCTGCATAGTGGATATTGCTTCTGATGCCATCTGGAGATGACACATCAATTAGTTGAGGAAAGCAGGATCAATTGCTGGAGAAGAGAAGTATCCAGAGCTATCAGAACCACATACTGCAGTCCCAGAGTCAATTCTTAAAACCACCGGAGGCCCCAGAACCTGGGGCTATTTCACAGCCACAGGTCTCTCCTGCAGCCCCCCCCCCCCCCCCCCCACCACACTACCCCGGTCAGGAAAGACATTATCCCACAAGAGTAAAAAATCCTCCACAACGATTAAATCTTTGGGTCTGAATGGGAATGGGACAATTTAAAATTTACTATGTTGTGGATGTATATATAGTACAGTTATATAGTATTATATAGTATACCGTGTATATAAGATGACTAGAGAACAATAGTTTACATATTTGAGTTGAGATGCATTCTATATTGAAGTGGAGTTTGTAGCTAAGCAGGGAGGAGTGTAGTGTATTTAATATTTCAGTACTTTTTGATTAATATTGTAAATATATTGTTAGATTCAGCATTCTGTTTGTTTACATAATTCATTATGGAGAAGAAGTACATGAATGACATGCATCGTTACACCACCCTGTCATTTCTGAGCACCTCACTAAAAGAAAAGGAAAAGGACAAGGAAGTAGACAAATATCCCAACTCCTGGGTTTTTCTAGCGAATATTTTCTGGAGTTACAAACAAAACAGAGTAGGCGACTGCATGTTAATAAAAATGCAGAGAACCTACACAACGCTCCAGTGCAGACTGATCTGGATGACCTTGTGTATGAAAAGCAGGATGTTAACAATGGCAATACGGAAAGTAATGGGGTAGGCAAAATAAAACATAGTTTTTATCACAAAGGGAATCAATTACAGCTGATTCTACATCAGGGTGGGGGAGGGAATTCCCAGAAAAACATCCATATCACAATTTTTCTTAAAGCAAACCCACATGTAACTAGAAATACGAGTTGAATATAAAATTAAAATCAACACCAATTTTGTTAGAGTAATTTTTTTTCCATATCTCAGAATATTTGATCATGATTTATGAATTCCATTAGGGCAATTTTCTGTTACCAGTACTGCTGTAATCTGTGTAGAAGCAGGAACTTTTGCTACAACAATACTGGGTGTTGGTAAAGTCATACCTGTACTACTGAATACTATTTTGTCTTCTTACTCAAGGAAGGATCAATGAGGAGAGGCTTATCCTTGCATTAACAACAAATTTGTGAATTGGGATGCACGGAGTTGAAGTCAAGATCTGATCAGCCATGATCTTATTGAATGTTGGAATGGGCTTTTGGATCCCTGTGGCCCATTCCCCCTCATAATTCTTATGTTCTTTATAGAAATAGAGAAAATAAGAGAATGAGTATGCCATGTAATTCTTAGACCTGTTCCACCATTGAACATTTATCTCAGTGCCTTGTTTCCCCACTCCCTCCATCTTCTCTCCATAGGTTCTGATCTCTTGTGAATTAGGAAATATATCTACTTCCTTCTTGAAAATATATTAACTAACTTGACTTTAACTCTCTTCTGTGGTACAGAATTCTACAGGCTCACCATCCTATGGTTAACAAAATTTCTCCTAAGTAGTATAACCAGTGACTAGTAGTTTAGTCTTTCACAAATGCTGCTTGATCTGCTGAATTCCTCCAGCCATCTGAGTTTCTTTCTGCTTCTAGTTTATCTCATCCTGTTAGAATGTTATGGACTTTTATAGGATCCTCATTTATTTTTATGGATTGCAGTGAATATAATCCTAACTGACCAAATAACCTACCATTCCAAGAAACAATCCAATAAATTTTTGCAGTACTCTGTCCAGATCAAAAAAAATCCTTCATCAGATATTGAGAGCACAATTGCACACAAAACTCCAGCAGATCAAGGCCCTGTAGAGCTGCAGTGGGACATTCTTGCTCCTGTACTCAAATCTTCTTGCAATGAAGGCCACATATTCACCAACTCATCCAACTTTTTAAAATCATGTCAGAGTAACTTTGCATTGTCCTCACAGCTCACTCTATGTAAATAACCTCTCTAACACCCTCAATCCACCATCCCCTACATCCAGGAGGAACAACGCAATGAGGCAATCTAAGGAGTCAAAAGATGGCCAACATTTTTAGTTGAGATCCTCCACCAGGATTCACTGAGTTCTTCCAGCTTTTTGCTTTCTGCTCCATATCCCTGCAACTGTAATCTCTTGAATGCCCTACTTCCAGTTTTCTGTCATCTGCAAACTTAGGGACATTATCTATAGTAAGCTCCTATTCATCTCTAAATTATGCTGTTATGACAAAATGGGGAAAAGGTCTGTGTCTTTAAGCACAGTTTGTGTATTTTATACAAGAAAAACAAATCTAATATACTGTACACTGATGAATAGTCTATGGTGGAAAAGACTTTTGGTTTGAACATTACTGTTGCGGTTCTACACTATTAGCTTAATGCTACAGATGGTTCATTCAACATTTCTAATGCTGAACTTAAAAGAAAATGACTTGCTTGCAACTTGGTAATGCATGAGCTAATTTGCATTGATATTCTACACTATATCAACCTGGAAGAGTTCTGTGACTGTAAACAGTAGTTTGTTCCATTTCGTCAGTGTTGCTCTTTAAAAATTTTTTAAAGGTGATTTAATATATAGCTAAGATATTTAGATTGAGTGTATGGTACGATAGAACGTAAAGGCAAATGATGAGTGAGTAGAGGTTCTAAGTATAAGCTATGCTAAGTTGAGTGAGGGGTAGCTAAGCTCCTTTCAAACCATAAATTGCAGAATACAGCTACGTACTGAACAGCTGCTACATGACTTGACCGAGCGGTAGCTGAGCTTGTTGAAACATTTTGAAACATAAATTGCATAACACGGTTAGACACGCTATGCCAAATTTACTCTATTGTGAACTCATTGGTCTCGCTGAACTCTGCCAGGGCAGGGTTGCAGTCGCAACCTGTAGGGAAGGTGCATTCGTTTGTACAAGGGGTGAGGTATCACTTCCTCTGAGGAGAAGTATTATTGGGAGCAAACACAACCACTCCATAACTTACACAAAAATTTCACTGGTGGACTGTACTGTAAGCAATATTGGGGGTGGAAGAGGGAATAAAGGTGCTCTGCAGTAGATTCAGAGCCTATGGCATTTCTTTAGATAAATATTGCATTGCTTAGGCTTCTTCAAGTACTGAATAAATTGATTAGTACATTGAAATTAGTGTGCATCCTCTTATTTCACTCCCACCCAGATCCCAAATTGAGTGTATCATAAGCATAAAGTGATTAGCCTGAAGTTGCAAAGATGTTATTCTGGGTACAAGATCTCTAATGTAATTATTATCAAAAAATACAAAGTTTGTGTCAAAGCTGTAGCTTTAAAGCACTGTAAAATTATTCATTCAAGTCTTCCTTTTGTATTGTTTACAAAGTGACAGTCATTGCTATATTGTGATTGATAGGTCTTTCTATAATTTTGCTATGTTATGTTTTCTCAGCTTACAACTTGAAGACTCAGCAGCAATGTATCTGAGAGAATCTCTTCCATATGGAAAGTAGTTTCTGATAACACAGTCCATGTGGTAATATTTATGCTGTTTTGAACAGTGACATGGATGAAATGAAGTGGTGTCAGGTCGAAAAAGTAGAAAGTACCCCTGCTTCAGAAGCGTTTTTATTTAAGTTACTGGGCCTCTAGGACTAGTTCGTATTGTGGTCTTGTTGAAATCCTCTTTGAGCATAACTGAGAGTTTGGGTGCAAATTTCTTGCTGCTTCTAAACCGAGAAGTTCAATTCAAACTTCTGTCATCAAATTTTCATCACAATAAATACACCTTAGTCAATGTCACCCACAACCTAACAGCAGGCTTGTTTAAAAATGCAGGTACTGAAATACAGAGGGCTCTTACATCTCAAAAGTGCTCTTGAGTTTTGGAGAAATCCGTGTTCTCCTAAACTGTACTGGGAGCCATGGAGTAAAAACACTTTCCTTGTTAAGCCTATTTCAAACTCCTAGGAGTGAACATCTCACACAGCTTTTCATGATCCCAGAAAATGTTCTACACCATCAGGGAAGTTCAGAAATGCCTCTGCTTTCTGAGGAGGCTGAAGATAGCTGGACTGTGCACATCAATACTCAATGGCCTTCTACAGATGTACAGTAGAAAGCATCATATCATGCTGCATCACCACATGGTATGGAAAATTCACTGCAGCAGAGAGGAAGGCTCTACAAAAGGTAGTCAAACTGCCCAATGCATCTCCAGCATCAGCCTACCCACCATTAAGGACATATTCAAAGGTATTGAAAAACGACCAGTAATATCATGCAGAATCCCAGCCACCCTGCTTATGGACTGTTTTTCCAACTCCCATCAGGGAGGAGGCTACATAGCATCCATGTCAGGACTACAAGACTCCAAAATAATTACTCTTCCTAAGTAGTATGGCTGATCAAGAGCTCCACTCACTAACCCACTGCTCCACACTCCTCACTGCCACTACTTTATCATTTTCTGTCAGTCACCTTATGTAGAGGTACTCCAGTGCCTAGCATCACTTTATGGACATACAATCAGTCAATGTATAAAAGCTATTTTATGTATTTATATTTATTATTTTTTATTATTGTTGTCGTCTTTATCTTACTGTAATTTTTTTCACTGCATTGTATCCGGAGAAACAATAACTTCATTCTCCTTTACACTTATATTCTGGAAATGACATTATACAATCTTGTCTTGTTTTGTCTTGACAATGCCTTGGAAAGGCGTAGCCAGCCACCATCATATCCCTCTGAACGTCTTCAGTGTTGTCCATATGGTGCATACTTGGCATTCTGCCACCATAGTAGAGCGTTAAGGCCCAGAATGATAGGGACAGTGAATAACACTCACAGCTCTATGACAATGAAGGCATCAAACCACCTTTTGACTATTTACTCTAGATTCCACCTTCATCAGAATGACATCCTTTAGACCATCTACAAATGAAATCTCCCTAATGGAGCAGATCATCAATGTTAGCTTGATTTAATGAGTCTATATAAAACTATCCATCTTCTTTATATTACTTGTGAAAGAAAATGTTAGTTATCCAGAAACATGTTTGACATTGATATACAGAACATTAAAAGATAATATTAATTTGTCATCTTTGTGTTGCTTAACAAAAATGTATTGCTTAATGAAGGGGGGATAAACCTGCATCACAGATAATTTTCCGAATGCTTACATGTCCATTCTTGGAGCATCTGAGGCATAAGAGGAAGGTGAAGATTTTTTTTTCCATGGGGAAGTCATTATGAGGACCCCTTGCCTGTAAAGGTAATGGAAAAGCAGTCAATTGAAGATTCAATAGGGAATTGGATAGCCAGTTGCTGGGAAAGATTTTATTGGGACGCAGGCAAAGAGCAGGGGATAGAAAAAGAATATATTGAACTGTAAGGCTGTCTGGCCTTCCTTGACTATATTCTGCAACTAATTTCTATGAACATTGGCAATGCAGATTGGTAATGCTCATCATATGCAGAACACTATAGTTGTTAAGCTGATGAGCTAGCAGTGCATTAGTAAACCAACAGAATGGCTCTTGTGTCTATGGTTAATTATACAGACTCTGAGCATGATACAGAAAGATGCCTATTTTCTTTATTATCACATGTATGTACAAGAAATGCTCAGACCTACACAATTAAAGAGGAAATATATACCTATATACCATGGTCTAAAAAATGCAATGGCCTAGTTCATAAGCTCTTAACACCAGCTTCTTAAGGCACCTTATCAAATGCCCTTTGGAAGTCACAACTACAGGTTCTCCTCTATCAACTCTTCTTGCTACATTCTCACAGAACTCAAGCAAGTTTATCAAGCATGATTTGCCTTTCATGAAATCATGTTAACTTAATTTGATTATATCCAACTTTCTTAAATGAATAGCAATTGTTTCTTTGATTATTGACTCCAACATTTCACTAACTATGGATGTTAAATTAGCTGACCTACGGTTTCCTGCCTTTTTGTTTTCCTCAATTCTTGATTGAGGGAATCACATTTGCTGTTTACATATTTACTAGTACTAAATTCAACAGGTTTTGGAAAAACTTCAGACATAGATTGACTACATCTGTAGCCACTTCCTTTAAAATTTGAGTGCTAGCAAAGGAATCCTTGTGACTTGTCTGTCTTTAGTTTTTTGAGTTTTTCTAATACCTTATATCTTGTAATGAGATCTTTACAGGTTCATCCATGCTATTATAAACTAACTCATCTGTTATCACAATGGATAATGATGATCTCTGGAAATGAAGGCATTGGCTGTTTGCATTCATCCTTGACATCTGGATTGTTTGACTTAATAAAAATATGATAATTATGTGTTTAACCAAGAGATCATTTCCTAGGAATTGTACTTCCTCCCATATTAATGATTCAGCTTTCATGATTCCTTGATGGAGTTCATGAGCAATGTCTGTTAATGACAATGAAATGGCAATGCTGTTATCTCATAGCACAAAATCTGCACTAGGTACAATTGGGTTCATCATTCGCATTTGTAGAATCTTGCAATGTGCATTACAGTCATAAAGCACATCAGAAAGTATATTATATAACTACTTCTGCAAATGAATTACTGTCACAGGGATAGTGCAGCATTTTGCTTCATTTGAGATTTACAGCTTTGAATTAGCTGCATCATTCCTTAGGTACATTTATGGTTACACTATTAACATGTTGTTCTGTGACACTTTCATAGGTAGGAGGGTTGGTAAATGTAGGTGTCATTGGATTTAAGCAGTGCATATGTGATCTGTACAATGCAACTGATCATGTAGAGAAACGCAGAATAATAACAGTCACCTGAGTTTACAAAGAATGCTCTGTTAATGCTGCTGGATTTGGGTGTCTTTTGCAATGAGAACATTTCCAGCATTGTCAAAAATCTCATAAAAATGTGAGGAAATATTCTGGCATTCCTTCACAGAGTTGGAGTCAGATGACTGTGAATATTGCGATAGATTTGTTCAACCATCACATTGACAGAATTTTGATGAGTTGGTTAGTTGAACAGCAAACTTTTGAAAAATATTTGAATTATTTGTGTGACTTGATATTTTGTCTCAGCTCAACTTTTGTGAGTTTAGTTATCATCACAATATACTGTGAATAGTGTGTTGCGATCTGCTTACCTCATTGACAATGGTGATTATTTTCTGTTAATGGATTTAAGTGAAAATTTCTGCTCAGGTTTCTATGTTCTTCTGTGGTTCTATTCATTGCAGTACCTGGCGATCAATCTAAATTATCTGTTTTATTCTCTGAAAGCAACAATAATCTTTCTAATTTAAGTGGCTTCGACAGTTTGATATTTTTAGAGGCTTTCTGTCAAAGTTGCTTTGATATAAATCCTTTAATAATCCATGTTTTCATCTCAAGCTGAACATCAGAAAATTCATACTTTGCTCCCAGTGTACTCAGGCATGAGTAATATTGATTTTTATTTCTGCTTCTTGGCTTGTCAAAAGAAAGCAATTGTCTCGAGCCACATAATGAGGTGGAGTAATGCTTGTAGTTTTCACTTATGTAGTTGTGGCTGATAATATTTTATAAACATCCATCAATTCTTCAGCAGCATAGTATAATGGAAGCTTATCTTTGCTGCCAAATCCTGACATAGTTCCATCAAACTTGTGAAGCAATATTTCCCAGGTTGGATGGTGTCTCTGTACTTACATAGAAGGACATAAGGTTTGGGGCAGTCGTCATCTTAACAACTTTGAGTTTAGTGTTCGTTCACTGAACACAGAGCATTTCTGTTTATTTAAATAAAAACTTTTGGCAATGACTTACTTGCACAGTTTAATAATTAACTTAGGGGTAGGAAACTATTCCCTCCTTAACTGCTTTAGAGCTGTATATATATCAGGAAGTAATTTCAAATTGTTCTTAAAAAGGAAATGTACAAGCAAAATAATAAGCCCAAGAAAATTGGTAGTTGCTAGAAATCCATGGCAACACACACAAAATGCTGGATGAACTCAGCAGACCAGGCAGCCTCTGTGGAAAACGTTTTGTACCGAGACCTGCTGAAGGTCTATTTCTGATGAAGGGTCTCTTCCTACTCATGATATCTGTGTGTATCCAACATTTTTGCTGTTTTATGATCTAGTTCTGTAGTTTACAAAGTTCCCTTCCAGCCGGCACACATACCTAATTACTTACATAACCATTTAAGTAATTAGATCAGCCTATCTGAAAACAATAAAGAAAAGTCTTAATGATACACTTAAAAGTACCAGAGCTTCTTGTTAAATCTCAAAACACAGTCGAAGTGAGTGAAAATTAGTGGCCGGTTTATAAATAGGCTGATTGGGAAATGAAACCAATCCCAGGATGTCCATTTGTGAGTATGCCGCAGGATGCAAGCAATTTCTGTGCTAAATTCAGCACTTGGGACCAAAGATTGAATAATATTCATGCTAAATATTATGCATAAAACCCTACTATGAATGATGCATTATATTACATTTTGAAACTATTAAATCAGAATGCAGTGGGAAAGGTTCAAAGTAATTTATCATTCAGTTACCAATATCTTTTGTCAATCTAATAGTTTTCAGACTTTCAGATGGTGTAATGGCTAAAGTGGGACCCTCTTCACCCCCCACCCCTCTTCTGGTTGATGAAATTGTTTTCAACAGTTTACTTACAAGGACAGCAGCCACATGTACATGCTGACTGAAGCACTTAAAGGGCAAAGCCATATCTGAGCTTGGAAGTTGTGTAATACAACAGCCCTGGCTTACCTCTGTCAACATGTAAACAAGGTTTAGAAAGTCCCAAGCTTTCCACAAAATTCACCGTTGTGTCATATAGCCACAGAGTGGAATTTGGATAATCTAATAAATCAAATATTAGCATTGATTTGATAGAATCTATTGAAAACCATTCCTTTCACTTTCCACAATTTAAAGGCTGAAGACATTGAGTTCTTACAAGTCTGTTCTTGCACTCAGCCACCTCCACCTCCCCCACCCCCACACCATCTTCGGCCCAGCTCCTTCTCCGCTATATCACAGCTGCATTGGTACAATTTTCTACATTTGATGGGGGGGCTTGTTAATTCCATTGCCTTCACCACCATCTCCCATCAGTCCTCAAATTCACAGGATTATCTTGCTTTTCTGCCATTTCTGGATCTCTTGCTGCCAATCTCAGGAGACAGACTTTCACTGACATCTTTTATAAACCCACTGACTCCCACAGTTCACTTGACTACTACACCTCTTCCCATCATGCCACCTAATTTCTCTATTGCCGCCACACCTTCTCTTAAGACAAGGCCTTCTGCTCTGGAGCTTATGAAATGTCCTCCTCCTTTCAGAAATGGGTCTTCCCCTCTAATAGAGTCCTCACATGTGTTTCTTACATTCCCCACAAGTCTGCTGTAAGCAGCCTTTCCAGAAGTGTATCTGCACCTGATTTACTGCAAGTGAAGCTTGTCATGTGGCCTCCTCTACACTCATGAAACTGTGTGCAGACCAAGTGCTTCTTTTGTTCAGCACCTGCTTTCCAGCTTCAGTGGCCACCTACCTTACCTATTACATTTCATTCTAACTCCCACGCTGACCTGTCCATCCTCAGCCTTCTCCATTGTTAATGGAGCAGCCAAATGTAAATTCCAAGAACAACTTCTATTACTTTGCTTTGAGAGCTTACCAATCAGTGGTATGAACATTGAATTTTCCATTCCCACCCTCCCACACACACTCACTTGTCCATCTAGTTTTCTTCTCCTTTTGTTCAAGTCTCCCGCCTGGTCTCACTATCTGGTTCCATCTGTCCGTCACCTCTTGCCCAACTGGCCACAGCTGTCACATCTCCCAGCCTCTGTGCCCTCTGCTGCCTCACCCACTTGGTTCCACCTACCATCATCTCTTTGCCATCTGGTTCTCTCTATCATCTTCCAGCCTTTATCTCCCTCCCCCCACCACTTCTAATGCAAATGCTGCTAACTCTGCAGGGTTCTTCCAGTATTATGTTTTTGTTTCTAGATTCCAGTATATGTGGCTCTTTTGTCTTGAATTTTCCAGTTTCAAGCATAACAGCAATAGGAAAAGCTTTAATGGCAAATTAATTTTTCCAGGAAGAATTTCAACTTACTGTGCCATGTTGAAGATAGCAAACAATATTCAGCTTACTCACTATGATGCTGAAGCAAACATCATTACAGCACTGGAGCTCCTCAGATGCCGGGGCAGCTGTTTTTTCTTGTAAGTTAACTTTTTGTATAGCAAAAAAAGAGTTTAAATTTTGATCTGGAGCATTTGTTCAAATTTTTCTCTGGTTCTGTTCCAAGTTCCAGACAGGTTCAAGTAAAAGTGATCAAGAATCTTCTGATATATTAATTGTGAGTCAGATGTGGGTGTGTTGTGAGCTCCACCATGAACTGCTAGTCACCACAAATTGATATGATACCTGCCATTCAATCAACATCGTTCAAAAATAGGAGCTCATTGTCAATCGCTCCATGAGCTTCAAGAGATTTTCAGTTGGGAAGATGAGGAACATAATTGATGTTTCTGGCCATGTAATCAAATGCCTCTTTCAGCAAACTTTGGGGCCTAGAACCAGGCTTACTGTCACAAACTAAGTGCATGGAGACAGTGAGAGTTTCTGAGTGAGGAAAGAGGAAGAACTTGATTCAAAGACATAAAAGGTTGCTTTTGTTTATTTTCTTCTTGTTTCTGTGCACATTAAGCTGAGGATATAAAACTGCCTTCCTTTTTCCCATCACTTACACCATGCACTTTATCGTTCAAATCTTTGGATCCAATTTGTTACTGTGTTCAACCAAAATGAATAGAGCACAGATTCAGTTTTACTATGACTGCCACACTTACATGACCATAATATGTGTTTCTATAAAGAAGTGTAGCCTTTCCTTAGGTAATCCTGGACACTCTTACCATAAAGTTCAATACTGACATGAGTTCTTTCAGGAGGCTAAAGAATTGTGGTATCTCCCCTTTGACCTTCATCAATTTTTATTGATGCACCATAGAAAGCATCCTATCAAGATGCAACACGGGTTGGTATGGCAACTGCTCTGTGCACAACCACAAGGAACTGCAGAGAGCTGTGGACACAGCTCAGTACATTACAGAAACTATCCTCTCCTCCGCAGAATCTGTCTATATTTCCTGCTGCTTCAGTAAAGCAGACAACAAGACCCCTCCCACCCTGGGCATTCCCCCTTCTCCCCCCTGCCCCCACCATTGGGCAGAAGACATAATTACCTGAAAACATACTACTAAGCTCAAGAGTAACCTCTGTTCTGTTGTTGTAAAATGATTGAATTTTTCACAGTTATGACCTTAAACCTGCACTGAACTTACTGTGTAATTTTGCATTTTTTATCATTTTATCTTATAGAACCTCAATGAACTGTTGTAATAAATTGATTTGTATGAATGGTATGCAAGGTAAGTTTTCACTGTATCTCAGTACACGAGGCAAATACCAATTTACTAATGAGCACCTTGTGAAATGCTTACTGAACCCAGCAATCACATAAGACAGCCGGTTGCTGAATTTAATGCTTTGCCTGCATTGCAGTGAGCCGGTATGGAATAATTGAGGATCATAATCTCCACTGCTATATCCAAAGATTAACTGTTAATCACTTAAATGCTTTCATCTGAAGAGAAACAAATTCTGTCACTTCGAAAAAAGACTAGGAGCAGAATTAGGCCATTAGGCCCATTATCACATTCTTCCATCTTCTCTCTGCAACCTTTGAAACCCTGACTAATCGATAGCCTATCAACCTCCGCTTTAAGTATACTCATTGATTTGGTCCCATAGCATCCGTGGCAATGAATTCTGCAGGTTCACTGCTCTCTGGCTGAAGAAACTTCTCCTCATCTCTGTTCTAAATGGATGTCCCTCCATTATGAGGCTGTGCCCTCTGGTACTAGACTCCCCCACTATGGGAAACATCCTCTGCATATCCACTCTATCTAGGCCTTCAAAGCTCCTCAGATGTTAACCCTTTCATTTCCAAAATCATATCATGACCTAGCAATTTCAATCTGCCAGCACTTAATTAATTCAAATGTTACAGCTTTAAAGGTGACCTTGGCAGGCTGAACAGTAGCAAATAATAAAAGCCTGAAGACTCTCCTATTTTTGATCTAATTCAGTAGAGTCTTCAAAAAGAAAACCTAAGCTATTATACTTCTTGATCTCCACAGATGTAAGGTTGCCTTTGCAAGTGAGAATTGTCAGTTTGACATCTTTCATGTAAAAACAGCCCAAATCCAAAGGTTATTTCCCATAAGTACCTTGTATGCAAATGAAATAATAGAAGCAGAACTTGGAACAAGATATTCTATCAAGTTAGAAAGGTTTTTTCTTTGTTTTTCTTTATCTGAAATTTATATTAAGAACTTATCCAGAGGAGTTAAAGCTCATAGTGTGATGCGGCTGGGACATGGTCCAGATACTCAATTGCATAGTGTCAAAACTTCATGCACTATAAAAGAATCAAAGCAAAACTTGATCATACTCTGGAGCAGGTCTTGATTTGAAATTTGCATCAACATTAGTGCAGCTCTAGCTCCACAAAACTTCCATTTTTCTCAAGTCAGTTCCTTCTTTAACTTAACATCTTTTCTGGTCACTCTGCTAAAAAAAAAAAACCTCTTCCTTCTTTCTAACATCATCAGTAATCCTTTGTTAATTTCCCATTTCATGGACTGCAAATTTATTACTGAAAATTTCCTTAACCATTTATGATCATCTCCTTGACTTACATCCAGATCTACTTCCTAGTTACATTCCTCACATCCTTCCAGCAACTTAGAGTCATAGGGTAATAGAAAGGTACAGCAGAGAAACAAGCCATTCAGCCCATCTAGTTCACACTGAACCATTTAACTTGTCTCAATACAGCAAACACCTCCTCCTCTGTAATTTGTTGTCTCTCTAGACCTTTCCCTAAATACCTCCTCTCCCATTCTCTCTAATATTCACCTCTACCATCCCAAATCCTCAACAAAATTGCTTCATCCATTTGTCCTGGTCCACGTGGGTACTAACTACATAGGTAGAACAAGGTAAGAGGTTCTCTGAGGGAATTTGAGCAGCTAGGGACAAAATTTAAAAGCAGAAGCTCTGGATTACTATCTGAGCCACATGTAAATTGGTGTAGGGTCTCGAAAATTAGAGAGTTAAATGCATGCCTCAAGGATTGGAGTGGGAGAAGTGCATTTGAATTCACGGGAAAATTGTACCAGTATTGGGGAAGGAAAGAGCTATACCAATGGGACGGGCTCCACCTGAACCGTGTTGGGTCCTGGTTCCTAGTGAATCTCATAACTAGGGCTGTGGATAGGGCTTTAAACTAAATAGTGGGGGCGGTGGGTTCAACAGGTTAGGGAAGCATGGATAAAGTAAAAAAGAAAAGTGTAGATAAAGATAAAGAAAAAGAAAAATATAAAAAAGAGAAAAGTAAGAGGAGTGAAGAAAAGTCAAGTGCAAAAGAGTAAAAGATTACAAGATTTTAAAAGCACAATGAGTGCAAGAGTATTTTATATGAATGCCTGTAATATTCACAAGGTCAGTGAACTTGTGGCACAAGGAGGTATGATTTACTGGCCATTACAGAGATGTGGTTGCAGGGTGGAGAGGACTGGAAATTAAATATCCAAGGATATCAGGTTATCTGGAAGGATAGGCAGGAAGGTAAGGGAGGTGGGGTAGCACTCCTAATTAAAGATGAGATCAGGGCAATAGTGAGAGTTGATATAAAACTTAAGGAGCAGAATGTTGAATCCATCTGGGTAGAGATTAGGAATAGCAAAGGGAAAAGAATCACTGGTGAGAGTTGCCTATCGGCCACTGAGTAATAACGTTACAGTGGCACAGGCAATAATGAGAGAAGTATCTAAGACATGTAAGAATGGAACAGCAGTTACCATGGGGGACTTTAATTTGCACATAGGTTGGGTGAACCAAGTTGGTCAAGACAGTTTTGAGGAGGACTTAATAGAATGCATCTGTGATGGCTTTCGAGAAAAGCATGTTGCTAACCTAAAAGGGAACATGTTATCTTAGATCTGGTTCTATGCAATGAGTCAGGTAAAATTAGTGATCTTGTAGTTAGAGATCCTGGTGGAAAGAGTAATTACAGTACGATTAAGTTTCTCATACAAATGGATGGGACAATATTTCGATCAAAACCAGTGTATTATGCCTAAACAATGGAGACTACAATGGGATGAGGGAGGATTTGACTAGTGTAGACTAGGAACACAGGCTATATGGTAGCACAGTTGATAAACAGTGGAAGACTTTCAAAGAGATTTTTCACGATGCTCAACAAAAGTATATCCCAGTTAAAAGCAAGGACAGTGAGGGTGGGGAGAGCCAGCCTTGGATAACTAAGGAAATAAAAGAAGGCATCAAACAAAAAGCTCATGCATGCAATGTCACCAAGAGTAGTGGGAAACTGGAAGATCGGGTAAAATTTTAAACAGCAACAATGTATCACTAAGTAAGCAATAAAGTAAGGAAAGCTAAATTATGAAAGTAAACTAGCACAAAATATAAAAATGGATAGTAAAAGTTTTTATAATTATATAAATTGGAAAGGGGTGGCTAAAGTGAATGTAGGTCCCTTGAAGAATGATAAGGGGGAATTGATATTGGCCAAAGCTTTGAATGACTATATTGTGCCTGGCTTCACGGTTGAGAACACACCTAACATGCCAAAGAGAGATATTATGGATTCGATGGGAGGTGAGGACCTCGATACAATAGCTGTCACTAAAGAGGTAGTGCTGAGCAAACCTGTGGGCCTGAAGACAGACGAGTCCCCTGGTCCTAATGGAATGCATCCCAGGGTACTGAAAGAAATGGCAGATGTTACAGTAGAGGCTTTAGTGATAATTTACCACAATTCTCTGGACTCTGGGCAGGTCCCAGCAGATTGGAAGATGGCGAATATCATGCCATTGTTCGAAAAAGGATGTAGGCAAAAGGCCGGTAACTACAGGCCAGTTGGTTTAACATCTGTAGTTGGGAAAATGCTTGAAGCTATCATTAAAGAAAAAATAGTGAGGTATCAGGAAAGAAATAGATCCATCAGCAAAGGTAAATGCTGTTTGACAAACTCACTGGAGTTCTTTGAGGATATAATGAACACAGTGGATAGAGGGGAACAGATGGACATCACTTACCTGGTTTTCCAGAAGGTGTTCGAAAAGGTGCTAGATAAAAGACTCATCCATGAGACAAGGATGCATAGAGTTGGGGGTGATGTATTAGCATGGATAGAGGATTGGTTATCTAATAGAAAGTAATGAGTTGGGAGATGGGGTGTTACTCTGGTTGGCAATTGTGTGAGCAGAGTGCCACAGAGGTCGGTGCTGGGCCCACAAATGTTCACAATATATATTAACAATCTGGAAGAGGGACAGAGTGTAGTATAGCTGAGTCTGTTAATAATACCAATTTGAGTGGAAACGCAAATTGTGCAGAAGATACAGAGAGACTGCAGAGATATATAGATAGGTTAAGTGAGTGGGCAAGAGTCTGGCAGATGGAATACAATGTTGGTAAGTGCAAGGTCATCCACTTTGGAAGGAAAAATAGAAGAGCAGATTATTATTTAAATGGTAAAAAGTTGCAGCATGCTGCTGTGCAGAGGGACTTGGGACTGCTTGTGCATGAATAACAAAAGGTTGGTTTGCAGGTGCAGCAGGCTATCAAGTAGGCAAATGGAATGTTGGCCTTCATTGCTAAAGGGATTGAATTTAAGAGCAGGGAGGTTATACTGCAACTGTACAGGGTATTGGTGAGGCCACACCTGGAGTACTACATGCAGTTTGGTCTCCTTACATGACAAAGGATCTACTGGCTTTGGAGGTGGTGCAGAGGAGGTTCACCAGTTGATTCAGAGATGAGGGGGTTAGACTATGAGGAGAGATTGAGTTGCCTGGGACTGTACCCATTGGAATTCAGAATAACAAGAGGAGATCTTATAGAAACATATAAAATAATGGAAGTAAAAGATAAGTTAGAGGCAGGAAAGTTAGTTTCACTGGCAGGTGAGAATTGGGACATTGCCTCAAGATTCAGGGGAGTAGATTTAGGATGGAGATGAGGAGGAACTGCTTGTCCAAGAGAATGGTGAATCTGTGGAATTCCCTGCCTAATGAAGTGGTGGAGGCTACCTCAGTAAATATATTTAAGACAAGGTTGGATAGATTTCTGCATAGTGGAGGAATTAAGGGTTATGGGAAAAGGCAGGTAGGTGAAGATGAGTCCATGGCCAGATCAGCCATGATCTTACTGGATGGAAGAGCAGACTCGATGGGCCGGATGGCCTACTCCTGCTCCTATTTCTTACGTTCCTATGTTCATCCAACCCACGGACATTTAATTGAATTGACTTTATTACTTACATCCTTCAAATACATGAGGAGTAAAAATCTTTACATTATTTGTCTGTTCAAATGTGCAATGTGCAATTATAGTAATTTATAATAAATATTATGTACAACAGGATAATCAATATAACTTAGAAATACAGTTACATCATCATGAGTTAAGCAGTCTGATGGTGTCAGGATGCGCTAAGTCCTACCCCTGTAGAAAATTCTTAGGTTTTGGGGAGCTATACCAAACTTCTTCAACTGTCTGTGTTATGGTCCGGTCCGGAGCCCGCTTTCCGGGTCTTGATCCGGTCTGCAGATTCCAGACTCTGGGTCTTGTAGCTGTCCCTCTTTTCACCCTTAAGCCCAAATAGGATCATCTTGGCTTAAGGACCTGCACCTGAGACCTATCGGCTTGCAGGTGGTGGTGGTGGTGGTGGTGGTGTCTGTTCTTGTAATCACCCTGGACTGAGCTCCCTTCTGATCCCTTGCCTCTGTTGGGTAAGCAGGCTGGACTGCTGTTGCCTGGTAGGGGGACTCTGACCTTTTCCTACCCTTCTCTTCTGATGGGTTGTGCCCTGCATTCTGCCCAGGCCCCTGTGCACCTGCCTGGGAGGTTGGGACCTGCCCAGAAGTAATGTGGCCTGCCCAGGGGGCTATCCTCCCAGCATTCCTTGTCCCATAGACCCATGCTTTAGCCTAGCCAGGGTCCTGCCTTTGCCATGAACTCTCTGAACCCCAGGATCACCTTTGCATCCATGGCCTCCCAATCTTGTTCTATCCTTTAGTTGTTCCTGTCCTGCCCCTAGTACTTCAGTGCCTGTGTCCTGTGTTTGGGCCCAGTCTCCACATCTTCTTGTGACAGTCTGAAGTGAAAGAGGCACTGTTATGTACAGACCATGTGAGATCCTCAGTGATGTTTATGCTGAGCAACTTAAAGCTGTTCACCCTCTCAACCCAAGATCCATTGATGTCAATAGAATGTCTGTATTTTCATTCTGATCACCACCTCTCCCTACCAACATGCATTGTAACATAATCTACTGTCTACCATCCATGCTCTTTTCCATTGAATATTTTTCCCATCTCTCTGGTGATCAACAGGTTTCCTCTGGGATCTCTAATCTCTACAGCAGCTTGAGATCACTGAAGTCCTTTTGTGGATGCCAGTGCAACACTGGGGCATTCAACTAGGTGTAGTGTCTTTGAATTTGAACATAACATAATAGTGCATTATTATGTAAGGCCACACCATGCTTCTTGTAGGATTTCCAAATGTTTGATGAGCAGAGGCTACAATGTAAAAATATTCTATTATTTGACCTGTAGTACAATGTTTTAGGATTCAGATTTTTTTTAAGTAGATGGCCTTTTCTAAAATCCAGCTCATTTGGTTTCTTTCATTGATTACCATCCAACTGAGGTATCTTTCCAAAACTTCTAACCTTGTTTTCATTGGAGTGGAAGGTTTGTATCAAATCAAAAATATGTAATCATGTGGCAAAAAAAATAAGGCAGCAATGTTACTTGGGAATGTACAAATTGTTGTGTATTCAGGCAACAATAAATATGAGTTGGGCAAGGGTTCATACAACAAATAACACTTTTATTAAACACTGAAAACAAACCCCCCAAAAGTAAACAAACACTAACGTAACCGGAAACCAGCTGCTGTGCGGCAGCTTAAACCTTTCTTAAAGCGATATTGCAAAAACAGTTCTTTTAAAGTCTATTGCCAAAAGTTCAGAAATGCTCACAGTCCATTTAAAAGGAGAGACTTTATAAGACGATTTAAATTCTCTTTCATGTCGTTTTGCTTCGATCCCCGACGTCGAACTTCCCACGAGGAATTTATGAAATGAAACACCTTAAAGGCACTGAACTTTCCTTTATCACACTGTCCTCAATCTTCTGCTATCCCACAGAGATTAACACGAGAACAGTCAACGAATTCCTTCCCGAATAAGGATTAAATAAGGTCAAACCCGTTTCACCGTCGTAAATCGCTTCTCCTTGATCTTTAACTCCCGAACTCCGATCTTCACTCTCCACTGATTCTCAAACTAGCAGTATTGTAAAGAACCTACTGGCAATGACCTTTTAAACTTTAAGCATCAGATCAAAACTTCATCCTTCAACTTCAACATTAAATCACGCAGTGGCATGAAGTCAACTTGGCAAATCCAGCCACGAACTGCCCCTCCTCACAGGGTGGGGTCTTTCTTTTATACCCTGTAAAAAAAACCTGTCACATGATCTCTACTGGCAGGAAAATTACATCACTCCTCCATCACAAGACCATTACCTCAAGACCAGTATAGCTTCAACCCCAGTCACGTGACAAGGATACCACTGTCATGTGTCACGAGTACGTAACACCTCCCTCCAAAAAAAAGACATTTTTGGTCTGACAAGAACAAAAATTTTTAACAATTGCTTACAAGGAAAACAAATGTATAAATTTTATAACATACATAATATACAATATCATATAAAATCTTACAATACAGTAGGAGTGTTACAATTGAAAAAAAACTACTCCAAAAAAAATTGCATTGTACATTCAACATCGAGATAGACAATCAGCAACCACATTATCTTTACCTTTAATATGAGTTATTACAATATTGTACTCTTGTAACATCAAACTCCAATTTAATAATCTTCTGTTTTTGTTTTTCATCTTACTCAGAAAAACTAACGGATTATGATCAGTAAACAATGTGGTTTTTGAGTTGTACCAATATATACCTCAAAATATTCCAAAGCTATAACAAAAGATAACAATTCTTTCACTTTTGTCGAATAGTTTCTTTGATGCTTATTAAATTTCTTAGAAAAGTAAGCTACTGGATGATCAACCTCATCACCCTCATTCCTTTGCATTAATACTGCTCCTGCAGCCTCATCACTAGCATCCACAGCCAATGAAAAAGGTTTTTCAAAGTCAGGTGCCTTAAGCACAGGTTGTTGACATATCATTATTTTCAATTTTTCAAATGCTTCTCGACAAGGCACTGTCCACACAAACTTCACATTCTTCTGCAGAAGGTTAACTAATGGAAGGGCAACATTAGCAAAATTCTTATAAATTTTTTTGTTAGTATCCTACCATTCCCAAAAATCTTCTGAGAGATTTTTTCCCTGTTGGAGTGGGAATCTCTAAAATTGCCTGAACTTTTGCCTGAACAGGAGCTACCTTACCTTGACCCACAACATAACCAAGGTAAGTCACAGTGGCATGTCCAAATTCACTCTTAGCTAAATTAATAGTTAAGTTAGCTTTTGAAAGCCTTTCAAACTATTTCTCCACCGCAATAATGTGTGCTTCCCAAGTATCATTTCCTGTCACTAAATCATCAATATAAGCATCAGTATCTTTCAATCCCTGAATCACAGAGTTAATCATCCTCTGGAAAGTACCTGGGGCATTCTTCATCCCAAATGGAAGAACATTATACTCATATAACCCAGTTGGAGTTACAAATGCAGAAATCTCTCTACCTCTGTCTGTTAATGGAACACACCAATACCCTTTCAACAAATCAATCTTTGTAAGGAACTTTGCTTTTCCAACATTATCTACACAATCATCTACTCTAGGAATTGGATATGCATCTGTTTTTGTTACAGCATTCACCTTCCTATAGTCTGTACAAAACCCAGTACTACCATCTGGTTTTGGCACCATAACACATGGCGAACTCCAATTCGAGTTAGAATGTCTAATGATATTATTCTCTAACATATAATCAATTTCTTTCTCAGCAAGTTCACATTTTTCTATGTTCATCCTATATGGATGTTGTTTAATAGGTTTGGCTTCTCCAACATCTACATCATGTGAAGCTATAGTAGTCCTTCTCGGAACATCTGGAAACAACTCCTTATATTTAAAAATTAATTCCTTCATCTGTTGTTTCTGCTCTAGCTGTAAATGTGCTAATTTCTCATCAATATTTTCCAGAATGGTTGAATTTGGTAACCTAACAGAAACAATGTTGGATTTAGAATGAAAGTCAGATGAATCATCTATCATGTTCCTAGTTAAATCAAACTCATTCTCACTAACCACAACAGTCACAGTATCAGATTGTTTCTCATAATATGGTTTTATCATATTTATATGGCAAAGTTGTGTTGACCTTCTACGAACTGGAGTTTTTATCATGTAATCCACATCACTGATTTTAGACACAATTTCATAAGGACCATGAAATCTAGCTTGTAAAGAATTTGTCTGCACTGGGAAAAGAACCAACACCTTATCTCCAGGCTTAAACATCCTCATCCTTGCTTCTTTATCATACCAAGTCTTCATTTTCTCCTGAGCCAACTTTAAATTTTCCTTGGCTAAGCTACAAGCTTTATGTAACCTGTCCTTAAATTTCAAAACATAGTCCAACAAATTAGTATGTACTTCCTTACTAATCCACTGTTCTTTCAATAAAGCTAAAGGTCCTCTAACTCTAAGCCCAAACACAAGTTCAAATGGACTAAAACCTAAAGATTCCTGTACCGATTCCCTTACTGCAAATAAAAGTAAGTTTATACCCTCATCCCAGTCACTTTCATTTTCCACACAATATGTCCTAATCATATTCTTGAGGGTAGAATGAAACCTCTCCAAGGCACCTTGCGACTCTGGATGGTATGCAGACGAAGTGATTTGCTTAGCTCCCAATTTATAAACTATCTGTTGAAACAATCCAGACATAAAATTACTGCCTTGATCAGTTTGTATTTCCTTAGGTAATCCAAAATAAGTAAAAAATTTTATAAGAGCCTTTGTCACAGTTTTAGCTTTTATATTCCTAAGTGGTACCGCCTCTGGAAACCTAGACGAAGTACACGATAGTCAACAAATACCGATAACCAGTTTTTGTCTTTGGTAATAGACCAACACAATCTACAATAACTTTAGAAAATGGTTCACCAAATGCTGGAATAGGTTGTAATGGAGCTACTGGTGTAACCTGATTTGGTGTACCCACAATTTGACAAGTATGGCACGTTTTACAAAACATCGTCACATCTTTTCTTAGACCAGGCCAGTAAAAATGTTTTAATATCTTGTCCACAGTTTTCCTTACCCCTTGATGTCCACCTAAAGGCACACTATGAGATAAAGTCAAAATCTCATTTCGATAAACTTTACGGACAACCACCTGGTAAACAACATTCCAATCCACACTTGCAGGAATTGTAGGTGATCTCCACTTCCTCATCAACACTCCTTTTTCTAAGTAATACCCTACTGGCACCTTCTCAATTTCACTATCTAGTAAAGCTTGCTCTCTTAATTTTATAATCTCAGAGTCTCTATTCTGCTCTGCTATCATCTCCTTCTGAGACAGAGATAAATCTTCATAGTCAGACTTACTCCAAGAATCCTGTTCAAACAAAGAAGGTAAGAAAGTCTCTGACACATCCTCAAAACTCAAATCCTGAGTTGAACAGTCCTGAGTAACAACCTCATTCTGCGCATCAATCTTTTTAGCCATAGCTCTAGTCACAACACAGGAAGAATCTGTGTTAGAATTCAACTCTGGTTCCTCTGACCCCATTGTCAAATGCACTTCAGGAAAAACTTGTCCACCTGCCAAGTCATTACCTAACAATAAAGAAATACCCTTCACAGGTAAGCTATGCTGTAATCCTACTTTAACAAATCCTGTAACTAACCCTGTCTTTAATTTTACTTTATGTAATGTACAGGCATAAAATCACTCCCAACATCTCTTATGTAATTTACCTCACCAGTATCAGACTCTTCATTAAACTTCAACACACTGTCTAACATCAGTGATTGAGAAGCTCCAATATCCCTAAGGATTTTTACTGGCACCAGAGTAGATCCTTCTTTCACGGATACAAACCCTTCAGTTATAAAATGATCATATCCCTTTTTAACTTAGTCAGACTCTAACAAAGCCTCATTTGTGTTTATCAAACCCTGTAACTTTACAGATGCTTCAGCATGTTGCACACAAGCATCTAGAACTGCTTCCTTCTCTTTCTTTTTCAATCTGAAACAGTTAGCTATTACATGGCCAGGCTTCCTACAATAGTTACAAATAAGACTAAACCATATTTCCTTCACAGGTTTTCCTTCCTCCTTACCTTTCTCATTAACTTCTGATTTAATTTCTGATTTACCTTGAGTCTCCATGTTATTTTTCCTCTTAAAATTTCTACCCTGAGGAAATTCATTCTTATGGATTAAAACATACTCATCAGCTAATCTAGCACAGTCCTGCAATTTATCAGTACCCCTCTCATTTAAGTAGGTCCTTACTTCAACAGGAATGCTTCTTTTAAATTCCTCCATTAAAATCAGCTCTCTCAATGTATCATAGTCCCCATTTTTAGAAGAAACCCATATCTCAAAACACACAGCTTTATCATAGGCAAATTCCACATAAGTTTTTTCCACGGACTTTTTCAAACTTCTGAATCTTTCCCTATAAGCTTCTGGGACTAATTCGTATGCGTTTAGAATATGCATTTTCAGAATATCATAATCAAGTGCTTGCGCAGCAGTTAAAGCTGTGTAAACTTGTTGTGCTTCGCCTTTAATTACACTCTATAACAACACTGACCATTTATCTTTCGGCCACTCTGACATTCGAGCAATAGTTTCAAAATGTTGAAAATATCTTTCCACTTCTGTTTCACTAAATGGAGGGTCCAATTTAATTTCTTGACTAGCAACAAACGGTTTTTTAGAACCAGAAGACTGTTTCCCAGACCTTAATTTCTCCATTGCATATGCAAATTCTCTCTTCTTTTGTTCAGCCACCAATTTACAACACTCGATTTGTTCAATTTGCAACTGCATCTCCAGATTACTTATTGGAAACGACTTTAAAACTGAATCATCAAAAGCACCAGAATCCACATAGTGTGACGCGATTTTTCTCTGTATGACAGCCTTAGATGTAGTCGTCAAAGTACCTTTAAGTTGCAATCTACTAGCTATCTCAGACACCTCAGTTTCTTTCGCCTTCACTAACAACTCCGCGACTGGCGAAACCAGAAACTCATCAATATTCATTGTTGCCGAGTACAACTCACAAGCCAATCAAACAAAAGAATCAAGTATGTCCCTTTTCCAAAACACCGATACAAAAGTTAGCAAGAATTTAAACTTAAACGATCCAATCCGGATGCAGCCCCCATATTTATGTAACGTATTCAGGCAACAATAAATACATGAGTTACGCAAGGGTTCATACAACAAATAACACTTTTATTAAACACTGAAAACAAACCCCCCAAAAGTAAACAAACACTAACGTAACCGGAAACCAGCTGCTGTGCGGCAGCTTAAACAGTTCTTAAAGCGATGTTGCAAAAACAGTTCTTTTAAAGTGTATTGCCAAAAGTTCAGAAATGCTCACAGTCCATTTAAAAGGAGAGACTTTATAAGACGATTTAAATTCTCTTTCACATCGTTTTGCTTCGATCCCCGACGTCAAACTTCCCACGAAGAATTTACGAAACGAAACGGAACGGCTTAAAGGCACTGACCTTTCCTTTATCACACTGTCCTCAATCTTCTGCTATCCCGCAGAGATTAACATGAGAACAGTCAACGAATTCCTTCCCGAATAAGGATTAAATAAGGTTGAACCCGCTTCACCGTTGTAAGTCGATTCTCCTCGATCTTTAACTCCCGAACTCTGACCTTCACTCTCCACTGAATCTCAATAGCAGTATTGTAAAGAACCTGCTGGCAATGACCTTTTAAACTTTAAGCATTAGATAAAAACTTCATCCTTCAACTAAACTGCGTCATCACATTAAATCACGCAGTGGCATGAAGTCAACATGGCAAATCCAGCCACGAACTGCCCCCCCTCACAGGGTGGGGTCTTCCTTTTATACCCTGTAAAAAAAACCTGTCACATGATCTCTACTGGCAGGAAAATGACATCACTCCACCATCACAAGACCATTACCTCAAGTCCAGTATAGCTTCAACCCCAGTCACGTGACAAGGGTACCACTGTCATGTGTCACGAGTACGTAACAAAATTTACCAGAGCTATAACTGTTATACCATTTTCCCTAACTTGATTCTCAGTCCCTTGACTATTTGCCTACATCATTGCACAAAACATCAGATTTCACTTTCAAATGTCTCACGCTTGTTCTTCTTGTTGTGAAGAGATTATTAAATTTGGCGGTGTTTGAGAAATAGCTAATTCTCAAAAGTATCTAACTATGTATATTTGTGTAAATTTTATGATCAAAGCCAACCCAGATACAAAATTACACTCGGAAGCAACAACAACTTTCTCTCTAGCTCATTTTTATCTAAAACAGAATTTCAATGTACATCATGACATTTGACTAAAAATTCAATTATTAAGTTAGATGATCAAAGAAGTGTTTTAATAAGCCTTTAGTGGATGAATTTTTACATAATTTGGAAATAGAAAAAGTTATGGAGTAAAGGAGATCAAAGCAGCGAAAACATTGCAATATAAAGATGAGATTTTGGGGCTAAAAAGCTTATGAAAGAGAAGAAGTATGTGCTGATTCTGTGTAAAATGGTGCACTGTTTACTAATATTGTGGGAGATGAACATCATTTTACAAAGGTTTGGAGATATAGAAACATAGAACACCTACTGCATAACCCAAAGATATATAAATAAAACTGAATTTCAACAGATGTGCTGAAGCGGAGTCGAAGATATTACATGTTCCAAAGCAGAAGTAGATTTTTTGTGATTGAGAAGATATTGAATTTGTTGCAATGGTCAGGATCAGATAAGATATCAAGGTTGTGAACAGTCAGGATGCATCCAACAGAGACTTGGATAGGGGCTGTGTAAGATAATGAGTTTTTAGAGAAGGGAGGTTCGGAGGGCAGAGTATGAGAGGGTGAAAGGAGGATACCTTCAGTCTTCCTAAGCAGACAGTGCTTAATAGTGATTATCAATAAGTGTGAAGAAGGAATAGAAACCTATAAGCCAGCCAGTTTTACTATGGGAATTTCTGATTTATGTCTGCATGTCTGTTCACATGGAAAATGATGAACATTTTGCCTTTTCAAAAAAAAGTTACCTGGATGACACCTCTTAGAGAAGCTACAGCTGAGTGACACCTTCTTTTGTGGAGCAGAGGTGACAAAACTCTGATATGCCTTGGAGAAGGTCTTTGACCCCATCAATATCAGTCTTACAGAAAGGGTTACTTGCTGAAATGCATGCATTTACCTGACTCACTAAGAACCAAGTTTAACTAATCACAAATTTGTTGTACACTTTGAAAGCATTGCACAAAGAAATACAGAATTCTCGATAGTGGATGCCAGAGGTGGAACATACAGAAATGAGAACCTCTCATGCTACAGTACTATTTACATACTCTTGATTTTTGTGCATCACTAGTTTGGCGGACACTTCCTTTATTTAACACTGGAATGCAGTCCAAGAGAAATGTGCCTATCTGTCACAACTTGAGTTGGTGCTGAAGGATAAAGCTGACAACTCCTTTTGTTCTGTGCCTTAATATTGACTGAATCTGTCAAATACCCAGTTTGGATGGAAATGTTCCATCAGTGCTCAAGCTGAACCAATTTTTTTATGTTCTTCTAACCAAATCTATGAGTTTCTCATCCAGCATCTTTAAATATTAAGAGTGAGGGAATCCTTAGGCAGGTATTTCCAAAGCATGAACTCACACACCCAAGGTAAACAGGGAAGGTCTGCATTCCCCAGAAGTTTACAGAGCAGGCTAGTATATTGCCAATATGCTGATTTAATGCTAGTATTATGTCTTTCCAGCTGATGTCCTCCCTTAACCTTGCAAAGCTGAAACACATATTGCTCTACAACAGCATTATTTAAAAGAACCATCAATTACTTTAAGATTAGTTGCCAACTGATTTCTTCTAGCTGATACTATAATTGCTTAGGTATTTGTTTTATCTGTAGATGTTTCCTCTTTTGAATCTCTCCAGGGAGTGGTACAACAGGAGCAGAATATATTTTGTTGCTTTCAATACTTCTATATAAAACAGAAGGTTGCAATTTAGGGTGCACTAGTCACTCTGCCTCTGAGAATAATTGGGAGAACGACTGGGGCAAGTTACAAGAAGGATGAAGGGGAGAAGGCCTCACAGGGGAGAATCACCTCTTCCAGATGATCAGATCTGTGCTTTGCAAATGTAACTGTGGCTCCAACCTTCTGCAGTTTGGCTTTCTCCGCAATACAGCTAGTAGTCTGGCCATGAGTCACAAGTTGCTATTTACTATTGCAATATAAATTTCACCAGGACTATTTTTGCCAAGAAAGTTAAGGAAATTCCATTTCTTCATGTCACAGAGATGAGCAGACATAAGAATGTGAAGAGTTTGTAAGCTGCTCTTTGATCCAGGTTGCTACCCTCCAGTTACACATTGCTTTGTAGACACTGTGTGACAAGTCCTTTCATAATGGAACTGGAAGAAATTTCCTCTCCCTCAGCATTGAGCTGCCATGAATGTCAAGTCATGAAGGAGGATTTTAAACAGATACAACAAAGGGAAGCTAATTTCACTGATTGAAATACTCAGACCAAAGGCAAAATCTAAAAAGTAAAATTTGTACTTTCTAGAATGAAACAGATGAGCATTTCTACAAACAGAGGAAGAAAGAGATTTGGAACACTTTTCTGTATAGTAGTTAATGCTTGGTCATTTGTTAGTTTTATATTTGAACAGTCAGAGTTTTATTAGCCAAAGGATATGCGGAGGAAGCCAAAGCAAGATGATCTCTTTCAATGGTAGAACAGTTTGGTACAACAATGTGATCTGCTGCTGTTCATATACTACCATCTCAACACAAGTGATAGCTGTCAGGCTGGTTTGCAAACAGGTAACAACAGCATGGGCATTGGGATGGCAGGACAAATACCCTCTTTCTTGCAGAGTCTCTGCCATTCCCTGGGAAAACAGTGATTGTCACCACCAACATTCTCTAGCAGTTCAAGTATTTGCCCCTCATGGTCATGAAGAGCATCCTGATGTATGCACTTTCATTGTCCAGGTATTCCAGAGATGAGAGGCGAGCCAATGAAATGGCATCTACTGTTGGCCTGTTGTGTCAATATCCTCGAGCAGGGGGTTGATATGCTTCATGAACAACCACTCAAAGCACTTCATCATGTTGGTTTTAAGTATTACTGGATAATAGACATTGAGGCAGGTTACCCCATCCTTCTTTAGCACTGGTATTATTGATTCCCACGTGAATCAGGTGGGTACCTCAGACTGTTGAGGCAAGAGGTTGACAATGTCTGCGAGCACTCCAGCCAGTTGATTAGCACGGGTCTTCAGCACTTGACCAGGTGCACTATATGGGACAGAAGCTTTCCATGTCCTGAAGGATGCCCTCACATTGGCCTCAGAGTGAGATCATGGGGTTGTCAACAGCTGTGAGGGTTCATGAAGTTGCCTCCTTGTTCTGTCAGGCAAAGCAAGCACAAAAGGCATTGAGCTCATCTAGGAGCGAAACCTTGTTGGCATTTATAATGTTTGGTTTTGCTTTGTAGCCTATATTGACATTCAAGCTCTGCCACAATTGTTGAGCATCCCTCTGTGAGTCAGTTTTAGTCTGGAATTGCCACTTTACATGTGAGAGGGCTTTCTGGAGATCACACCAGAACTTCTGGTAACTTTCTGGGTTGCCAGTCTTTCGCACCACCAATGTAGCCCTCAATAGATTATGAATCACTTAGTTCAGTGCTTCTGGTTGGGAAGTTTCTGAATGATTTTGTGGGGATGGATTTGTCCACACAGGTCTTTATAAAGTCTGTGACAACTGTGGGATATTCATTCAGTTCCACTGATGAGTCCTTGAACATGGCCCAATCCATTGACTAAAAACAATCCCATATCTGCTGCTCTGCCTCCTGTAATCACTTGTTTGTGGCCCTTACCTCTGGTGCCTTACTCTTTAGTTTCTGCTAATATGCAGGTAGGAGGACAGTCAGATGGTCAGATTCTCCAAAATATGAGCAAGGAATGGAACATTAGGTATTCCTGCTGGTAATATAGCAGTGACTGAGCATAGCAATGGAGTAGCAGTAGGACATTTATGTCAACAAGCCTGCTCCGCCTTTCATTAAGATTACAGCTGATTCACCTCCACTGCTTTTCTCCCTTGATCCTTAATTCGTGTACTATGTAGAAATATTCTGCATCTAACTTTGTCTTACATATATTTGATGAGGAAGTCTCTATGTGTTTCCCGAATAATTCCACAGATTCACTATTCCCTGGGACAAGCAGTTTCTCCTCATGTCCAGCCTAAATCTACTGCACCCCACCTCCCCTGAACCTTGAGGCTGTCCTCAGCTTTAGTCTCACCTACCAGTGGAAACAACTTTCCTGCCTCTATTTTATCTATCCCTTCGACAATTTTATATTTTTCTGTAAGATCCCTTTTCATTTGTCTGAATTCAAATGAACCCTAAGCAACACTATCTCCCCTCTTAGATTAATACCCTCATCTTCAAAATAAACTAGGCAAAACTCCTCTGCACTATCTCCAAAGCCAATCTTTTCTCAAGTAAGGAGAACAGGACTGCACACAGTGCTCCGTATTGACAGAGCTGGCCACAACTATCATGTGGAGTACAAGTTTCAGGACAAAAGAACAAAGATCATTGTACAGGCTCTCCAAAATACCCACTTCCCAGAATATATCAGACATCCTTTAGGACACTTCCCCTGCTGATTATGCTACAACAGACGTTGCATGCCACCTCATCTCAGGTAAGATTACATCTGTGCTTTCCTTGTGCTCTACCCAGACTGCAGTGTGCAAGGCCAGTATCTCACCCCTTGCAAGCTGTTTAATGTAGGTGCAATATTTGCTCCAGTGATATATGAATGAAGGTGAATAAAGCTCATAACTGTTGACTGAAACTGGTAGTATGGCTCCTGGGAAATGGCATTTGAAGATATATTCTCTTCAGTGATATCATTGAACTTCTCACCACAGTGCACAAATAGCCTTGAGAATGCACACCTATCATCACCTGCACAGCTACGCAACTTCATTTTCCTTTCTCTATGTGTGTGGGAAGTTATCTAGGCTCCTGTGCACACAGGATGACTCACTTCTTTTCAACTTCTCCATCAAGATTCAGTGCACTATTGGTACACCTGAATATTCCCTCCTTACTTTAATCTTTGCAGGCTCAATTTCAGCAACAACAAAAAAACTGTGCTCCAGTATCAGAACCTTTGAAAGGAGTCTTTAAAAAGAGGAAGCTTGCTTTACGTATTTTGATTCAGTATTTTTTCTAGACTCTTATGGATCTGTGCAGCTAATAAGCAATTTGGTTTGGAAGTGGTCAGATATCATTTTAATGAGCAGTGCCATAGTAACACCATGCAGCCTGTGTTAGATTGAACGGGTGCAGGGTATTCATATATCAAAGTCCTGCTCCCATTTTGGGGTCCATTTAATTTTAACCTAATTTAGGCTGCAGGAGCCCTAGCAGAGATATTTAAAATGTCATTAGCCACAGATGAGGTACCAGAGGATTGAAGGATAGTTAGTTTTACCATTGTTTAAGAAAGGCTCCAAGAATAAGATGGAAGGTTATAGGCTGGTGAGCCTGACATCAGTAGAAAGTAAATTATTTGAAAGTATTCGAAGTGAACAGTATTTGGATAGATAGCACAGGGACAGATTAGGGATAGTTAACATGAGTTTGTATGTGGTAAGTTGTGTCTAACCAAGCTTATAGTTTTACAAGAAGATTACCAGAAAATTTGATGGAGGAAAGGTAGTGGGTGTTATCTATATAACTGTATAACCATATAACAATTACAGCACGGAAACAGTCCATCTCGGCCCTTCTAGTCCATGCCGAACACTTACTCTCACTAGTCCACCTACCTGCACTCAGCCCATAACCCTCCATTCCTTTCCTGTCCATATACCTATCCAATTTTACTTTAAATGACAATACCGAACCTGCCTCTACCACTTCTACTGGAAGCTTGTTCCACACAGCTACCACTCCCTGAGTAAAGAAATTCCCCCTTGTGTTACCCCTAAGCTTTTGCCCACTAACCCTCAACTCATGTCCTCTTGTTTGAATCTCCTCTACTCTCAATGGAAAAAGCCTATCCATGTCAACTCTATCTATCCCCCTCATAATTTTAAATACCTCTATCAAGTCCCCCCTCAACCTTCTACACTCCAAAGAATAAAGACCTGTCTTGTTCAACCTTACCATGTAACTTCGGTGCTGAAACCCAGGTAACATTCTAGTAAATCTTCTCTATACTCTCTCTAATTTGATAACATCTTTCCTATAATTTGGTGACCAGAACTGTTCACAATACTCCAAACTTGGCCTTACCAATGCCTTGTACAATTTTAACATTACATCCCAACTCCTATACTCAATGCTCTGATTTATAAAGGCCAGCATAGCAAAAGCTTTCTTCACCACCCTATCCACAGGAGATTCCACCTTCAGAGGACTATGCACCATTATTCCTAGATCACACTGTTCTACTGTATTCCTCAATGCCCTACCATTTACCATATATGTCCTATTTTGATTATTCCTACCAAAATGTAGCATCTCACACTTACCAGCATTAAACTCCATCTGCTATCTTTCAGCCCACTCTTCTAACTGGCCTAAATCTCTCTGCAAGCTTTGAAAACCTACTTCATTATCCACAACGCCAGCTATCTTAGTATCATCTGCATACTTACTAATCTGATTTACCATTCCACCTTCCAGATCATTAATGTATGTCCCAGAACAGATCCTTGTAGAAGCCATTAATTACAGACCTACAGCTCCAATAAGTCCTTTCAGCCACTACCCTCTGTCTTCTATGCGCAGGCCAGTTCTGAATCCAAACAGCCAATTTGCTGCAAATCCCATGCATTTTAATATTCTGGATTAACCTCCCATGAGGGACTTTGTTAATCACCCTACTAAAATTCATATAGACAACATCCATTGCCCTACCCTCATCAATCTTTCCCGTCACCTTGTCAAAATAAGACTCAATCAAGTTGGTAAGGCACAAACTGCGACGTTGACTCTCTCTAATTAGGCCAGCAGTTTCCAAATGCTGATATATATTCTATCCCTAAGAATTTTTCTCCAGAAATTTCCCTTCAACTGGCATGAGGCTCATCAATCTATAGTTCCCAGGATTTTCCCTCGTTCCCTTCTTAAATAGAGGTACAGCATTAGCCACTCACCAGTCCTCTGGGACCTCGCCTATAGCTGGAGAGGACACAAAGATACTGGGTCAAGGGCCCAGCAATCCTGTTTCTTACCTCCTTCAATAACCTGTGGTAAATCCCATCAGGCCCTGGGGACTTATCCTCCTTAATACTCAACACTTCCTCCTGGTTGACCTCTAAACATCCTCATGTACTTATACACTCAGCACTGATCTCCAAGTACTCCATACCCTTTTCCTTGGCAAGGTTCTCATTGAGTACCTCATTTACATTCTCCACATCCAAGCAAATGCTCCCCACTTTATCCTGGAATGGCCCCACCCTCTACCTACTTATCCTCTTGCTCTTGACGTTTTGTTAGAACACCTAGGATTCACATTAATCCTACTTGCCAAGGACTTGTCATGGCTTTCCTGATTTCATTCTTTCGCTTTTTCTCACTTCTTTATACTGTTCATGTACTTCATTTGATCCTAACTTCCAATTCATCACCTCTCTGGACATCTAAAGTTCTCTTATCTTTCCATCCGTCTCCTTCCTTCTAACAGGAACGTACTTTTCCTGTACTCTGTACAATTGATCTTTAAGTACCTTCCACATATCTGATGTGGACTTACCAGAGAAAAGGTGTTCCCAATCTTCTTAGTTCCTGCCTAATGCCCTGATAAATTGACCTACTCCAATTTAAAACTCTCCCACAATGACCATACCTATCCTTATCTAAAACTGTCCTGAAAGTTAAGGAGTTGTGGACACTGTTCCCTAACTGTTCACCCACTGGAAGTTCAGTCACCTGGCCAGGCTCATCACCCAACATCAGTTCCAGTACGGCCCCTCCTCTCATTGATTGAAGAAACCTTTCTGGATACGCTTAACAAGTTCTGCCCCATCTAAACCCCTTGCACTAAGAAAGTCCAGTTTATAGTCGGGAAGTTGAAAAGCCCCATGACAACAACCCTATTATTTTCACACATTTTGTTAATCTGCTTACACATCTGTTCCTCTGTTGGACAATCCCATCAGTGTGACTGCACCCTTCTTATTCCTGAGTTCCACCCAAATTGACCCAGGGTCCAACTCTTCCATTATGTCTCCCCTGAGTAAAGCTGTGATATTTTCCATGTTCAGTAGTGTGACTTCCTCCCCCACCCCCCAATCTTTTACCTCCTCTTCTATTCTTTCTAAACTTCAAAAACCTGGAACATTAATCACCCATTCCTGCCCCTCTCTCAACCAAGTTTCAGTAATGGCTGCAACGTCGTTATTCCATGTACTGATCCATGCTCTAAGTTCATCGCCCTTGCCCATAATACTCCAAGCGTTAAAATATACACAATTCTGACTATCTGATCCAAAGTACATGTTAATTGTATTTTATCTTTCAATACTTTCCCTGACATCTTCCTTATGGTCCATCCCTTCCCTTACTGACCTGGGGCTCCAGGTATCCAGCCCCCTGCAAAACTAGCTTAAACTCTCCGAATAGCATCAGCAAAACTCCTGGCAAGAATATTAGTTTCCCTCCAGTTCAGGTGCAACCCGTCCCTCCTGTACAGGTCACCCCACCCCCAGAAAAGGTTCCAATGATCCAAGATCCTGAAACCCTATCCCCTGCACCATCTCTGCAGCCATTCATTCACCCATGCTATCAGCTCCATTCCTACCAGCACTAGCCCGTGGTACGGGGAGTAATTTGGAGATTACTATGTTGAAGGTCCTTCCCTTCAGGCTCTTCTATAACTCTATGTATTCACTGTGTAGGACTTAGTCCCCTTCTTTGCATATGTCATTGGTGTCAATATGCACCACGACCTCTGCCTGTTCCCCCTCCCCTTTGAGAATATCCTGCAGCCACTCTGATACATGATGGATCCCAGCACTCAGGAGGAAACACACCATCAAGGCCACAGAATCTCCTTTCCATGCCCCTAACAATCGAATCCTCTATAAGTACCACACTCTTTGACTTTACCCTTCCATGTCAAGCCTCAGAACTGGCCACAGTGCCACCAGCCTAGCTGTTGCTGTTATGATCTGTTGTGATTCCACCACAGTAGTATCTACAGAGGGTTACTTGTTGCTTGAAGGGAATGGCCACAGGGGAACCCTGTACTGACTTCTTAATCCACTTACCTGTTCCACTGGTCACAGATCTACTGTTCAAAGGCTGTACACTGGGTAGGACCACCTATTCAGAAGTCCCATCTATAGTACCTTGAGCCTCCCGAGCGATCCTGAGTACATCCAACTCCAGCTGTATCTCCTTGACACAGTTAGTCTGGCACTGAAGTCGGGTGCACTTCCCACAGATGTAGTCATCATGAAACCATCTGGTATCCTGAATTCTCACATCGGACAGGAGACTACGCTATATTTTTTTAAAAAGGCTTTCCTTTTCTTGACTGTGCATGCTGAAGCCTGTTAAACCAAAGCCTTCCCACTCTGTCACTGGCACGGTCTGACAATGGCTGCTCCACTTGAGCCGACCTTCCTTTTATCAGCAGCTGAGTCTAAGCCACTGACGACCACACTTACTGCGCTTGTGCAACTCAAAAAGACTGGCCTTCCCCGAATCTGCTCCTTTTATCCTCTCTTCCCGACTTCCACAGGGCTCTGACACTGGCACTCACACTCCCTGCGCTTGAGCCAGCAAGGAACAACCGGATTTTCCTGAGTCTGCTTTTATTATATTAGCACACCAAACTTTGGTAGGCTTCTGACACCACGCGTGCACAGCCCATGCCAGAAGTACATGATCATCATGGTCTGGATATTGCCTTAAGCTGTGAAATAATAATACTGGATTTGTTTACCTATTTGTGACATTAGTGAGAATTGATAATTGATTGACTGCATCCACATTCACTTGACCATCTCACCTCAAAACTGGTAATCATTATGAATCTTCAAACACTGGCCTTTTGGGCATGTCTCACAGTTCTACTAGAAACAATTGTCACAGACAAGGAATACAAAAACCCTCTAGCTTTCCCAATAACCCATTTGATGAGGTCTTGCCCTATCACAGATATTCCCTCTATCCTATCTATTCCTCCATCTGTGTTGTTAATTGATAGCCAACATTGTTTTTTTTATATACATCTCACTCAATGACGTGTCCATGCTGATGTCTGATAAGCACATTGCCCACTGTTGTGATTAGCAATGGCATTCTTTGGCCTTGGAATGCTTGCGGAAGACTTGAACTACTGTTACAGGCAATGAGCACACCCCATTTAAGGAATGTGGGCTTAGCGTAAATCAGGAACTGTAAGTTTAAACTGCTGCCAGCCACTCATGTAATTGGATTCTCCAGCAATGCAGCAAGGCAATAAACAGCATCATTAGCTGCCTGCACTGAATTCACAACAATAAAGGGAGAGCACGAATTTTTGTATCTGTTAGATCAGGTTAAATGGGGATAAAATGAATCACTTGCACATTTTCCAGCACAAAAATCACTTTAACCTGCATCACCCCTCTCCCATCTTCATCACTGCCACACTGAGAATCCACAAAATTGATTTATTTTCAAATAAATTCTCAGAAGCCAAGATTGTTCGTTTTTGTCTTCATGCAATATTGCAACCCCAATAATGGATAGCTACTTTTTGTGAATTTTTGTCACGTGTGGAAATAACATAAGTTTTGCCCTCCTTTTGCTGAAAGAACTGTAACCAGGTTTTGCTCTTTTACCACCAGTATTAAGAAGCATTAGCATCTTCACATTAAGCGTACAGCTTTCCTTGACTGTTAATTTTGTGCCTTTGCCTCAGCCTTCAGATGTAGACGTTGTTAACTACTGAACAATAACTCCTAAGTAGTCTTGCCCTTCAAATAAAAGAACAATTCAATATTTATTCCTTAACTAAGTGTTAGCAAAGGACAGTGAAGCAGAATATTCAATGTGTTACTTTTATTCAAATACATCTGCTTCTTTTAAATGAGTTACATTTTGAACATATGGAACAGTCCAGCACAGTACAGGCTCTTTGGGCCATGATGTTGTGCTGACCTATATAAAACCTATTCCACGATCAGTCTGTTCCCTCATACACAGCCCATAACCTTGTATTTTTCATACATCCATGTGCGCATCTTAGAGTCTCTTAAATGTATCATCCTCTGCTACAAACCACAGCAGTACATCCCTACCTTGCGCCTCAATGTGAAAAAAAACATACCTCTGACATCTCCTCTAAATTTTCCTACTATCTTCTTAAATGGAGGTCATCTGGTATAAGGAAAAAAAAGTACTGGCTAAAACTCTCTAAAACTTCCACATCATTCCTCTCATGAGGTGATTAGAACTGAACACAATACTCCAAGTGGGGTCTGACCAGAGTTTTATAGAGCTGCAACGTTATCTTGCGGCTCTTGAACTCAATCCCTGACTAAAGAAGAGCACACCATAGCCCTTCTTAAACACCCTATCAATTTGCATGACAACTTTAGATGTCTATGGACTTGAACCCGAAGATCCTTCTGTTCCTCCACATTTTTAAGAATCCTGTCGCTAACCTTGTACTTCACCTTTATCATCGGTGTATTACCCCACAATTTTCCAGACTGAACCACATCTGCCATTTCACCTCCCAGCACAGCATTACATCTATATCTCTTTGTAACCTATGACAACCTTCCACATTAACCAGACAGACAGACAGACAGATATACTTTATTGATCCCGAGGGAAATTGAGTTTCGTTACAGCTGCACCAACCAAGAATAGTGTAGAAATATAGCAATATAAAACCATAAATAATTAAATAATAATAAATAAATTATGCCAAATGGAAATAAGTCCAGGACCAGCCTATTGGTTCAGGGTGTCTGACACTCCGAGGGAGGAGTTGTAAAGTTTGATGGCCACAGGCAGGAATGACTTCCTATGAAGCTCAGTGTTGTATCTCGGTGTAATGAGTCTCTGGCTGAATGTACTCCTGTGCCTAACCAGTACATTATGGAGTGGATGGGAGACATTGTCTAAGATGGCATGCAATTTGGACAGCATCCTCTTTTCAGACACCACTGTCAGAGAGTCCAGTTCCACCCCCACAACATCACTGGCCTTATGAATGAGTTTGTTGATTCTGTTGGTGTCTGCTACGCTCAGCCTGCTGCCCCAGCACACAACAGCAAACATGATAGTACTGGCCACCACATACTCATAGAACATCCTCAGCATTGTCCGTCTCCTCGGGAAGTAGAGTCGGCTCTGACCCTTCTTGTAGACAGCGTCAGTGTTCTTTGATCAGTCCAGTTTATTGTCAATTCATGTCCCCAGGTATTTGTAATCCTCCACCATGTCCACACTGACCCCTAGGATGGAAACAGGGGTCACCGGTGCCTTAGCCCTCCTCAGGTCCACCACCAGCTCCTTAGTCTTTTTCACATTAAGCTGTAGATGATTCTGCTCGCACCATGTGACAAAGTTACCCACCATAGCCCTGTACTCAGCCTATCTCCCTTGCTGATGATCCACAACATTTTTAGCCTTCATGTCATCTGCAAATTTACCAACCCACCCTTCCACTTCCTCATCCAAGCTATTTGTTAGAATCAGAGTAGGTGTCCCAGAACAGATCCTGCAGAATACCTCTAGTCACTGACCAAGCAGAATATGCTATCATGGTCTGCCTTCCATGGGCAAGCTAATTCCAAATCCATGTAGCCAAGTTTCCATGGATCTCATGCTTCATGACTTTATAGATGACCCTCCAATGGAGAACCTTGTCAAACACCTTACTAAAATCCACATTCACCACGTTGACCGTTCTACCTTCATCAATTTGCTTTGTCACCTGCAGTATCTGAAAAACTCAATCAGGCTCGTGAACCATGACCTATCCCTCACAAGCCATGCTGATTTAAACGAAAACACAGTGCATTCTGATGTTTAATTGGGCCATTGGGTAATCAGAGCAACAGTTTATTTGGGACAATTCTTAAGGAACAAAAACTAATCAAGAAAATAACTGGGATTCCTGTTGTTTATTTGGAGCATCTGTCTCAATAGAGTCGTATGAACATGATCCATCAGCTAGTTGTACTCTGCATTCACTGATAGAGAAATCAGTCCAGTCCTCACTGTTTATTGCTGAACTCAACCTCTACCACAACGTATTCCTCACCAGAAAAGGCTCAGTGGGTGTTGCACACCCAGGATCTTCTCCAACAATACAACTAACTTTGATGGACAGTGTTATTAGTGCAGCTTAGTCTTACCTGCAGCTGACCCACAAAGATGAGGACAGAAACAAAAGCAGACCTATGGTTTGAGACTGAAAATTTGAATTAATGAAAATGCATTTCCATCTAATGCATGCATAATACAAATCACATGATTTTGGTCTTGATTTGCAGTATTTGCACTTTAGGGTGAAGTCACACCCATGGGGAAATTGGCCTGGATATTAACTGCCACAATTCACTCTGCTGTTACTTTCTCCCATCATATTTTCTACACATGAAGACATCATTAATCTGTGTTGTAATGCACAAACAGCCGGTGAAACTCAGCAGGTCGGGCAACCTTTATGGAGGTAAATAGACAGTCAGCATTTTGGGTTCAGAACTTTCAGTGGGATAGGACCTCCTTGTCCATTTCCAAACATTTTTCTCAATCGACGCTGCCCAGCCTGCTGAGTTCCTCCAGATTTCCAGCCTTATTAATGATACTGCGTGGAATAGCCCATTCCAAGCCTTCGAACCACAACGCCCCTGCAACCGCACAGCCTCAACTAACCGTATCTAATCACAGGCAATTTACAATGTCCAGTCAACTTACCCCAGTACGCCTTTGGACTGAGAGAAGGAACCAGAGCAGCCAAGCAAACTCATGCAGCCCACAGAGACTTCTTACAGAATAGCACCAGAACTGAACTCCAAGCTACAGAACACCTGAGCTGTAATAGCACCTTGCTAACCACTATGTTACTGTGGTGCCTAGCATCTGCACTGTCTTATGTCTTCATCAAAATGTGTAGAATGATTCAGTTACTTATTAACATAAATTGGGACAAATGTCACAAATTATGGTCGGCGGAGTGAACAGGTTGGTCAACAGGAAACACATCAACTGAAAGTAGAAAAACCTCCATGACTTGTGGTTTCCATCACCTGGATTTCTCATTTTATGTGCTGAATAGAAAGCCACTTTAAATTTCTATGAAAGCCCTGATTTCCAGCAACTGTCAGGTCATATTGAGCTTCTTGTGAGCTCCCACCTCTGGATCACATCGCACAATCTCTGACCCAATGTTTGCCCCTGATTATAGGACCTTGCAACCATCATTGTCACAGGGTGCAGCTAACCAGCTCCATGCTGAAGCCGGTTTCCCAGAGAACCCATGGCTATTTCCCACCTCCCCTCTGTATCCAATCCACTACCATCTTTACTTGTGATCCTCTCTGACTTTGTTTATGACACCTCCCACCCATCCCCACCTTTTTGACCACTAGAACTCAGCATAGTTCCAGCTTCAGTGCCCTTGATAGTGGACTAACAAAAGCACCATCACTATAGTAAAATGCCCCTGGGCAATTCACAGAGACATGATCAACTGAAGGGCGGCATTAAATGAAAGAAGATATTAAGGCAGAAGAACATATAGATAAGTTAAAAGTAATGTCTTTAAGGAGTGAAATATTAAAAACTACCAAGCAAAGTTAGTGCTGAATGCTCCTATACACTCTCCAGAGGGATTACTATCTCATGGCATTCAGCTTACACACTAAATCAAGTTTTATTACTAGATTCTCCAGATATCATATTGTCTATTTGATCATCATGCACAGAAACTACATTGCATGATGTCAGGATTACAAAATGCTGGAGTAGACTCTTGAAGTCTTTTTCATTTTATCTCTGTAGCACAGATCTCTGTGGAATACAAGGTTTTGCAGTTGAAAGCAATCTGTGCCAAATTTATACACTTCAATTCGGTCTTACAAGAAAACTTCAGTGGAATGATCAAAATTTCTCCTTTTATCAGTTGTCCACAGAAAAATTAAATAGCTGATATTGTGATATATTGTGGTCTGGTTAACTGCAATAGTAACCTTAAAGGTCAGTTGAAACTGCAATATTAATAGATCTCTGCAATATTATGTATTACGTTCAGAACATGGAGTGTGCATTATATAATGTTCATGCAGTGCTCATCATTCTCATAATGTTGCTGTGACTAGTGATTTTAATAAAAGCTCTGCTATGTAAGTATTTACCTTGACTTTATAATAACTAAGTATTTCTCTCTAGCATTTCATAATATGGAACTGGGGTTCCCACAGATAACTCAAAATATTATGTGAATATAATCTATATTTATGGTGGCTGAGGAATACTTGAGTCAAAGTTGCTTATGACATAAATTTCCATATTTTCTTACCACATAGAAGGGGGTCATTCTTATGCAACAGGGTAATCTCACTTGCTCTTCATCTTCTCTATAACTTTTACTCAGTAAATTCCTATCAAATCGAATCAGATTCCATTATAACCTAGGGGCAACTTAGAATGGCCAATTAACCTACCAACCAGGGTATATAGTTTTGCAAGTTGTGAGGAGGACTGCAAAGGAATATAGATATGTTAACTGGGTGGACAAGAAGTTGGTAAATGGAGTTATCAAGCAGGAAAATGTGAGGACCATTTTGAAAGAAAAATTGAAAAAAACAAGTCATTAGAATGGAGTCATTCTTCAAAATGTTGTGGTATGCAGGGATCTGGGGAAACAATTCTTCCTTAATAAGTCTACCAGGATTTGTTACCAAGAAAAAAATTACTATTATTTAAAGTAAAATAGTACGATTACATTAAATTAAGCAGACAAATATTTTTCAGATTACATTGTTAGCTGTTTTCATAGAGAAAGACCAAAGAGCACTGGGAACACTGTCTATTAAAAACACTACTCAAGTGACCTCACTGACCTCTGCAATATTATTAATTAGATCTCTTTATCCACACTGTAGAGCTAATTAAATGTTTTTCCCCCTTAAATGACGATTAGGAAATCTGGACCATTATAACTATGTCCAGTACTTGTTACTCTTCTGTATAAAGTTTTAATGATTATTTTCAAAATGTAAGGGTAGTGCAATCATGTGATAGCTATTATTTTATAATGAGAGTAAATATAAGTGACCATTGCATATCTGGCTGTGGAGTTCTCACAAGTATACACAGCCTCCAAGAAACAACCCTGGACTGTTGTCACTTCAGGACACAATTTAATTTCATAACAGAACTAATTTCCTGCTCTTCAAAGGTGACTGGTCACCTAACATTGCAATTCTTGGAATCAATAAGCTACAGTGAGATGTTTTGCCACAAACCTCTAAACATGGTCTCCCTTTAAAATCTAATGATGCTCCTGCATGCCCAAAGGCTACGCTAAATAAAAATCAACATAGAGCTTGGTATTTACCTTGACTTGAGAACTATACGTTAAGACCCAAATCCATAGAGAAACCACGCACGACGTCAATAGAATTAAATCATTTACAGCATGAGTTTTATTAGTCAATCAGACACTTGTCAAATTTCTTCACCAATATTGTAACGAATGCATTAACATGAAAGATGTGATGATTGATTTACCTAATCTTGATGCTGCTGTTGTTTGTTTCCTTGATAACACTTGGAGTACTGGTCTGAAAAGAATGATTTATACTTGCATCAAAACAAAACACCATTGTATCGATCAAGTCACGCAAGAATGTTAAAGAATTACTGGGAAGCAAGGAATACAGATCACTTTATCAACTTAAGGAGTGAAATCCTGATCTAATAAAGTTTAAGATTTAACCATACAGAGACAGTTACAAAAGAATGATTATATTTCTGCAATTGATTCCATACAGTTAGAACATGTAATTGCATATTGTAGTCAATGAAACACTTTTGAATTACCTATCCTGGGCCCAGCACACAGATGCAATGCAATGGATGGTGTGTCTTTACTTTATTAGAACGGTAGGGAGGTTCAGTATGAGGCTGAACACTAACAAGGTTCTGTAGATGTACTGTTGAAAGCATCCTGACAAGTTCCATCAATTGTGGACAATTTGAATGCAATGGAAAGTAAGAAGCTGCAGAGAGTAGAGGACTCAGCACAGTACTGAAGGACACATCCCATCCTACCCTCAGTAATATCCTCATGAGGTGCTGCCTCAAGAAAACAACAACTATCATCAAAGATATCCACATCTGGGTGTGCCAGCTTCTCACAGCTACCACGGAGCAGGGGGTAAAGAAATCTAAAATGCATTCACGAGCAGCTATTACTTCCCTTCAGACTGTCAACTCTTGAATCAACATGCACAACTTAATCATTACCTTGGTATAGCAACATGATGACTATTTTGCACTACAATGGGCTTTGTTAAGTTTTGCTCCAATTGTATTCTTTCTCATACATATTTTGTATAATTTAAGTTTAACTTACATTTACCTTATGAATATTGTGTATGTGATAACATTCGGCTGTGATGCTACTGCAAGTAAGGTTTTATTGCCCATGTGTGCAAGTGGTTGGTGTGTATATAGATAGATAGATACTTTATTGATCCCCAAGGAAATTACGGAGTTACAGGAGCATTACAAGTGCACAGATATATAAATATTAGAAGAGAAGTAAGAAAGAATAAAAAAATGTTATTTAAAAAATAAGATGTACGAAATTTATAAGTCAAAGGTTAGAAGGTTTACAAGATTTTCAAGCTCACACTGATAAGATGGTAGTGCAAGAATTGCCGTAATACTATACAGTAATGGGTGCACATTCTCACCATTCAGATAAGAAGTGATGGTAATATTGAACAGGGTGTCAACCATAGCAGGGTATGATAAACAGAGTTAAATAGAGCTTAAAAACAGAGGTTAATAACAGTCTTAACAGGAGGAAGCCCTCATTAGAGAGCCTAATGGCTGAGGGTAAGAACAATCTCATATAGGGCTCTTTGGAGCAGTGCAGTTGTCTTAGACTATTACTGAAAGTGCTCTTCTGCTCAGCCAAGATAGCATGTATAGGTTGAGAAAAATTGTTCAGATTTCCAGGATTTTCCCAAGGCTTCTTTGTTCTACTACAGCCTCCAGTATGTCCAGTTTTACTCCTATAACAGAGCCAGCCTTTCTAATCAGTTCATTGAGCCTGTTGGCATCACCCGTGTTGATGCCATTGCCCCAGCACACCATGGCACAGAAGATTGTACTGATGACAACAGACTGGTAGAGCATGTGAAGGAAAGGCCCACATACTCCAAAGGACCTCAGTCTCCTCTGGAAGTAGAAGCGACTCCTGGCTCTTCTTAAACAAGGCCCCTGTGTATGACAATAAACTTGACTTTGATGTTGGAATGTAGTTACTGTTATAATGAATGAAATACAGCAGTCGGTTTGCACACAGTAAGCTTCCAGAAAGGGTAATTAGATCAATAAAAAAGTGCCCTTTTAAGTACTTGATGAAAGGATAAATGTTGATCAGGACTCATGATAGAACCTACTTTTCATTTAATGGTGTCATGATCTGCAGTGGCTGGGTAGATCTGATCTTGGATTAACATTTGAAAGTTCAGCAGTCCCTCTAAACAGCACACAGTGCAGCCTGGATTTATTATTCATGTTTCTGAGGTGAGGTAAAAATACAAAATATTCTGACACGGGGACAGGAGGGCCATCAATCTGACCACAGCATAATCAAATAATTATATTTTATAGCTGATTGTTGGATGGCAGACTAGTATATTCTACAATAAGTCAATTGCCAAAAAACTGAGCAGAATGTTGCTGTGGTAAATTTTTGAATCTCATTTATTTAGATATTGGGTAGGCACTATCTAATACATTTGAATTAGCGGTCACAATGAACAGTTGGCACAGAGCATTACAGTAGTGCAGGACCTGGAGAAATCAAGATGTGTCATAAAACTGGTAACAGGCTGCAAGATCTAAACAAGAAGAAATTTTTAAATTATTATCTGACATTTACACTTTTTTTTCCCAAAAACAAACACCACATTGTTACTGTATGTTATTAGGAAGAACACATTCAAAACACACTTCCATGGTCATAGATAGCAGGTATGCAATATGTACCACATTTGAAATGATCATTAATGTACTGAAATAGTTATGTAGTACTTTAATCCTTTAACCGTTGATGGGTCCTGGCAAATTCCAACATGTTACATTGCAGTAGTATGAGGGAACTGTGTTTAGCGTAACAGAGTTAAGGGAAAGATAATTGGACTGAAACACTCGGCAAGTCAGACAGCCTCTGGAAAGTCAACCTTCTAATTGAAGATCTTTGATCTGAAATGTGAGCTCTTTTTCCATCTCATGAAAACCTGCCACACACTTTCAGCATTTGTAGTTTTTATTTCAAATTTTCAGCATGTTGAAAAACTGCCTTAGAGAAGTTGCAGTTACATTTCAACCTCCCTGAGGCCAAGGGAAAATCAGATTATCTCCGCACATGCTTTTCAATCAATTAGTTCATCCACATGCCTCAATATAAAACTAATATTATGCATGATTTCTGGGGTTTACAATTAGCATAGATTCTGCAGTAAGCTGTCCTTCAGGAATAAAGAGACTGAATAAACATTAGATATTTCAAAATTATAACTGAATTAAGGGTGGACATTAATAGAAGCTGTGACATTTTGAGGGTTGTTACTGTGCTCTCCTCTGGCATATGCAGGCAGGAAATTTCTGGAATGCAAGCAATCTATTTTCTTAACTCTATTCATTTGGCATTTTCTCCCATTGATACAGTGGATCATTTGGATGAGATTTTCAACGCTAGTTACAATGGCTGATTTGTCCTCTGCACCTCGGGTTCTGACATTGAATATGCTGTCTTACAAACTTTTCTGTAGCTCCAACATTCACTCCTGATTGAACTTTATCTAAACTCAGATCAATAAACATGGCTGAATATTCTAACAAGGCAGCTGCTGGGAAACACAAGTTTCGAAGATTCTAGCAAAATGGGTCATCTTTCTTCTGAATAGTTCAAACCTATATTGTTCATAGTCTGAGTGATCAGCCATAATACCCCAACTCAGAATTCTAAAAGCAAAGATCAATATACAGTAAATACGAGCCGGGGAAGGCTGGCTGGGAAGTAGGGACAGTATGGCTTTATTATCATGGCTGATCGGATATTTCAATCCCATCCTTCTGCTTGGCCCCCATAACCCTACACTCCTTCTTGTTCAAAAATGTGTCTAGCTCTGCCATAATATTTTCGATGACTCCATCTCCTTGGGATAATGAATTCCAAATATTTACAAAGTTCAAAGTAAATTTATTATCAGAGTACATATATGTTACCATATACAACCCTGAGATTCATTTTTGGTGAGTATACTCGATAAGTCCAATAACCATAATACAATCCACAAAAGATCATATTGACGTGGTAAACATCCAGTGTGCAAAAGACAAAAAACTGTGCAAATACAAAGAAAGGAAAAAAGAAATAATAATAATGAACAAAGAAGCAATAAATATTGAGAGCATGAGATGAAGAGTCCATAAATGTAAGTCGATTGGTTGTGGCAACAGTTCAGTGATGGGCCAAATGAGCTGACGAAAGTTAACCCCTCTGGTTCAAGAGCCAGATGGTTAAGGGGTAAGAACTGTTCCTGAACCTGGTAGTGTGAGTCCTCAGGCTCCTAATGGCAGTAGCGAGAAGAGAGCATGCCTGGGTGGGAGTCTTTGATGATCGATGCTGCTTTCCTGCAGCAACTTTTCATGTAGATGTGCCCAGTGATGGGGAGGGCTTTACTTATGATGGACTGGGCTGTATTCATTACCTTTTGTATGCTATTTCACTCAAGGGCATTGGTGATTACTCTGAGAGAGAAAAAAAAATCCCTCTTTACTTCATAATACTCCATGGTCTGAGACAATGTCCCCAAGTTCTAGATACTACCTTCCCCAAAAGTTTGAACAACTTCTCAGCATGCTGTCATGGTCCGGACAATGAAGTCCGCGTTCTGGTTCACGGTCCAGACCGTGGACTCCAGACTTCGGGTCTTCCAGCTGTCCGTTGTTTCAGTTGGGCTTAATCACAGGCACCTGATTCTCATATTGGGGCTGGAATATAAGTAGCCCTGGGTTCAAGTGTGGTGGCTGGTTTGTCTTGTTGGTATCCTGTCCTTGCCTCTGTGGGGTAAGTCAGGCTGTCTTTGCTGTTACCCTATGGTGGGATTTGTCCCTTCCTGTCCTTGCCTCTGTTGGGTAAGGCAGGCTGTCTTTGCTGTTACCCTGAGGCTGGACTGTTCCCTTCCTTCCCTCTGAAGCCTGGCCTGAGGCCCTGCCAGCAACATTGCCTATATCACTGTCAAGTTCAGCTGCTGGAGTGAGACCAGAGCCTTGCCACGCCAACAGAAGGAACTATCTATTGTTGAGCTTGGAACTGTCTCTTTGTGTCCCTGTGTTTAGTGTCTGTGTATGAGTCCCAGCCCTATGGCCAGTTCCCAAGGAGGGGTCCCAGTTCTGTGTTCCTGTGCTCCAGTCCTGGGCTCAGTGTTCCTGTGCTCAAGTCCAAGGCTCCGAGGCAGTTCCAGTCCACGTCCAAGGCTCCGAGGCAGTTCCAGTCGGTGTCCAAGGCTCCGAGGCAGTTCCAGTCGGTGTCCAAGACTCCGAGGCAGTTCCAGTCGGCGTCCAAGACTCCGAGGCAGTTCCAGTCCACGTCCAAGGCTCCGAGGCAGTTCCAGTCCACGTCCAAGGCTCCGAGGCAGTTCCAGTCGGTGTCCAAGGCTCCGAGGCAGTTCCAGTCGGTGTCCAAGACTCCGAGGAGGTTCCAGTCCGCGTCCAAGGCTCCGAGGGGGTTCCAGTCCGTGTCCAAGGCTCCGAGGAGGTTCCAGTCCGCGTCCAAGGCTCCGAGGAGGTTCCAGTCCGTGTCCAAGGCTCCGAGGGGGTTCCAGTCCGTGTCCAAGGCTCTGAGGAGGTTCCAGTCCGCGTCCAAGGCTCCGAGGAGGTTCCAGTCCGCGTCCAAGGCTCCGAGGAGGTTCCAGTCCGCGTCCAAGGCTCCGAGGAGGTTCCAGTCCGTGTCCAAGGCTCCGAGGAGGTTCCAGTCTGCGTCCAAGGCTCTGAGGGGGTTCCAGTCAGCGTCCAAGGCTCCGAGGAGGATCCAGTCCGTGTCCAAGGCTCTGAGGAGGTTCCAGTCTGCGTCCAAGACTCCAAGGAGGTTCCAGTCTGCGTCCAAGACTCCAAGGAGGTTTCAGTCCGCGTCCAAGACTCTGAGGAGGTTCCAGTCCGTGTCCAAGGCTCCGAGGAGGTTCCAGTCCGTGTCCAAGGCTCTGAGGAGGTTCCAGTCGGTGTCCAAGGCTCCGAGGAGGTTCCAGTCCGTGTCCAAGGCTTTGAGGAGGTTCCAGTCCGTGTCCAAGGCTCCGAGGAGGTTCCAGTCGGTGTCCAAGGCTCCGAGGAGGTTCCAGTCCACGTCCAAGGCTCCGAGGCAGTTCCAGTCGGTGTCCAAGGCTCCGAGGAGGTTCCAGTCCGTGTCCAAGGCTCTGAGGAGGTTCCAGTCCGTGTCCAAGACTCCGAGGAGGTTCCAGTCCGCGTCCAAGACTCCGAGGAGGTTCCAGTCCGCGTCCAAGACTCCGAGGAGGTTCCAGTCCGTGTCCAAGGCTCTGAGGAGGTTCCAGTCCGTGTCCAAGGCTCCGAGGAGGTTCCAGTCTGCGTCCAAGACTCCAAGGAGGTTCCAGTCTGTGTCCAAGACTCCGAGGAGGTTCCAGTCCGCGTCCAAGACTCCGAGGAGGTTCCAGTCTGCGTCCAAGGCTCCGAGGCAGTTCCAGTCAGCGTCCAAGGCTCCGAGGAGGTTCCAGTCCGCGTCCAAGACTCCGAGGAGGTTCCAGTCCGCGTCCAAGACTCCGAGGAGGTTCCAGTCCGCGTCCAAGACTCCGAGGAGGTTCCAGTCCATGTCCAAGGCTCCGAGGCAGTTCCAGTCCGTGTCCAAGGCTCCGAGGAGGTTCCAGTCCGTGTCCAAGGCTCTGAGGAGGTTCCAGTCCGTGTCCAAGGCTCCGAGGAGGTTCCAGTCTGCGTCCAAGACTCCAAGGAGGTTCCAGTCTGTGTCCAAGACTCCGAGGAGGTTTCAGTCCGCGTCCAAGACTCTGAGGAGGTTCCAGTCTGCGTCCAAGACTCCGAGGAGGTTCCAGTCCGCGTCCAAGGCTCCGAGGCAGTTCCAGTCCGTGTCCAAGGCTCCGAGGAGGTTCCAATCCGTGTCCAAGGCTCTGAGGAGGTTCCAGTCCGTGTCCAAGGCTCTGAGGAGGTTCCAGTCCGTGTCCAAGGCTTTGAGGAGGTTCCAGTCGGTGTCCAAGGCTCCGAGGAGGTTCCGGTCCGTGTCCAAGGCTCCGAGGAGGTTCCAGTCGGTGTCCAAGGCTCCGAGGAGGTTCCAGTCCACGTCCAAGGCTCCGAGGCAGTTCCAGTCGGTGTCCAAGGCTCCGAGGAGGTTCCAGTCCGTGTCCAAGGCTCCGAGGCAGTTCCAGTCGGTGTCCAAGGCTCCGAGGAGGTTCCAGTCCACGTCCAAGGCTCCGAGGCAGTTCCAGTCGGTGTCCAAGGCTCCGAGGGGGTTCCAGTCCGTGTCCAAGGCTCCGAGGAGGTTCCAGTCTGCGTCCAAGGCTCTGAGGGGGTTCCAGTCAGCGTCCAAGACTCTGAGGAGGTTCCAGTCCGTGTCCAAGGCTCCGAGGAGGTTCCAGTCGGTGTCCAAGGCTCCGAGGAGGTTCCAGTCCATGTCCAAGGCTCCGAGGAGGTTCCAGTCCATGTCCAAGGCTCTGAGGAGGTTCCAGTCCGCGTCCAAGACTCCGAGGAGGTTCCAGTCCATGTCCAAGGCTCCGAGGAGGTTCCAGTCTGTGTCCAAGGCTCCGAGGAGGTTCCAGTCCGTGTCCAAGGCTCCGAGGAGGTTCCAGTCCACGTCCAAGGCTTTGAGGAGGTTCCAGTCCGTGTCCAAGGCTCCGAGGCAGTTCCAGTCCGTGTCCAAGGCTCCGAGGAGGTTCCAGTCCGTGTCCAAGGCTCCGAGGAGGTTCCGGTCTGCGTCCAAGACTCCAAGGAGGTTCCAGTCTGCGTCCAAGACTCCGAGGAGGTTTCAGTCCGCGTCCAAGACTCTGAGGAGGTTCCAGTCCGTGTCCAAGGCTCCGAGGCAGTTCCAGTCCGTGTCCAAGGCTCCGAGGAGGTTCCAGTCCGTGTCCAAGGCTCCGAGGAGGTTCCAGTCCGTGTCCAAGGCTCCGAGGTGGTTCCAGTCCGTGTCCAAGGCTCCGAGGCAGTTCCAGTCCGTGTCCAAGGCTCCGAGGAGGTTCCAGTCCGTGTCCAAGGCTCTGAGGAGGTTCCAGTCCGTGTCCAAGGCTCCGAGGCAGTTCCAGTCCGTGTCCAAGGCTCTGAGGAGGTTCCAGTCCGCGTCCAAGGCTCCGAGGAGGTTCCAGTCCGCGTCCAAGGCTTTGAGGAGGTTCCAGTCCGTGTCCAAGGCTCCGAGGCAGTTCCAGTCCGCGTCCAAGGCTCCGAGGAGGTTCCAGTCCGCGTCCAAGGCTTTGAGGAGGTTCCAGTCCATGTCCAAGGCTCCGAGGCAGTTCCAGTCCGCGTCCAAGGCTTTGAGGAGGTTCCAGTCCGTGTCCAAGGCTCCGAGGAGGTTCCAGTCCATGTCCAAGGCTCCGAGGAGGTTCCAGTCCGTGTCCAAGGCTCCAAGGAGGTTCCAGTCGGTGTCCAAGGCTCCGAGGAGGTTCCAGTCCACGTCCAAGGCTCCGAGGAGGTTCCAGTCCGTGTCCAAGGCTCCGAGGCAGTTCCAGTCCGTGTCCAAGGCTCCGAGGAGGTTCCAGTCCGTGTCCAAGGCTCCGAGGAGGTTCCAGTCTGCGTCCAAGACTCCGAGGAGGTTCCAGTCCGCGTCCAAGGCTCCGAGGCAGTTCCAGTCCGTGTCCAAGGCTCCGAGGAGGTTCCAGTCCGCGTCCAAGGCTCTGAGGAGGTTCCAGTCTGCGTCCAAGACTCCAAGGAGGTTCCAGTCTGCGTCCAAGACTCCGAGGAGGTTTCAGTCCGCGTCCAAGACTCTGAGGAGGTTCCAGTCCGCGTCCAAGACTCCAAGGAGGTTCCAGTCTGCGTCCAAGACTCCGAGGAGGTTTCAGTCCGTGTCCAAGGCTCCGAGGCAGTTCCAGTCCGTGTCCAAGGCTCCGAGGAGGTTCCAGTCCGTGTCCAAGGCTCCGAGGAGGTTCCAGTCCGTGTCCAAGGCTCCGAGGAGGTTCCAGTCCGTGTCCAAGACTCCAAGGCGGTTCCAGTCCGTGTCCAAGGCTCCGAGGAGGTTCCAGTCCGTGTCCAAGGCTTTGAGGAGGTTCCAGTCGGTGTCCAAGGCTCCGAGGAGGTTCCAGTCTGCGTCCAAGGCTCCGAGGAGGTTCCAGTCTGCGTCCAAGGCTCCGAGGCAGTTCCAGTCGGCGTCCAAGACTCTGAGGAGGTTCCAGTCCGTGTCCAAGGCTCTGAGGAGGTTCCAGTCGGTGTTCAAGGCTCTGAGGAGGTTCCAGTCCGCGTCCAAGGCTCTGAGGAGGTTCCAGTCCGTGTCCAAGGCTCTGAGGAGGTTCCAGTCTGCGTCCAAGGCTCTGAGGGGGTTCCAGTCCGCGTCCAAGGCTCTGAGGGGGTTCCAGTCCGCGTCCAAGGCTCTGAGGAGGTTCCAGTCCGCGTCCAAGGCTCTGAGGAGGTTCCAGTCCGTGTCCAAGGCTCTGAGGAGGTTCCAGTCCGCGTCCAAGGCTCTGAGGAGGTTCCAGTCCGCGTCCAAGGCTCTGAGGAGGTTCCAGTCCGCGTCCAAGGCTCTGAGGGGGTTCCAGTCCGCGTCCAAGACTCCGAGGAGGTTCCAGTCCGCGTCCAAGGCTTTGAGGAGGTTCCAGTCCGTGTCCAAGGCTCCGAGGCAGTTCCAGTCCGCGTCCAAGGCTCCGAGGAGGTTCCAGTCCGCGTCCAAGGCTTTGAGGAGGTTCCAGTCCATGTCCAAGGCTCCGAGGCAGTTCCAGTCCACGTCCAAGGCTTTGAGGAGGTTCCAGTCCGTGTCCAAGGCTCCGAGGAGGTTCCAGTCCATGTCCAAGGCTCCGAGGAGGTTCCAGTCCGTGTCCAAGGCTCCAAGGAGGTTCCAGTCGGTGTCCAAGGCTCCGAGGAGGTTCCAGTCCGTGTCCAAGGCTCCGAGGAGGTTCCAGTCCGTGTCCAAGGCTCCGAGGCAGTTCCAGTCCGTGTCCAAGGCTCCGAGGAGGTTCCAGTCCGTGTCCAAGGCTCCGAGGAGGTTCCAGTCTGCGTCCAAGACTCCGAGGAGGTTCCAGTCCGCGTCCAAGGCTCCGAGGCAGTTCCAGTCCGTGTCCAAGGCTCCGAGGAGGTTCCAGTCCGCGTCCAAGGCTCTGAGGAGGTTCCAGTCTGCGTCCAAGACTCCAAGGAGGTTCCAGTCTGCGTCCAAGACTCCGAGGAGGTTTCAGTCCGCGTCCAAGACTCTGAGGAGGTTCCAGTCCGCGTCCAAGACTCCAAGGAGGTTCCAGTCTGCGTCCAAGACTCCGAGGAGGTTTCAGTCCGTGTCCAAGGCTCCGAGGCAGTTCCAGTCCGTGTCCAAGGCTCCGAGGAGGTTCCAGTCCGTGTCCAAGGCTCCGAGGAGGTTCCAGTCCGTGTCCAAGACTCCGAGGAGGTTCCAGTCCGTGTCCAAGGCTCCGAGGAGGTTCCAGTCCGTGTCCAAGGCTTTGAGGAGGTTCCAGTCGGTGTCCAAGGCTCCGAGGAGGTTCCAGTCTGCGTCCAAGGCTCCGAGGCGGTTCCAGTCGGCGTCCAAGACTCTGAGGAGGTTCCAGTCCGTGTCCAAGGCTCTGAGGAGGTTCCAGTCGGTGTTCAAGGCTCTGAGGAGGTTCCAGTCCGCGTCCAAGGCTCTGAGGAGGTTCCAGTCCGTGTCCAAGGCTCTGAGGAGGTTCCAGTCTGCGTCCAAGGCTCTGATGGGGTTCCAGTCCGCGTCCAAGGCTCTGAGGGGGTTCCAGTCCGCGTCCAAGGCTCTGAGGAGGTTCCAGTCCGCGTCCAAGGCTCTGAGGAGGTTCCAGTCCGTGTCCAAGGCTCTGAGGAGGTTCCAGTCCGTGTCCAAGGCTCTGAGGAGGTTCCAGTCCGCGTCCAAGGCTCTGAGGAGGTTCCAGTCCGCGTCCAAGGCTCTGAGGAGGTTCCAGTCCGCGTCCAAGGCTCTGAGGGGGTTCCAGTCCGCGTCCAAGACTCCGAGGAGGTTCCAGTCCATGTCCAAGTCCCAGTCAAAGCCTAGGCCCTGAGTCCTGGTCTCGTCCAGGGCTAGTGTCTGTGTCCCGCTACACCTCTCCCTGCTTCTGCTTTGCTCTCCCTCAACCTAGCCTCCTGCCCCCACGTCCAGTCCTGTTGCCTTGCCACGTCCAGTCCTCACCTGGATCCGGAGTCCGAGCCCAAATCAAGACCCAGGTTCTGGGTCCCTGTCCAGTCTCTGGCTCGGAGTCCTTGTCCAGGTTCCTAGTTCCTAGTTCCTCATCCAGGTTCCACTCTCTTACTCTAGTCCTAGCCCATGCCCTGTCTTCTAGTCTTGTCCAGGGCCTGTGTCTTGCCCAGTGTCGTTTCTTCCCCACTTCCCTTGCTTCCTTGATACACCTAGTCCTCCCTAGTACTTCAGTGTCTGTGTCTTGCATTTGGGTCTGTTCCCAACGCCCCCTTATGACACGTGCAGCTCGTTGGCTGCCTCAGAATCATATATGTTTTTATAAGATCACTTCTCATTCTTCTAAAATCCAATTAATCTACAAACCCCATTTCCAGAAAAGTTGGGATATTTTCTAAAATGCAATAAAAACAAAAATCTGTGATATGTTAATTCACGTGAACCCTTATTTAACTGACAAAAGTACAAAGAAAAGATTTTCAATAGTTTTACTGACCAACTTAATTGTAGTTTGTAATATATACAAATTTAGAATTTGATGGCTGCAACACACTCAAGAAAAGTTGGGACAGAGGTAAAATAAGACTGAAAAGTGCACAGAATATTCAAGTAACACCGGTTTGGAAGATTTCACATTAAGCAGGCTAATTGGTAGCAGGTGCGGTATCATGAATGGGTATAAAAGTAGCGTCCATCAAAGGCTCGGTCTTTGCAAGCAAGGATGGGTCGTGGCTCACCCCTTTGTGCCAAAATTCGTGAGAGAATTGTTAGTCAGTTCAAAAGGAACATTTCCCAGCGCAAGATTGCAGAGAATTTAGGTCTTTCAACATCTACAGTACATAATATTGTGAAAAGATTCAGAGAATTCAGACATCTCAGTGCATAAAGGGCAAGGTCGGAAACCACTGTTGAATGTGCGTGATCTTCGTGCCCTCAGGCTGCGCTGCCTAAGAAACCGTCATGCTACTGAGACAATTATACCCACCTGGGCTCAGAAGTACTTCGGTAAACCATTGTCACTTAACACAGTCCATCGCTGCATCCAGAAATGCAACTTGAAACTGTATTACGCAAGGAGGAAGCCATACATCAACTCTATGCAGAAACACCGGCGAGGTCTCTGGCCCGAGCTCATCTCAGATGGACCAAAAGACTGTGGAACCGTATGCTGTGATCAGATGAGTCCACAGTTCAGCTAGTTTTCGGAAAAAACGGGCGTCGAGTTCTCAGTGCCAAAGATGAAAACGACCATCCTGATTGTTATCAGCGAAAGGTGCAAAAGCCAGGATCTGTGATGGTATGGGGTTGCATCAGTGCCCACAGCATGGGTGAGTTGCATGTATGTGAAGGTACCATTGACTCTGAGGCGCATATTAGGATTTTAGAGAGACATATGTTGCCATCAAGGCGACGTCTCTTCCCGGGACGTCCATGCTTATTTCAGCAGGACGATGCCAGACCACATTCTGCACGGGCTACAACAGTTTGGTTTTGTAGACACAGAGTGCGTGTGCTTGACTGGCCTGCTGCCAGTCCAGATCTATCTCCTATTGAAAATGTATGGTGCATCATGAAGAGGAGAATCAGACAACGGAGACCAGCTGAAGTCTTACGTCAAGCAAGAATGGACAAAATTTCCAATTACAAATCTACTACAATTAGTATCCTCAGTTCCAAAATGATTAAAAAGTGTTATTAAAAGGAAAAGTGATGTAACACAATGGTAAACATGCCTCTGTCCCAACTTCTGTTGAGTGTGTTGCAGCCATCAAATTCTAAATTTGTGTATATTTACAAACTACAATTAAGTTGGTCAGTAAAACTATTGAAAATCTTTTCTTTGTACTTTTATCAGTTAAATAAAGGTTCACGTGAATTAATATATAACAGATTTTTGTTTTTATTGCATTTTGAAAAATATCCCAACTTTTCTGGAAATGGGGTTTGTAGATCCAGCTTGCTGATCCATCCCATATAAAGCAGCCCCTTCATCCTGTGAATTAATTTAATGAACTTACTCTGCTTTGCCTCTGATGCCATCATATCCCTCTTAAATAAGGAGGTCTAAATTTTGCACTGTTTTTAATACATAGTACAGCCTGTATAGTTGTCATGACATCCTCATATTCCACCCCCCTCTCTTGTTTTCAGAACCAGAATCAGGTTTAATATCACTGGCATACATCATGAAATTTGTTAACCTTGTGGCAGCATTACAATGGGGAATATGTAATAGAGAAAAAACTGAATTACAGTAAGTGTGTGTGTATGTGTATATATATATATATATAATTAAAGAGTTAAATTAAATAAGTCATTCAAAAATGGATATCAAAATGCAGTGAGGTAGCGTTCACCTGTTTCCTGTCCATCCTGAAATCAGATAGCAGAGGGGAAGAAGATGTTCCTGAATCGTTGAGCATGTGCCTTCAGGCTCCTGTACCTCCTTCCTGATGGTAGCAATGGAACGAGGACATGTCCTGGGTGGTGGGGGTCCTTAATGATGGAGCCACCTTTCTGAGGCATCACTCCTTGTAGGTGTCCTGGATACTATGGAGTGCTCATGATGGAGTTGACTAAGTTTATAATTCTGTGTAGCTTACTTCAAAAGCTCAGCATTCAATTTAACTCAATTTTTTTCTAATTTCTTACCAACTTTCCATGTTTCATCACTGAGGAAACGGAGAACCACTTGTAAATTAGCATTCTTTGTAACTTCACTTAAAACAAAAACTGCTTTTATTTTCTTTCAATCAAAATGCATAGACTCACATTTTCCCACAATGAACTCGGTCTTTGTCTATTCCTACCTCTGCAGAGCAGAACATCCTCCTTCTTTTCACCATATCGTTAAAGGTTCTGCTTCTCCAGTCCTTTAAGCCTGAAGACTCCAAACAATTACAACCCTCTGGGAGGAAAATATCACCCCTATCTCTATCCCAAATAAGCAACCACTCATTTTTAAACATTGATTCCTTGTTCAAGATTTTCCTGCTAGCAGAAATAACCTCTCCACATCTACCATCAGAATATTAGTTATTTCAATCATATCTCCCACTTAAAGTTTTATAAATCTAGTCTGCCCATTCTTCCCTAATAAACAACAACCTAGCAATCTTTTAATTACTTTCAATTTTTCACTGTCTGTCCTGAGTTAAGAAAACTAATACAGTGCACATTCTGCTTCCCTAGTTACTCGGTATGCCTGCAAGTAAATCAGCATACTAAAATCCAGATCCCTCCATCTTTCATCTTTGTTTTCTATTATCTCTCACTATTTATACAGTCATAAAACACAGGCAGGTTCTTCTGTCCTCTGAATCCATACTGACCATTCCCATTAATCCTACATTAATCATTCTCCCCATTTTCCAAACAACTCCCCCAGATCCGATCACTTACCTTCACACTAGGGTCATTCACGGTGGCTACACTATTTAGGGATGTGGGAGGAAACTGAAGGGGAAACCAATCACAAATGAGAGAAAATCTGCAGATGCGGGAAATCCAAGCCACAAACACAAAATGCTGGAGGAACTCTGCAGGCCAAGCAGCAACTATGGAAAAGGGTACAGTCGACGTTTCAAGCCAAGACACTTCATCAGGACTGGAGAAAAAATGAGGAGTCAGAGTTAAAAGTTGGGGGGGGGGGGTGAGAGGGGAGGTAGAAATACAAGGTGATAGGTGAAATCGGGAGGAGGAGGTATGGAGCAGAATCTCCAACACCATCACACTGAGCACGGGGGCCCCCCCCAGGACTCTGTGCTCAGTCCACTGCTGTTCATTCTGCTGACCCACAACTGTGCTGCAACACACAGCTCGAAGCACATCATCAAGTTCGCCGATGACACGACCATGGTGGGTCTCATCAGCAAGAACAACAAGTCAGCATAGTGAGAGGAGATGCAGTAGCTAACAGACTGGTGCAGAGCCAACAACCTGTCTCTGAAAGTGAACAAAACAAAAGAAATGGTTGTTGACTTCAGGAGGGCATGGGGCGACCACTGAACATCGACGGCTCCTCGGTAGAGATTGTTAAGAGCACTAAATTTCTTGGTGTTCACCTGGCGGAAAATCTCACCTGGTCCCTCAGCACCAGCTCCATAGCAAAAAAAAGCCCAGCAGCATCTCTACTTTCTGCGAAGGCTGAGGAAAGTCCATCTCCCACCCCCCATCCTCATCACATTCTACTGGGGTTGTATTGAGAGCATCCTGAGCAGCTGCATCACTGCCTGGTTCGGAAATTGTACCATCTCGGATCGCAAAACCCTGCAGCGGATAGTGAGGTCAGCTGGGTCTCTCTTCCCACCATTACGGACATTTACATTACACGCTGCATCCGCAAAGCAAACAGCATTATGAAGGACCCCACACACAAACTCTTCTCGTTCTTGCCAACTGGCAAAAGGTACCAAAGCATTCGGGCTCTCACGACCAGACTATGTAACAGTTTCTTCTCCCAAACCATTAGAGTCCTCAATACCCAGAGCCTGGACTGACACCAACATACTGCCCTCTACTGTGCCTATTGTCTTAATATTTAAGTGCTTTGTGCACTTTATGCAGTCCTGCGTAGGTCTTAGTCTTGTGTAGTTTTTTGTGTTGTTTTACGACACATAGTTCAGTGTAGTTTTTGTATTGTTTCATGTAGTACCATGGTCTTGAAAAACGTTGTCTTGTTTTTACTGCGTGCTGTACCAGCAGTTATGATCGAACTGACAATAAAAAGTGACCTGACTTGACTTGACGAAGTAAAGAGCTGGGAAGTTGATTGGTGAAAGAGATACAGGGCTGCAGAAGGGGGAGTCTGACAGGAGAGGACAGAGACATGGAAGAAAGAAAAAGGGTGAGGAGCACCAGAGGGAGGCAATGGGCAGGCAAGGATAAGTTGAGTGAGGGGGAAGGGGATGGGGAATAGTGGAAGGGTGGGGGTCATTACCAGAAATTTGAGAAATCAATGATCATGTCATCAGGTTAGAGGCTCCCCAGATGGAATATAAGGTGTTGCTCTTCCACCCTGAGTGTGACCTCATCTTGACAGCAGAGGAGGCCACGGATAGACATGTCAGAATGGGAATGGGAATGGGAATTAAAATGGGTGGCTACTGGGAGAACCCACGTTCTCTGGCGGAAAGAGCATGTGTGCTCAGCGACACGGTCTCCCAATGTACGTCAGGGCTCACCGATATACAGGAGGCCACACCAGCAGCACCGGACACAGTATATGACACCAACAGGCTCACAGGTGAAATGTTGCCTCATCTGGAAGGACTGTTTGGGGCCCTGAATGGTAGGTGTAGGGACAGGTGTAGCACTTGTTCCGCTTGCAAGGGTAAGTGCCTGGGGGGAGATCAGTGTGGAGGGGTGGAGACAGAAAGATCAAGAAAGGGGAGGGAGGTGTTGGAAATAGACCAGGTAAATTTGAGTGCAGAGTGGAAGTTGGAGGGAAGGTTAATGAAGTTGAGGAGCCCAGCATGGGTGCAGGAAGCAGAGGGAGGGGTTTTGCTGTATTTATACTGCATTTCCCTGTCAAAATGAGAAATGTCAACATTTCCCACATTATACTTCACTTACCACAAGTACACCAACTCACTTAACCTACCCATTTCCCTCCATAGTCTCTCACAATCTACTTTCCTACCTATCTTTCTGTTCTCAGCATATTTAGCAAAGATACCTGAGGTGCCTTCATCGATGTCATTTATCTAAGCACACATGATTTAGTTTCATCTTGCCAACCAGACAAAGATTAATTAGCGCTGCCTCTTTTCAGTCATTACTTTTTCTATCCCAGCACTACATTATGTGGTAAACCATGAGCTTTTAGCTTCTGCAATAACCTTTTGTAACGTTCTCCTTCGCGTGTAAGTGATAACGTCGAATTTAACGTCGAGATAAACCACAGTCAATGAAACCAGATCGCAGTAAGATTAACCATTTACTGTTCACTCTTCACATTAACATATGGTGAAAACTGTTGATAAAACAATACAAGATTGATACAGTATTTGTTCCTTCCTTAATATCACATTTCAAGTGTAAATACTTGCAAAGGTGACTATAACTACATTACACTAAGGTGCAGTATACAGGGAGAGTTTACCTGCTCCATTGACTACTTTAAATACACTTCCATGCAAACTATCCGCGACTCTTTAACTAACGAAAGCATAAACATTATCTACCGTCGTTACTTCTAACAGGATCGGCATTAACATCTTAGTTCAATATATCGATTATCTATTAACTTACAGCGTTGCTCTCACTGTGATTTCTCATGCCTGCAAAACTGCTTGTGCTCAGGTGTGCCTCGTGGAAAGCCCCCTCGCGCTAATTTCAAACCGGTGTTTTCCCACAAGACGCGGCGAAACCGGATGTGACGTCATCACATGCCGATATATTTTACATGCAATGAATATACTTCAAACACTTCTAATTCTAGCTAGAAAATACTATTGAATGAATTACTAAGCAAAAATATTATAAACTAAATAACTGTCGTAAAGACAGCACACCTTTGATACAGCACTTTATCAAATGCTCTCTATAAATTTAAATAAAGTCTGTCCACTGGATCCCCCTTATCTACAGTTTATGTTAAAAAGGACGCAAATGAATTGGTCATACATGGTTTCTTCATGTTAGCTTTGCCTGATAACCTTGACTTTTTTTTCTAAATATCCTGCTGTAACATCTTTAATAATTCTCCAACAGACCTCTGCACAGAACTCTGATGATGAAAGACTGGCAGACTTTCTGGAATATCATATGTTATTTTTCATTAATACTGCAGCACACCTCAGTTCCACATTTTTGCACATTATACACTATTACATATTTTTCCCATTGAACTAGGGAAGTTTAAAGGGAGCACAGGAACTGGTTCATGACTCTTGTAAGTAATCCCCAGCACCCGCTCAGCTGAACTGTCATGAGGTAAGAGGTGTTCAGCCACCAGGATTGAATAATCTGGTGAACTACAACAGCAGATTAAGCTCAAGAGCCCCAACTGGAAGTAAAGGAGAAGAAGGGGAAGACAGGAATGAGGACACACCAACGAGCATCAGGTAGACACCAGCATTTGGGATGGATGCTTAATGCCTTACAATTAGAAAGATGTGCACTATAATTAGAACCCAAAGAACTATTTCCACTTGGAAATAGACAATAGATTCACCTAGACATCTATACTGAGCACTCTCCTTTCAATCTCTTCCCCTGAAATAGAACCACAAACAATAATTGTTTTCTTGTTCTTCCAATTAAAACAAATTAAGTTCACATTATCTCATTTTATTCCATCTGACATTCACTTAACCTGTTCATGCCTTTTTCCAGTCTTACTCAATTCTTCTCAAAGATCACCTTTCCACTCAGCGCTGAACCTCCAGGAACTTAAAAGTATGGATATCATATGCAGGGCCACAGGATGTGGGGCAGCAGAATGAAATGGGTTTGATTGGATTCAATGTCCAATCACTCTCCTTTTCTACATTAGTATTTCTATAAGATCCAGGATTTCTATATAACCTGGGTTAAGTCTTAGCAAGAACGTTGGGAGAACATCTTGCTGTCTTTTTGAAAAGCTAAAGGGCAATGGTTTAATTGTTCGCCAGAATGATAGAAAATTGAATAAGATAGTTATTCAGAACAGCTCTAGTTATCACATACCACAGTCCAAAGTTATTACCAGTTATGCTATGATTAGTTACTAAAAGGATATTTTTAGATAACCAGAGGCTACTAGCTGTTTCATGAAAATATTATGTCAATAATTTCATGTCATCATGAACATTGATTTCTCTGACTTCCAGTAATTTCACCCCCTTCTCTTTTTTTCCATTCCCCATTCTGGCTCCCCTGCTCCCTTCTCCTCACCTATCTATCACCCCCTTATGGTGCTTCTCCTGCTTCCTTTTATTCCATGGTGCACTCTCCTTTCCTATCAGATTCCTTCTTCTTTACCCCTTTACCTTTTCTATCTATCACCTCTTAGCTTCTCACTATCCTACCCCACCCTCAGCTACCCACCTTCCCCCTCACCTGGCTTCACCGATCATCGACCAGCTTGTACTCCTTTCTCTCCCCCCCCCCACCCCACCTTCATATTCTGGCTTCTTCCCCCTTTCCTTTCCAGTCATGATGAAGGGTCTCAGCCTGAAGCATCAGCTGATAATTTCTCTCCTTAGATGCTCTCTGACCTGCTGAGTTCCTCCAGCATTTTGTGCATGCAATTTAATAACTACCTGCAGGTTTGGATTCATGAATTATTGGAATAAAAAATCAGCATTGTGCTCCTTATCCCTGACTTCATTATCAAGACCATCACTACATGCTCTAACCAGAAGCCATGGATGACCGCAGAGGTGCGTGCACTGCTGAGGACCCGTGACTCTGCCTAACAACAGCGAGGGCCAAACTGTCCCAGGCCTTCAGCGAGGCAAAACGTGCACTTGCCCAGCGAATCCACAGCCACATCCAGGACAGCGACGACTCGTGGCGCATGTGGAAGGGTATTCAGGACATCAACTACAGGACAACATCACCTGCCTGTGCTGGTGATGCCTCCCTCCCAGGTGCGTTGAACAACTTCTACGCTCATTTTGAGGTGGAAAATGACGTGGTGGCGAGGAAGACGACTCCTCCTCCCCTCAATGACCAGGTGCTGCTTCTTACCATGGCCAATGTGAGGAAAACTCTCTGCAGGGTCAACCCATTGAAGGCTGCTGGACCAGACAATATTTACCTGGCAGAGTGCTCAGAGGATGTGCAGACCAGTTGGCAGATTTTCTTACTGACATCTTCAGCATCTCCCTGAGCAGCACCATCGTTCCAATGTGCTTCAAGGACGCCACAATCGTCCCCATGCCAAAGAAGTCTTCAGAATCCTGCCTCAACGACTACCGTCCTGTTGCACTCACATCCATCATCATGAAGTGTTTCAAGAGGCTCGTCATGAGGCACATCAAGACCCTGCTACCCCTCTCACTGGACCCCCCACAGATCATGTATCATCCCAACCACTCAACAGACGATGCCATGGCCACCACCCTCCACTTCACCCTCACCCACCTGGACAAAGAAGACACATACGTTTGAATGCTGTTCATAGAATCTCACCTGGTCCCTCAACACCAGCTCCATAGCAAAGAAAGCCCAGCAGCGTCTCTACTTCCTGCGAAGGCTGAGGAAAGTCCATCTCCCACCCCCCATCCTCATCACATTCTACAGGGGTTGTATTGAGAGCATCCTGAGCAGCTGCATCACTGCCTGGTTTGGAAATTGCACCATCTCAGATCGCAAAACCCTGCAGCGAATAGTGAGGTCAGCTGAGAAGATCATCAGTGTCTCTCTTCCCACTATTACAGATATTTATACCACACGCTGCACCCGCAAAGCTAACAGTATTGTGAAGGACCCTACGCACCCCTCACACAAACTCATCTCCCTCCTGCCACTTGGCAAAAGGTACCAAAGCATTTGGGCTCTCACGATCAAAAACTGTGCAACAGTTTCTTCCCCCAAGCCATCAGACTCCTTAATACTCAGAGTCTAGACTGACATCTACATCATTTATTATTATATTGTAATTTGTCCTCTACTCTCCCTATTGTCTTGTTTATTAATTATTGTACTGCCCTGCACTATTTTGTGCACTTTATGTAGTTCTGTGCAGACCTGTAGTCTAGTGCAGTCTAGTGTAGCCTTGTGCTGTCTTACATAGTCTAGTGTAGTTTTGTGTCATTTAATGTAGCATCAGGGTCCTGGAGGAATGTTGTTTCATTTTTACTGTGTACTGTACCAGCAGTTCATGGTCGAAATTACAATAAACTTGACTTGACTTAACGTGTGAAAAATTTTACTTCTGTCAGTAACTTTTACTTTACCAATATTTAGATTTAAAGCAAGAACATTTTTTTTCCTTAAAGCCTCATTAAGCATGACATAAGAATGAAATTTTCCTGCATTTTCCTGCAGCTATGAAATGCAGGCATATTTAATAAGATTCTCACTCCATCAGCAAACATGAACATCTGCATTCACTTCAGCCCAGTTTTATTGCATCAAAATGGTTCATGTGTCCAACATTTAGATTGAATATGTGTACTTGTCTCAAAGTCTCACCTCTGGACTGAGTACAGCATAGTCCATCCATGGCCTTGGAATTTCCTCAGTGTTGATGTCATCTTGTATAGTGTGTCAAAAACTAATTAGATCTGAGCACACAGGTTAGTAATTTGTATTGACAAGAATTATGCAGAATCACTTTTTCACTTAAAATCATCGTACACTGGTTCCAAGAACAGTTCAAAGTTAAAATTATTTCAAAGAGGTTACCAGGAATGTTGATGAAGGCAAGGCAGTGGATGTTGTCACATGGATTTTAGCAAGGTCCAACTTGAGAGCTTGGTCAGGAAGGTATATTTGCTTGGCATTCAAGCTGAGGTAGTAAATTGGATTAGGCGTTGGCTATGTGGGAGAAGCTAGAGAATGGTAGTAGATAGTTGCCTCCCTGACTGCAGGCCTGTGCCAAGTGGTGGGCCTCAGGGATTGGTGCTGGGTCCATTGTTGTTTGTCATCTATTTCAACGATCTGGAGGATAATGTAGTAAATTGGATCAGCAAATTTGCAGATGACACCAAGATTGAGGGTGCAGTGGACAGAGAGGAAAACCATCAAAGTTTTCAATGGGATCTGGACCAGTTGGATAAATGGGCTGAAAAATGGCAGTTAGGATTTAATGTGGACAAGTGTGAGCTGTCACACCTTGGGAGGATAAACCAGGGTAGGACCATCACAGTGAGCAGTAAGGCATGGAGGAGTGCGGTAGAACAGAGAGATCTAGGAATACAGATCCACAAGGCCTTGAAAGTGGCGGTACAGATAAACACATTCATAAAGAAAGCTTTTGGCACATTGGCTTTCATAAATCAAAGTATTGAGCACAGGAGCTGAGATGTCATGTTGAACTTGTATAAGATACTAGTTGTATAAGACCTTCATTTGGAGTATTTTATGCAGTTTTGGTCATCTCTCTACTGGAAAGTTACCAATAAGATTGAAACAGTGCAAAGAAATTCTACAAATTTTGAGGACCTACGTTATAGGGGGATGTTGAATAGGTTAGGACTTTATTCCTTGGAGTGTACAAGGATGAGGGGAGGTTTGATATAAGTATACAAAATTATGAGGAGTATAGATAAGGTAAATACAAACAGGCTTTTTCCACTGAGGTTGAGTGAGATTAGAACTGGAGATCATGGGTGAAGTGTTTAAGGGGAACATGAGAGGGAACCTCTTCACTCAGTGGGCGGTGAGATTGTGGAACGAGCTGCCAGTGGATTCAAGATTGATTTCATCATTTCAGAGAAAATTTGATTAGATAACTGGATGGGAGGGACCTGGAGGGCTATGGACAATGGGCCAGACAGATTAATAGTTCGGCACGGACTAGATAGACCAAAAGGCTAGTGTTCTATCGCTCTCTGACTATGAGGTATTAAGGTAGAACAAACAGCTATATTGCCTTGTTTCCTGTTTGTGACTCCTTGTTATGGAAGTGCTTCATCTATATTTGACACCTTTTTCAACAGCCTGCCTGAGAACAGGGATACCATATGGTAAATTCACAGATTTAAATCTAGCAATTGCAGGATACCTATGTTAAATAAACGTTTGTTGGCTAAACAGATGGGATATTCTCTCCAATAATCCTCATTAAGTAGGAACTTGGCCTGAAAAGATTTTATTGATATGATAAAATTCAATTAAAATGCTTTAAATCAGATTTAGCACTTTAATGAGATAATAAGCTACAGCCAGATAACATGCGAGAGAAATATTTGAACTTAAAGTAACTCTGTGCACTAGAAATGCTGTGTAGTCTGAAAATGCAGGTTCAGCTGTTCGTTCAGTTTGGCTCTCTCTGAGACCTGCTATACATGGAAATGTTGAGCAGAGAGATTTTTCTTGTGAAATGGAGGAGCCATTAATCAACTAAAGATCAAAACCATTAAAATTTTCACATATTATCGCTCAATGGCTTTCACATTACTGTACTGTACATTATGATTATCAGTAAAGAGCTTTAGAGATGGTTGTCTTACTGGAACAATCGAACATCTTCCAAAGGGATAAATGAATCAAATAGAATAAAAATGAAGCCAAGTGATCAGAAGAAAATTTGATTTTAAATCTGTTTTTCACATGAACTCAAAAATATAGACATTGTTCTGTTCATTTTGATAATTTTGGCTTTTGTAATGTGACCAGCAACCTCGAGGTTGCTTATATTGGCCAACCAGAGAAAGTTGCAATATATCGCAGAGAAGCACGAACACATAAAAGCTCAAGGCATGTTTTTCTACCACAAATGTCACTTAAAACAAGTAAAAGTTGTAAAATCGCTCAAATGTAACATCACAGGATTGTTTGAGTGGATATCCATTCAGTCTGTTAAGTAATAATAAGAAATGTTCTCCAATAAAAGGAATTGTTTACCTTTCCACAAATCATTCAGAACGTGTATGTTATCTTCATTTTACGTTCTATTTCATATTTAGTACTTCTTTTGATCATCATGACAGGAACATTCAGTCATTATACTATTTCATTTTGTGGGGAAAATGTTCACATTTACAGTAATTAATATTCATCCATTTTAGGTCTCTATGTACATAATTTACCAACAATACCCCTGCTTTGGAATGAATCAGCTTTTTCTGGTAACCAATGAAGAGAATCACAAGAGTGCATTTATGTCAGGAAAACAGACAATGAAAACAGTTGGTCAAGATGTTCTGTGGAAGGTGAGTGTAAGGCAAGGGTTAAAGACAACATCCAGGTGAGGAGGACTACAGCTGTGTGTAGTCAAACCCAGATAAGGGAGTCCTTTGAAGTGAGACCACCGGAGACAATCTTGCTTATAAGATAGGTAAGAATGACTGTGCCAGTGTGTAATCAACCTAGAAGAACATAGCTTCCACGAGGAAATCTGCAGATGCTGGAAATTCGAACAACACACACAAAATGCTGGTGGAACATAGCAGGCCAGGCAACATCTACAGGGAGAAGCGCTGTCGACGTTTCGGGCCGAGACCCTTCGTCAGGACTAACTGAAAGGAAAGATACTAAGAGATTTGAAAGTAGGAGGGGGAGGAGGAAATGCAAAATGATAGGAGAAGACTGGAGGGGGTGGGATGAAGCTAAGAGCTGGAAAGGTGATTGGCAAAAGGGATACAAAGCTGGAGAAGGGAAAGGATCATGGGACGGGAGGCCTAAGGAGAAAGAAAGGGGGAGGGGAGCACCAGAGGGAAATGGAGAACAGGCAGAGTGATGGGCAGACAGAGAGAAAAAAACAACTAAATATGTTAGCAATGGGATAAAAAGGGGAGGAGGGGCATTAACGGAAGTTAGAGAAGTCAATGTTCATGCCATCAGGTTGGAGGCTACCCAGCCGGTATATAAGGTGTTGTTCCTCCAACCTGAGTGTGGCTTCATCTTGACAGTAGAATTCCTCCAACCTGAGTGTGGCTGAATGAAGCCACACTCAGGTTGGAGGAACAACACCTTATATACCGGCTGGGTAGCCTCCAATCAGATGGCATGAACATTGACTTCTCTAACTTCTGTTAATGCCCCTCCTGCCCTTCTTACTCCATTCCTGACATATTTAGTTGCTTGTTTTTTCTCTCTCTCTCTCTGCCCATCACTCTGCCTGTTCTCCATCTCCCTCTGGTGCTCCCCTCCCCCTTTTTTTCTCCCTAGGCCTCCCGTCCCATGATCCTTTCCCTTCTCCAGCTCTGTATCACTTTTGTCAATCACCTTTCCAGCTCTTAGCTTCATCCCACCCCCTCCAGTCTTCTCCTATCATTTTGCATTTCCCCCTCTCCCTCCTACTTTCAAATCTCTTAGTATCTTTCCTTTCAGTTAGTCCTGACGAAGGGTCTCTGCCGGAAACGTCGACAGTGCTTCTCCCTATAGATGCTGCCTGGCCTGCTGTGTTCCACCAGCATTTTGTGTGTGTTGTTAGAACATAGCTTCCCTTTACATCGTAGGGAGCACCAGAGACTGACGAGATAGAAATAATGGAAAGATAGGAAATACACCCAACAACTAAGAGGCAATAATTGTTTTACTAACTGCAAAGAATCATCATTGTCAGCTCGTTTCTATTGACTTCTTACATCTCTACTGAGAACGGCAATTGACTGTAATTAGGAATTCAAATATATATAGTTTAGCAAATGTTCGCTATCTATAACTGATAAGTCTGTACAAAAATAGCAAAAAAATTCTTTTCAGACTTCAGAATAGTGTGGGTGACGGCGGCCATGCTATTGTCCTTGTGCACAAGAAAATAAAAATATGTTTGAGTCATAAGAATGCATGTGTTCTGGGCCCAGTTATTTTAGTTTACTATCATCGACCATGGTTACTTGAAGATTCCACCAAGACAGCTAAACCTTGGCTTCATTATACGGTGGAGAGGAATTCGTCCCCAGAAGCTGATCAGTCCTAAATCCTAGGGTGCTCATATTTGAGCAAAGAACTGAATATGCTCTCCTAGAATGCAAATTTCCGCCTGTGTTCAGTAGTCAAGTTATGCCAGCTCCTCAGTCACTGACATAGGAAAGTTGTAACATTAAATAAAAGGATGCTGTGGTCCACATTGTGTCCTGCATGGAGCTGCCATGATGAAGGTTGTGTCTCACATGAAGCTGTTGTGGTCCTGATCAGGTCCCACACAAAGCACAGTAAAATGCAGTAAGTGTACTGGACCTATAAAAGGCTCCGGTAATGTGCACGTTTGTATGTTAAATATATTGCATATGTGGAATTGAATAATTGAATGTCTGTAGACACATTGTTTGAGAAAGGAAAACACCAGTAGACTGTAGAGTGGTCTGTGTTTGTTTAATATAGATGTGAGATGTAAAATCTGCTTGATGAATCCTGTAAATAGCAGGACAAGGGAGTAAAAGTTCAAAAGGGAAACAACACTGAAAGAACAAGCAAAGGATAACAGTGTCTACTTCAGTGTTTGAATAGAAACAATTAGCACCAGAGTCTGAGGATGAACTACCTCTGCCTTCCCCAGGCACGGTTTCAAAGAGGCCCGTGCCATGTGACGCTTCTTGAGCATTCAATGAGGCTGGTGTCTGATAGTGCTCTGCCACTGACAACAGTTTCCAATAGCACTACGGGAGTCAGGAGGCGGAGGGATACAGAGGGGATAGGCAAATTGTCAATTTAAATGTACCTTCAACTACTCTAGTAGGAGCCCTAAGAAATGTTCCCCTTGCAATGTAGATTGGCTTAAAAAAATATGTAGAATGCAAGCATAAATGTTGTCTAAATATTTTGGATTACCTCTAAAAGTTGGGCACCTTCTTAATACTGTAATTGTTATTTTAAATAAATTGCAACCTAGGTTAAAGGGAAAACATACTGTTAGTTGTGTGAGATCAGAGAGTTAAGTAAAATTGTGAGTGTTTTACAATATTACCATAAGCAATTACAACATCAAAGGATTGAAACTGTTAAAGGGAATATTTGTGTGAGAGGCTGCTTCACTATAGACTCTGGGCAATATTATATGTTGCTTTAGAAGAATTGTGATAGTTGCCTTATCCAATTTGAATGTTATTTTAACTTATAGCTTTGTTTTATACTTAATGAAATTGACAGTGAACACATTTTGGCTAATCATTACCAGTTTAGTTCTGCTAAAACCTTCATTGTAAACTTTGGTTTTTAACATTACCTGCTTTATACACACATAGCTCATGTGACCCGCTTGTGGCTGGTAATTTTTGTCTTGAACAGCGTAGTTGTTTAGATAATACTATTCTAAATATTAAGTGAATTTTAAATGGATTTTCCAGTCTTTCATCCAACAAACATGGACATGGGATGGTGGACACGGTAGGGGTAAACATGGGGATGTCTGGGACAGCCTGGCCACTAGGTTGGAGATGCCCTTAGCCCAGAGCAACTTTGATAAGGTTCCACCTCCACTGACATCAGTGCCATAGATTACGCAGTTTACTTTAAATAATCCGTTTCGGAACTGTACTTAACAAATTGTATCAATTTAATTCTGCCTATCTTAAAAATGCCACCTGATGTAAGCAATTTTTTCTTTGACAGCTTTTCCTCCCAATATAATACTGGGAAGTTTTTAGTGGGAAATCCTAGTTGAAATGCAATGTAGGCATGTGTTAGAATGAATTTTTGTGTTTGGGTCATTCACACTTAGCAAATGGCTTCGGCCACCAGTCTTCTGTTCTGTTTGACAAAATTCTGTGGATTGAGTTCATAACAATGTATTTCCTAAAAGCTGTGAATCCAGTTCATTTGTAACAATGCTGTTCCTAAAAGCTGTGAATACCGGAATACTAGCCCAGATGCTACGCATGGAAGTGGGAAGTTTACAGGCAGTTTAAAGACAGCATTATCTATACTTTGTAAATATGAATTGTCCTCAAGGTTAGCATGTAAAATACCAAATAAATGTATAGTGGATTTGACGTCCATTCCTAAAGGCTGTGAATACTAGCCCAGATGTGTTCACGTCGGGAGGAAAGGATGAAGTCAGAAGCTGTGATGTTTTGTATGTAACTTCAAAAGAAAACATTGTCTGTACTTGTAAATATGAATTAGCCTTTGTGTTTAGCAAATAAATATCGAGCCCACATTGGGCTAGCAGACCTTTTCCACCAAAGGGTCTCTGTATGCTGCCTGCAATACCTTGTTGTGTCCAATAAAGAAGCTGCTTTGTATCGACCAGTAAATCTCTCTCCAGTGATTTCATTCACATTACAACAGCATGTTATGTAACAGCTGAGGGGAGCAGAGCTACCCTGGTTCTGGTTGAGCAGCTGAACCTTTTTGCCTTAGCCAGCCAGTGTATTGAATCTTGTTGTGCCGTAGGAATTACACATCACAACAGACAACAGGGGTTTCTCACCTCTTTGGAGCAGTGAACTGACGAAGAATTTTTCCCTGTTTTTCAGTTACTTAATGCAATCGCTGTTATAAACTAACCAGCTCATACTAAGGGGAAAGTTGAAACAACCAGAGGAACCATATGAGCTCACTCTTCTTCTAAGGCAGCAACAGCAGATCTTTAAGGTGATGTAGCAATGCAGTGTGAATAGGTTGCCATTTCTTCCAAATTCTTTTCATGAACTAGTACAACTACAGCGTGACCCAGCTGTGGCTAAAAGGACTTTATGGACTAAAGAACACTGTGTGCAAGACTATAAAGGACAATGGGTACAATTGAAAATGAGAGATTCTCGACCATATCAAGAAAAGTAGCGGCAACTGTATAATTTGCCAGAGACAAAATCCCAAAAGACACAGCCAGTATCTGCCACTGCTGGGCCCTCCCCCAGGTGGTTATCTATGCATCTCCAAATGGTCTTTATGCTGTTACCTAATTGTGGTTATGTGTTTGTTATTTTGTTTACAATCTCAAAGGGTAAAAGCTGATCCAATCAGAAAAATGATGTCACTTATTACGAGAATTTATTCCTTGGTTAGGGACACCCAAGAAAATCTCATGCTAATGGTTCTCACTTTACAGATAAACTAAGAAGCTGATGAAAGTCTTGTAGTGTAGGCATCATTTCACCTGCCCTTACCACCCTCTTCCTTACAGGGCAGCTGAAAGACAGAACGGAGTTCTGAATACAGGTTAGCCAAACTGTGAAATGAGAGCCAGTGAAAGTAGCCAGAGGTACTTCCACTGGCCTGCAAGATAGTGCACCGCACTCCACACTGGTAACAGGCCTGTCTGGTTTTGGGATGTCCTCTGCTTTTGCCAGTCACCCCACCCTTTTTAATTAAACTGATAGACATCCATATTATAGAGAAAGCATGTTTGTGTGTTTATTTGGTCTATCTATTTATTTATTCCTCCATCTAATTATTTATCTGATTATTTATTCATTCATTCAATTGTTTGTTTGTTTGTTTACAGGACTGAGTCAGCCTTCCTGCCCTTCAAGCCACACTGCCTAGCAAACCTCAATTTAACCTAAGTGTAATCACGGGACACTTTGCATTGACCACTTAACCTATCAGTCAGTACATCTTCGGACTGTGGGAGGAAACCTGAGTGCCCGGAGGAAACCTGGGGTCCTGGGGAGAACGTACAAACTCCTTACAGACACCAGTGGGGTTGAATAGCACTAACCCAAGCACTTAAGACTTCCCATCAACAGGTACATGAAGCTCAGAAGATTGTGCTGGCTGCCGGGTGTTAGACCTACCAGCCGGGAGATTGGGTGCTGGTGAGGGCCTGCTGGTGAAAGAACTGTGTGGAACCCTTATGGGAAAATCCATTCCAAGTGTCACTGACCACATACACCACTCTACAAGGAAAGCCAACATGGAAACACACCTTGCACATTGAGCCAGCAGATCTGGTAACAAGTGGCCAGAAGAACACTGATGACAAGGACTAATGGACTGAACTGATCTTTACTATTCCCCACCTTAAGTGTTCACTATGCATTATAAATTTTGGGTAATCTGGGCATCTATTCATCTATTCTCTGCTAAATGCAGAAGTATTTAACAGCACTAATACTCGGAACACTTTTCTTCACCTCAGTGATGAATAGGCGTTGATCAGGATGTTGGGTGTGCTCTGGAGAGAGTCTCTACATTAGGAAGATGGATTACCAATGTGCTTATACCCATGGACTGCAGTGAGTTTGATTCTGTCTTTTACTTTGATAACAAAATCAGAACTGTAAAGGAAGCATGGGACTGCGCTGTCCATAGGAATGACTCCTGCCAATGCAACAGTTTTGAGGGATAGTATCAAATCAATCTACTTACAACAAATGCAGAAACCATACCCGTTCCCCCTCCCCCACCATCCACCGCTCCAAGGCTGCTTCATAGGGATAAGTGTGAAGCTTGGTACTGTAACTATCAAATGACGGGACTAGATTTGGGTAACAGTACGTACAATGCCTATAATACTGGTGACCCTCCGAATCCTGTTAACGGTACTTACTGGGTACGTGGCCGACGGGTGTTTCACTAGATGCCAAGGGAACCCCTTCTAAAATGGGATCTTTGACCTGAACCAAAGCCATGGAGGGGACGTTGTTATTCATTCATAGTACCAAAGGTGTACCATCCGCCCTCTCTCCCTCTGCATCGCATCAAAGGTCTATGGAGACTTGGTGTTTTTAGAGTGTAGTGTTCTTGTTCTGGGAACCTGCCAAATTGGCTCATGAAAGTAATAACATGGCCTCAGCACAACTGGAGAAACTGGCTAATAACTCAGCTTTCGGCTACATGATACGAGCTGGGCATCAGTGACATTACTGCGGAAATGCTGGCCATCCACACTGTGGCCCTTCAAGATCAACTAGCACTGGACTTCCTGTCATTGAAGAAGGGTGGTACTTCTGCCAGGAGTGTTTCACAGCCTGATAACAACAGCCAGCTGTCCATGATAAAACTGGTGCAAGGTAAAATTATGTTGACCTCTACATGACGAAGAGGAGGAAGTGTGGAATTTGTTGGAAGGCAAGAGTTAAAGACAGCATCCAGGCAAGGATGAATGTGGTGATGTGTAGTCAAAGTCAAACTTAGACAAGAACATCTTTTGAAGTGAGACCACTGGAGCCGGTCTTGCCCATTGCAGACAGATAGGTGAGAATGCCTGTGGCAGTGTGTAATTTATCTTGAAGAACATAGCTTCCCTTTACACGGTAGGGAGTGCCAGAGACAGACAAGATAGAAATAACGAAAGGATGTGAAATACATCCAATGGCAATCACTTTACTAACTTCAAAGTGTTGTCGGTTGTCAGTTTGTTCCTATTCACTTTTAACACCTCCTTTGTGAATGGCATTGCAAGTGGGAAATTCAAACATATACAATTTACAAAATATCAATATCTGTAATTGATAAGCCAATTCTTTATAAAATGGCAGTTTTCTGTTCTGTTTTCAGAACAGTGTGGGTGACGGGCCATGCTATTCTCCTTGTGCACAAGTAAAATAAAAATAGGTGTGAGTCATAAGAGTGCGTATGTTCTGGGCCCAGTTATTTTAGTTATTTTATTTTGCTATTGGCAAGTACAGTGTTCCAGTTAAGTCTTTTTCCTGTAAATGTCTTCATTGCTTAGTATTCTGCACAACAATGTAGACAGGGTTGTAAATGCAGTGGTTTCCCACTCCCATGTCAGTAGGGAAAACAACTATTCAATTTTAAATCTGTATAAAGTAAAACACATCTCCAGTTATTTCTGTTTAGACCCTTCTTCATGGCTTCAAGTGAACTCCTGCTTGTTGCAGACAAGTGACTTTATAGCACTAAAATGTTCCTATAATTTATTAAAATACCTGAAGCCTGGAATTGCGCATGTGTGAAGGAAAGGGCATGCACAAACACGAGCAACCCAAACTACAAATCCTAGCTACAATCGGAACTGAAAGTGAAAGTGAATATGAGGTGAAATCGGTTTCTCTGAATAAATAAGATGAAAATGAAGAGACAAACAAAGAAGAGCAACAGGAAGAGGTTGGAGCAGATATTGGAGACATAAAAAATCTTTGATGCAAATAATGCATGAATTAAAAGCATTAAAAGTAATAAAAAAAGATATTAAATATATGAAGAACATATAAAAAACACAAAAAGCTGGCAGAACTCAGCAGGCCAGACAGGGAGGAGGTAATAACAACGTTTTGGGCCGAAAACATGGGATGGTCGAGGGGGGATAAGAAGTGGGGGGAGGGATGAAGTAGAGAGCTGGGAAGTGATAGGCTGGAGGGAATGGGCTAAGGGGAAGGTGGAGAATTATGGGAAATAAAAGAGAAAGAAAGTTATGGCTGGGGGGAGAGATTATAGTGAGGGGGGAGAAAGAGAAAGAGAACCAGACTAAAATAATAGATAGGGATGGGGGTAAGGGTGGGGGCAGGGGTATCAACGGAGGTCAGTGAGTTGGATGTTCATGCCGGCAGGAAGGAGGCTACCTAGGCAGGAGATAAGGTATTACTCCATCGACCTGCGTGTGGCCTAATCTTGATGGTAGAGGAGGCCATGGACAGACATGTTGGAGTGGGAGTGGTCTGTGGAATTGAAGTGTGTGGCCACAGGGAGATTCTGCCACTGCTGGAGGACCGAGCGCCGATGTTCAGCGAAACGGTCTCCCAGTCTGCGGCGGGTCTCCCCAATGTATAAATGGCCACATCGGGAGCACCGGATAAAGTATATCACCCCAGTTGACTCGCAGGTGAAGTGGTGCCTCACCTGAAAGGACTGTCGGGGGCCTGGGATGGTGGTGAGGGAAGAAGTGTGGGGGCAGGTGTAGCACTTCTTCCGTTTGCAGAGATGAGTGCCCGGAGGGAGGTTGGTGGGGAGGGATGGGGGGGATGAATGGACAAGGGAGTTGCGTAGGGAGCGATCCCTGCAGAAAGCCGAGAGTGGGGGGAGGGGAAGATGTAGTTGGTGGTGGGATCACGTAGGAGGTGGCGTAAGTTACAGAGGATTATGCATTGGATCTGTAGGCTGGTAGGGTGATAGGTGAGGACCAGGGGGACTCTATCCCTAGTGGGCTGGTGGGGGGATGGGGTGAGGGCAGAGGTGCGTGAAATACGGGAGACGCGATGGAAGGCAGAGTTGATAGTGGACGAAGGGAAGCCCCTTTCTTTAAAAAAGGAAGACATCTGTCCTAGAATGAAAGGCCTCATCCTGAGAGCAGATGCGGCGGAGGCAGAGGAATTGAGAGAAAGAGATAGCATTTTATAGATATATGAAGATTATGTTTGATAAAATGATGAAAAGACAGGACAAAATGGACAAGAAAATTAAAAACTTGGAAGAAACAACGGGAGACACCATTGATAGAGTGAATAAAATGGAAGATAATGTTTCTGCCTGGACATCAGAAAGAAAACGATTGTTGGAAGAAGTGGATGTACTTGACAATTTTAACAGATGAAATAATATTAAGATTGTTAGACTTAAAGAAGGTATAGAGGGAGAGGATCCAATAAATTTTTTTCAAAAATGGATTCCGGAAATTTTGGAAATGGAAGAAGGAACTCAGTTAATTGAAATTGAAAGGGCTCACAGAGCCTTAAGATCAAGACCTCAAGTTGATCAAAACCCACAATCAATCTTGATAAAATGCTTAAAATATCAAGATAAAGAAAAGATCCAGAAGATGGCCACCCAACGTGCCAGAAAGAGAAACGGGCCATTGATGATAGAAGGGAAAACAGTTCTTTTCTATCCTGATATAAATTATAACCTTTTGAAGAGAAAGAAGGAATTTAAACTAGCGAAAAAAGTTTTATGGGAAAAGGGTTATAAATTTATATTGCGCCACCCGGCAACCCTAATAATTTTTTTGGATGATGGAAAAAGGAGATCTTTTACTGATTATCGGGATGCAGAAGAATTTGCACAAGAACTCCCAAATATTCGCTAACCATAGCCAAAGATTTAAAAGTGAAACAGATTAAAGATGAAAACAGGGACAGTGAATGGAGTTGATGGATGTTTAAGGACAGAAGAATATTTAAATATATTCTTAATTATATGATACGGGGGAGAAAGGTAAAAGTTTGAGAAATATTAATCGAGAGTAGTGATATTATTTTTTCCTCTCTTATATATACTTTTTTATGTTACGGGGGAGCTGGGGGAACTTCGGATCGATTGCTATGGGATTCACATGTGTAATCATGGCGATTGCCATGACCCGCACAATGGAGGGGAGTAATGTTGTGTTTTTTTTTAATTCACATTAGTAGGGGGGTATTTTGTTATTTTTTTCTTTATAATCTATTTTTCTTCAATCTTTCTTTCTTTGCCTGGACAATCAGGGGGGAGACACATAGCAACATGGAGAATTTTAAAACGATTCCTCAAGGTACCACAAAAGTTGAAAAGTTAGGTATTACTATAGACTGGAGTAACGCTGTAAAAAATAATGACTAATTTACTGAATTTTTAAAGTTTTAAAGTTAATGGGCTTAATGGACCGGTGAAAAGAAAAAGAATTTTAACATACATTGAGAAAATGAAAATAGATATAGCTTTTAGCTGCATTCCATTTGAAAAAAAAACTTATAATTTAAGAGATAAATATGAAATATTTCTGAAAATTTGGCACCCTTATTTACAAAAGATAGGATTAAATATATAGGTGCTCCGAAGATAAAATTATTGGTTATTTGGGGAAAGAAAGAAATATATATACTAAAGCTATTACGAACTCCATGGAGCATGTGGGGATCTTCCGATATCCAGGCATTCTTTCTTTCTTTCTTCTTCTCTTTTTTTTCTCTTTCTACAGGGATATGTTGGGGGAGGGGTTAAGGGGAGGGAGGAAGGGTTGATATTTTTTTTCCTTCTGTAACCATTTGAAAATTCAATAAAAAAAAATTTATATAAAAAAATACCTGAAGCCTTCATTCTCAAAGATTATGGTCATAAGTTAAATATTAAACTTCTAAGAGTTGAAAACTTTTGGAAATTTCTTACTTTATAATTACCTGAAAACAAAACATTTATCTCAATTATTTCTCAAATTCAACATCATTTAATGTTCACAGATGAAGTTCCAATTCAATAGAGTATTTAATAAGCCCTAATAAAGCACTTAATCTTTTACATGCCATACCCAATGTTTTTCTTTATAATCTAGTGTCCACCACCACTAACAGCATTTTCTCAAAATGCTACATCCATAACTTACTTCATGACCTGTTCCAATACTTGACTTCATTAAGCTATACTCAATGGCCACTTTACCTCCTGTACCTAATAAAGTGTCCATTGCATGTATGTTCATGGTCTTCTACAGCTGTAGTCCATCCGCTTTAAGATTCGATGTGCTTTGCATTCAGAGATGCTCTTCTGCATGCCACTGCAGTAAAATGTGCTTATTCCAGTTACTCCACTGACCTCTCTCATTAACATTCTTCTGGTTTTTGGACCATTCTCTGTAAACTCAGAGACTGTTACATGTGAAAATCCATGGAAATCAGTAGTTTCTGAGATACTCAAACCAACCCATCTAGCACCAACAATCATTGCATGGTTAAAGTCACTTAGATCAGATTTCTTCCGCAGTCTGATAGTTGGTCTGAACAACAATTGACCATTGTTGGCCATGCCTGCATGCTTTTATGTATTGAGTTGCTGCCACATAATTTGCTGATTAGGTACTTGTATTAGTTTACATGTGTACCTAATAAAGTGCCTGCTAAGTGTATTTACCATAAGGACTGAGTGTTTTTCTGCACACATCTTTAAAGTTGTCAGATAGTTGAGCCCAAAATTGTTGCCTTGAGAGTACCAAATTAAATTTCTATATATCTTCCTTGATTACATGGAACTAGAATAAAAGAATGTTTGGTATTATACACAAAACTATATGTTAAGTGTAATTCAATGTATTAAGGAAGTCAAGAGTTGAAGTGATACCCTCGATTGATTAATCTAGGTTTCTAAATTTCAAAAAAGAAAATACATTATATATAAGAGTGAAATGTTAAATGAAAAAATGTAAATCATAATCTTTTATATTTGTAAACATTGCCAAAGACCAGTCCTCCTGCAGGTACTGGCTTTGTTGAACTCCAACTTCACCATATAAACATTTATGAGGAACAGTGTACACCACATTCCCAAGTGTGGACCTTCCTTACGTTGCATTCCACAACTGGATACCAAGATTACTGACCTTTACTTTCTGTAAACACACGATATTGTAGATGAAAGAATAGTTAGGGCTAATAACTAATAGATAGTGATGTGGATTGTGCTATTGTTGTAACAAGGAACCACAGCCACAGCTTTGCATTAGAAACAGGAAAGGTAGCAGAAACAGCAACCAAGTTTCAGGAACATTATTAATTATGATAAAGTGTGCACCCATTGTTATAGAAAATTGGATTTGCTGTCAACGAAGTTAGACTTACGGATAATCACTTTATTCTGTAGTCAAGCTCTAGTATGTTACTTAATTAAGTCTTACCATAGCCACCATTCTACGACTGTAGCCTAGTTTTACTGCTAATCCTTTAACTGTGTAAACTTGTCTGTTGAGAATGTAAAAGTTGTAGCAGGTTCAGGCTCAGATAGATCAGCTTTGACTGGTTTTCTAGGTTGCACCAGTTTTAATAAATTACCCATTATTTCAAGCACCAACTTAACATGGCCTTTTTACGTGCTCCTACACAGTGTGGAACAAATATCAAGATTCGTGTACACCACACTCCCAATTATGGAATGTACCAAGATTATTGATATTCACATTCCAAAATAATTACAATTAATAACTTTTAAATATATACTGATATCATTTTAACTACACTCTGCAAAAGAATACCAGAATCATTGTGTTCCACAATCCATAAATGTTCACCAGGGTTACTGTACTCTATAAACTGTAAATTTCTAGGATCATAGTATTCCACTTTGTGTGATTATATACCAGGTTTACTGTGGTTCTAAATGGTTTTATGTCAAAATAGCTGTTGTGATGCATTTAGTGTGGTAGTGTAGTGGGTGGTGCTTATTGCTCTCACTTCAGATTCCACTACTGGCCAGGATTCTTGCGAAAAGGAGACCTAAATATGCATGCCACTCCCTGCCTCTCCAACAGCAAGCCTCGCGTATTCCCTCCTCGCTGGTTACACACGGAAACTGAGCTCCTTTCGGATTCAGACTGAACTAAAGAAGATGGGGAGGAGGTCTGGCCCCTGACATGTAGCACACAGGCCCAGCTGTGTGTGGACACACCCCAGTGCTCATGAACCAGATCCCCAGCTATGGGTAAATAGGCAGCCTCGAGAGAAGAAGGCTATGGGAGTAAACCCAGGCAGCAAATCTAGAGTGGAGCCCCTAAGGCAGCTGGGTGTCATTGAACATCCTTCCAGCAGCTCCTTCAGCCAAGCTGGTGCTAAACATATTGCTTCATAAGCTTTCCTTTGGACTACACTGATGAGGCCGAGAGGGGGATCTTGACGACTGGACATGTCAAGATCTCCATATCTTCAGCCCAGGCTTGCGATATTGATGATCATCACCAATTGTCCTTCGAGGAAGTTGGATGCCAATCAACTATGGTTCTAATCTTCCCTCGATAGGGGGATTTGCCTCCAGACTGGATCTTGTCAATGCATTAATCTTGTCTAAGAAAGTGCTATTAGTTACAATAAGTGCTCAGATTGCTCCTAATGCCAATATGTTCTTTCTTAAATAAAGGGACCTAATCTGTTCTCTGTACTCCAGATGGGGTCTCACCAGTACCATGTACAATTATAATAATAATTCCCTGTTTCTAAACTTCAACTCACTTCCTAACAAGACCAAAATTCCACTTCCCCTCCTACTCCCTTGCTGCACCTACCTACAAGCTTTTTTGCATTTCCTGCACAATAATAATTAGATCCCTCTGTGCTTTGTTTCTCAAAGGGATGGGCATACCTCTGCCTAGATTGTTGTTGTTACAGAATTGTTTACAGAAAAGTTGCAGAGAGACTTGGTCAGTTTAGAAGAGTGGGCAAAGACATGGCAGATGAGATAGAATGTTGAGAAATGTACGGTTGCACATTTTGGAAGAAGTAAAATCAGGCAGCTTACTATTTATATGGGGAGAAAATTCAAAAATTGGAAGCACAAAGGGACTTGGGGGTCCTAATGCAGGATACCCTAAAGGTTAACCACCAGGTTGGATTGGCAGTAAGGAAAGCGAATGCTATGTTGGCATTCATTTCAAGAGGCACCCTTCTTCTTGGTGAACAGTTTAGGTGGAGATGTGAGAATTAGTTGTGTAATGTGTAAGGGTGTTAGCGAGGAGGGCAGTACTTGCATGCTTTGGTAAATGGGCCTTTTCTGAAGTAATTAACATTACATTGCCATGACCAAACAGTATGGAAATTGTTAGAATTATTTATTAAAGCAGTGGTAATATGTAAGTTCAAAAATAATAGCGGGATTTCTATTAATAATGAGGCTGTAATAAGCAGAGTAAAAGTATGTCCTCTGCCTGGGGAGCTTGTTAACATTATCACCAAGTTACCTGAACGAAGAAATAGGATTTTTATGGAGGATTATTGAGATACAAGAATTCATAAAAGAGTTGTGGTGCAAAAATGCAAAAATAACATACAACATAGAATATAGGAAGTATGATGAGTAAGTTTGCTGATAACACAAAATTTGGTGATATTGATAATGCGTTGTGTAATCTTACTCTACAAAATGCCATGATCTCCTCAGAACTAATCAATGGCCTCCAAGACCTTGGCCTCAATATTTCCCTGAGTAATTGGACCCTGGATTTCCTCACTTGCAGACCCCAGGCGGTTTGGATTGGCAACGACATCTCCTCACCATCAGCACCACAAGACCATGTGCTTACTTGCTCTACTCATTTTACACTTATGATTGTGAGGCTAAGCACAGCTCCAAAGCCATATTTAGGTTTGCTGATGACACCACTATTGGTCAAATCAAAGATAGTGACGCATCAGCATATAGGAGGGAGATTGCAAATCTGCCCGTGTGTGCCACAACAACAACCTCTCACTCAATGTCAGCAAGATCAAGGAACTGATTATTGACTTCTGAAGGAGGAAACCGGAGGTCCATGAGCCAGTCCTCATCGGGGAAGGGGAGTCGGCAACTTTAAATTTGTTGGTGTTATCATTTCAGAGAATCCGTCCTGGGCCCAGGATGTATGTGCAATTATGAAGGAAGCACAGCAGCACTTCTACTTCCTTAGAAGTTTTCAAAGATTCAGCATGTCATCTAAAACTTCAACAAACTCCTATTGATGCACAGCAGAGAGTATGTTGATTGGCTGTTGATGGCCTCTGTACTCAGGCAATCACTCTCTCTTTCTCACAATGGTGGGGGAGTTTGCTGCTGATTCTAGAGTTGGAGAGCTTCGGACTAAAAGCGACGCGTAGACAGTGATGTCACTTTAGCGGGCTGCTTGTTTTGTTGGTCTCCCCTCTCACTGTGTAAGGGAGTGACACCTCTCTGTCCCTTGGTGGTGAAAGAAAGAGCCTGTGGGATGTTGACTTAGCAGGTGAACAATAGTTCTTGTTGGACACAGACTATGGCCTTTCTTTGGGGGCTTTGCTATTGCTTGCTTGGTGGGCAGTGGGCGCTGATGATTCCTGGTGAAATGAGTTGGGGAGGGGGAGGGGGAGGGGGAGGGTTGATGATTTTCTGCTGCCTGTGCATGGGAGAGGGGAGAGGGGGCTTTGGGGTTCTAACATTTTTCTGTCATTTATTCTTTGGTGTTCTCTTCTGTTTTTATAAACGTCTTGAAGTATCTCAGGTATATAGCATGTGATATTAAATGGAACAACTGATCCATTGAATGCATTACAGTCTGATATGAAAACACCAATGTCAGTAGTCGATACAGCCCAGTCCATCATGGGTAAAGCCCTCACCACCATGGAGCACATCTACATGGAACGTTGTCACAGGAAAGCAGCATCCATCAGCGAGCAACCCACCACCCAGGCTATGCCCTCTTCTCTCTGCTGTCATCAGGAAAAAGGTCTAGGAGCCTCAGGACCCACACCACCATGTTCATGAGCAGTCAATACCTCTCAACTTTTGCCCCCTTGAACCAGAGGGGATAATTTCACTCAACTTCACTTGCCCCATCACTGAACTGTTCCAGCAACCAATGGACTCACTTTCAAAGACACTTCATCTCAGGTTCTCAATATTTATTGCTTATTCATTTTTTTTTTCTCTTTTGTATTTGGACACACCGGTTGTTTGTCTGTCCTATTGAGAGCAGTCTTTCATTGGTTCTATTATGTTCCTTGGATTTACTGAGTATACCCACAAGAAAGTGAATCTTAGTGTTGTATATGATGATATATATGTCCTTTGATAATAAATTTATTTTGAATTTTGTATTTTTTATCAGCTGGTGAATTAGGCAGAGCAGTAGGAAACAGAATTTAATCCTGATATGCGTGAGGCAGTGCATATTCAGAGTTCAAATAATCAGATGTCATGAATGATAGTGCTCTAGAGAGTACTGAGGTACAGTTACAATTTGACCTTGCTGTACAAGTTCAATGAACCCAAAAGTGACAGCACATTTAGATAGTGTCAAAAGGAAGGCATACAGTGTAGGCCTATAGCATACTTAAGACCATAAGACATAGGTGCAGAAGTAGGCCATTCAACCCATTAAGTCTGTTCTACCATTCAATCATGGGCTGATCCAATTCTTCCAGTCATCCCCACTCCCCTGCCTTCTCCCCATATCCTTTGATGTGCTGGCTAATCAAGAACCTATCTATCTCTATCTTAAATGCACCCAATGACTTGGCCTCCACAGCCACTCTTGGCAACAAGTTCCACAGACTTACCACCCCCTGACTAAAGTAATTTCTCCGCATCTCAGTTTTGCTGCCTCCCACCCTTCTTAAATAGCAGAGTAACATTTGCAATTTTCCAGTCATCCGGTACAATGCCAGAATCTATCGATTCTTGAAAGATCATTGTTAATGACTCCGCAATCTCTCCAGCTACTTCCTTCAGAACCCAAGGGTGCATTCCATCAGGTCCAGGAGATTTATCCACCCTCAGATCATTAAGCTTCCTGAGCACCTTTTCAGTTGTAATTTTCATATTTCACTTCGCTAACACTCTTGAATGTCTGGTATACTGCAGATGTCTTCCACTGTGAAGACTGATGCAAAATATGCATTCAGTTCCTCTGCTATCTCCATGTCTCTCATTACAATAGCTCCAGCATCATTTTCTATTGATCCTATATCTACCCTCACCTCTCTTTTCACCCTTTATATACTTGCTTTCATTAGCTGAGCACAGAGAATACGAGCAGAGAGGTCTCTTTATAACTTTATAAAATTGTGGTTAGGCCACATCTGGAATGTTGTGAGCAGTCTGGTTGCCACAGAGAAGAGTGGATGTAATTGCATTGGCAAGGGTGCAGAGGAGATTCACTGGGACGTTGCTCAGGATGGAATATTTAAGTTATGCAGAGCGATTGAATAGCCTGAGTTTATGTTCCATGGAGGAGAAGGGACTTGGAAGAGATGTACAAAATTATGAAAGACATTGATAGAGTTTATATTAAGAATATTTTCCCTAATGCAGAAACGTGTAAGGTGTAAAAGGGTTAGAGGTGATCTGAGAAAGACTATTAAAAGGCTATGGCCCAAGTGCTGATGAATGGTATTTGATGGTCAGTTTTAAAATGGTGGCCCAAAGAAGTTCTTTCTGTGCTGTGCACATCTGGTACTCTGTGCTCAATGTTGGAAAAGGGATAATGAATGGACAGCTTTCAGAAACGTAGCAAAAATAGTTCAAGTACCCACTCCCATTGTCAAAAGTATATGATTCTACAAATACTGCAAAATCACTTTAGTGTCTTCTACTTAATTCCACTGTAAGTTTCTGCAAATAAACCAAAGTGGGGCATTTTATGTTTAACAAAAGCCATAACACATTTTATGCTACTCCAAAACCTACACAACAAAAGCATGCTAAAAATCTTTAACGTAATAATATCATCATATCAGACCAGTCTGCTCAAGCGAAACCCCGACTCAAAGTCAGTTGTTGTGAATTATGTGTGTTTCTGCCAGTCACAGTACTCCACACAGGCCCCCTCTAGAATTCACTAAAGCCAGCATTGTGAGTCTGTCTGGAGCTCGGATAAGCTGCCCAGTTCAGGTCCTGCGTTTCATGGGTGGAGGAACTGAAGGTGCCTCTGGCTCATCCAGAGGTGCATTAACACTCTCACGGTCATGTTGTGATACCAGGGGCACAGCAGCAAAATACTCCAAATCTTGGTGGGCCGGTTTAAAGAGATCTACTGAACTATGGTCAGGTTTGCCCCTCTTATCCAAGTTAGAAGTCTTTTCTTCCCATTCCAAAATGTGGAAAGAGCCATCATAAAGGTCCTAAGGGGATGTTGGTGGGTGTCATAGCAGACAAAAAGGATAATGCAGAATGTAGGTCGACAGGAACCCAAGAGTGCTGCACACCATGGTGGGAGGTAGGAATAGGTGAAAAGGAATAGAATTTACTGAGGGGGGTGGAACGCTGTTGAGAGGATGAACAGGTGGCCATGGCATCAAGGAATGAAATCACCTGGTACTCATAATGGCTGCTCATATACCAACTCAGCTGCAGATGACTCCAGGTCCTCCTTTGGAGCTGTTTCGAGTTCCAGCAGGACCCATGGGAGCCAATTACACCAACACTCATCAGTCAGGGAGGCCCTCAGAGCAGCCTATGTAGAGTGGTGAAACCCCTTGTGAAGGCCATTGGACTGTGGGTGGTGTGAATTTATGTGTGATGTTATTTTGGCCATCTTGTGCATAAGGGGTTTATGGTTAAAGAGCACTGTGAAATGGTGACACCATAGAAGAAAGTGCAAATGGCAGACAGCCAAATCGAGATCAAGAAGATCATTATCAAAAGTGCAGTACTTCCTTTCAGGCAGCGAGTGGCTGCCACACATCTCCAACCAGTACGGCACTCACAGTATACTCTGAGGTGTCAGTTGTGTGGTGAACTACAAATACCTGTCTGGGCACGCCCCCCACCCCGGCTGACTGCTCCTGTGGCTCCTCCCACTGGCCATGGCTCCTCCCATGGACCCCGGTATAAAGGCGATTGGGGCCTCTCAGTCTCCAGGATGTAGCATGCTGGTCAATTGCTGCTTGTTCTTTCATCCAGTCAATAAAAGCTGATATCTCGCCTCACGTCTCAGAGAGTTATTGATGGTGCATCAAGTTGTAATGGCTATGGGTGTGCTGGAAGGTGGGTCCACCATTAGGGTCACATTAGAAAGAGCTGGTTTTGTATCATCAAATGTGCTGACCAGTCAATCACTTGATTAGAGGTATTACTTGTAATCGCACGATATAGGGGTTCACACAAGTTCACAAGTTCGCGGAATGAAGCAGTGATAGAAAACTCCTGTAGTATTTTTTAGTAGTATGGGGGCGGTAGGAAATCCATGATAGTGGCTGCCTTCGATGGGAGGGGTTTTGCACCTTCTGCAATGGCCGAGGAAGTCAATGGTTTTCAACCCAAACTGACATTTGGCAAGGTTAATAATCAACCTGTGTTGGCTTAAGCATTCGAAAAGTTTGCAAAGACAAGAATTGGATTCACTGGCAACCAATGTATGTCATCCAGGCAAACAAAAAGAAAATCAATGTCTTTTAATACAGAGACCATTCACCGCTGGAACACTTGTGCTGCATTTTTCAGACCAAATGGCATGCAGACAAACTCAAAAATGGGTTATCACAGCTGTTTGGGGAATGCTGTCTGAGCACAGATACCTGATGGTACTCCCTAACTGGATTAACTTTGGAAAAAAAATAACTTTCCAACTAAGATGCAAAAAGCCTTGAATGTGTGGGACTGGGTAATGATCAGTGGCGGAGGCATAGTCATGGCGTCAGTAATTACTAACAACCATCAGACATAGGGTCCATATGGAGGGGTAAAGTCCAGGGGCAATTCGACCGGCACACAATTCCAAGCATTCCATGTTGGCAGACTCAGCCTTCGTGGTTCCCAGCTTTTCTGGGTCCAGTCTACATGCGTGGGCATTGACTGGCGGGCCAGTTGTGGGAATGTAGTACTTGACTCCACGTTTTGCAACTGTGGTGGAGAATGTGGGTTTGATCGAATCTGGGAATTCACCCAGCAGTCGAGCAAACTCACACGCAGAAGTGCATGCACCTGACAGAGCTGTTGTGGGGAACTTACTGGGTGAGCAGGGTAACAACCCAAAGTCCTTGACATTCACATTCTGGCAGTTATTAAGATCGATTAACAGTACTTGGGCAGACAGGAAATCTGCACCGAGCAGAGGTATAGCTACTTCAGCCAGGACAAAGTCCCACATGTAACATTGCCCACTGAAGCAGGGCGTCACTCGTCATGTCCTGTACGTCTGGATCTTGCTGCCATTGGCAGCCTCCAGTGAGATTTAGTCACTCTTTGCCTTGTCATCAACAGCTGATGCTGGCGGCACACTCGCTTGAGCATCCATGTCACACGGGAAACATTCATAATGAACAGTAGATGACCCTGGCAGCTGGAACCCACAGTGTTCACAGACGTCTGATGTCTGATGTACTGGCACTGTCAAAGCTGCCAGGTGGTCAGCACTTCCCAGCATTCCTCCCGAAGCCAGCATGGTAAAAGCACAGGCTCAACATAGTCAGTTTCTCAGCCACAGGTGACCTTCTGTTGGAGGCCCTGCTGACCAGGCTTATTGAGCTAGAGAAAGGAGGAGGAATGATGCAGCGCTGCCTGCTAAGTGAAGACTATCAGCCATTTTAGCAAGCTCCCTATAGTAAATCACAGTTGCTTAGCATGAGCCGTACGAACTTGATCAGGCACTTGATGCATGAAGGGTTCTTCAGAAAAATAAAACAAAGATGGTGATATCCCAGGAGAGACAGCATATGGCCCATTAGCTCCGAAGGCTAGTCATCACCGAGATGGAGAAAGGAGAGCAATGTTTGGTGCACTCAGACTCTGATAGTCCAAAAGCCTGTAAAAGGTGAGCTTTCTGCGATCGGTATACATTGTGTTCAGGCAAGTGTTCAAGTACTACTCTTGCCGCCATGAAATTGCTGAGCGATGCTACCACGTAGAAATATTCGGTGTTGTTGGCGGAGATTTCTCACAGGGCAAACTGCACCTCTACCTGTATAAACCAAGCAACGGTATTTTGCTCCTAAAACACCAGCAGTTTCAAAGTGAGAGTGTTAGCTGACATGTTCAATAACTCTGGAATCATCCTATCACATCAGGGCTACCAACGTAGGTTTCCACAAATAAAATGAAGTAAGGCATTTTACGAAACCCATAACATATTTTATTGAACTCCAAAACATACACAACTAAAGCGTGCCAAAAACCTTTTACATAATAATGTCATCACATCAGGCCAGCTTTTAAAGCAAAACCCCAACTCAATGTTGGCGGCTGTGAATTATGTACATTTATCTTAATTATTTTACCCTACACCAGCAATTGACCAACTTTCATTCTATGATGCAATACTCCCTCAGTTTCATATTCTTCCTTCCAACCTGGACAGTAATCTCCTTTAACCATTTATTAAATAGTTGGTCAAATACTTCTTTGGAAAGTTATGTTTATTCTCTTTCCGGTACAGCTGGAAATTAGAGGGTTTGATTTTCCTACCTCATCTACAACGTCCTTTGTGCTGAGTTATATCTTTGTCTGAAGACTTCTGAGTTATCTACAGTCCAAATAATTTTATACAGCACATTGAAATTGATTATCATGCATACTTCCTTCTTCCTTTTATTTAATGCCAGCAGTACCAATGTTTTATATTTTGTTTTGAACTTAAAGGCCCTTGTGCAATTCACTTAATTCTGACACAAATATTAATGCAATTTGTTACCACATGTAATCATCCTCCTGTTTCAAATCCTTTCTTTAGCATTAAGCTGAAATAGAAATAATCCTCCCTTCACACCTTACTAAAAATCTTGCTATTGAGATTAATAAATATTTCACATAGCTGCAAGCACAACCTGTCAGTATTATTGTACACATCCCAAAGGATAGTGTTTCTGAAACTGTAGTACAAGATCAGATCCTTCCGACCATCACATCAGGCTGATACTAACTCTCCATTTGCTCACTGTACATACCCCGGCATTATCCCTTCTTAGAACTCTTTAAAATGACAGAGAGAGACATAGAGCATGACCCGGTAGTGTAGTGGTTAGCACAATGCTTTACAGTACCAGCAATCCAGGTTCAATTCCTGCTGCTGCCTGTAAGGAGTTTATATATTCTTCCCGTGACCGTGTGGTTTCCGCTGGGTGCTCTGTTTTTCTCCCACAACGCAAAGATGTACTGGTTGGTAGGCTAGGTAAACTAGGATTAAATTGGGTCATTGCTGGGTAGCGCAGCTCAAAGGGCCAGAAGGACTTATTCTGCGCTTTATCACAATAAATAAAAGAAACAGGCCCATTGGCCCAACTAGCCTCTGCCAGACTTTAATCTGCCTAGTCCCATCGACCTGCACGTGGACCATAGCCCTCCACGTGCCTCCCATCCACCTATTGAAACTTATCGTAAATATTGGAATTGAACCTGCATCCACCAGTTCTGCTGGCAGCTCATTCCACATTTCCACCACCTTTTGAGTTAAGAGGTTCCCCCTCCTTAAGCATCTCACCTTCACCCTTAACCCAGGACCTCTAACTCTCATCTCACCCAACCTCAGTGGAAGAACAAAAACACAAGAAATTCTGCAGAGGCTGGAAATCCAGAGCAACACACACAAAATGCTGGAGGAACTCAGCAGTTCAAGCAGCAACAATGGAAATGGATAAATGGTTGACATTTTAGGCCGAGACCCTTCTTCAGGACTGGAAAGGAAGGGGGAAGATGCCAGAATAAGTAGGTGGGGTGAGGGGGAAGGAGGATAGCTAAAAAGTGATAGGTGAAGCCAAGAAGATGGGAAAAGTAAAGGGCTGGAGAGGAAGGAATCTGAGAGGAAAGGAGAGTGGACTATGGAAGAAAGGGAAGAAGGTGATGCACCAGGGTAAGTTGATAGGCAGATGAGAAGATCAAAAGGGCCATGAGAGGAACAGGATGGAGGAGGTAAAAATAATAAATTAATGTTCATGGTATTAGGTTGAAGGCTACCCAGATGGAATGGGAGGTGTTGCTCCTCTACCCTGAGAGTGGCCTTATCATGGCAAAAGAGGAGGATCTGGACTGACATGTCAGAACAGAAATGGGGGTTGAAATTAAAATGGTTGGCCACCAGGAATATCTGCTTTTGGCAGATGGAATGTAGGTGCTCAACAAAGCTGTCCCCCAATTTATGACATGTCTCACCAATGTACAGGAGGCGGCATCGGAAACACCAGATATAATAGAAGACCCCAAAAGATTCTTGGGTGAAGTGCTGCCTCACTTGAAAGGACCATTACGGATCCTGAATGGGGGTAACAAATGAGGTAAATGTGCAGGTGTAGCACTTTGGTTGCTTATAGGGGATATGTGCCCTGAGGGAGAATAGTTGGAAGGGACGAATGGACAAGAGAATCATAGAGGGAGTGATCCCTGTGGGAAGTAGAGAGCAGTCAGGAGATAAAGATGACCTCTAGTTCTAGTCTCATCCAAACTATGGAAAAGTCTGCTTGCGTTTATTCTATCTACACCCCTCATAATTTTCTATACCTCTATCAAATCTCCCTTTATTCTTCTATGCTGCAAGGAATATAAAGTTCTAACCTATTCAACCTTTCCATACATCTCAGGTCCCCATCGCCTGACAACATCCTTGCAAATTTTCTCTGCACTTTCAATCTTACTTACAACTTTCCTGTAGGTAGCTGACCTAAACTGCACACAATACTCCAAATTAGACCTCACCAACATTTTATACAGCCTCAACATAACATCCCAACTCCTGTCAATACTTTGACTTATTAAGGCCAATATGCCAAAAGTTTCTTTATGACCCCCTGTACCTATGACGCCACTTTCAAGGAATGATGGATGTGTATTCCCAGATCTCTCTGTTCTAACACACTCCTTAGTGCCCTGCAGCTCACCGTGCAAGTCCTATCCTAGTTTGTTCTCCCAAAGGGCAATGCCTCACACTTGTCTGCACTAAATTCCATCTGCCATTTATCAGTCTATTTTTCAAACTGGTCCAGTTCTCGCTGATAGTCTTCTTCATAGTCCACTACACCCCCAAACTCCGTGTCATCCGTAGGCGTACAGATTCAGTTTACCACTAAGTCATCCAGATCACTGACAAACAGTAACAGCCCCAGCAGTGATGTCTATGGCACACCACCAGTTACAGGTCTCCAGGCAGGGAGGCAACCACCTACCAATACTCTGGCTTCTCCTGCAAAGGCACTGTCTAATCCAACTGGTTACCTCATCTTGAAGGACAAGCAACTGAACCTTCTTGGCCATCTTCCTATGTGGAACTTTGTCAAAGGCAGGCAACATCCACTGCCTTGCTTTCATCAGCTTCCCTGGAAACTTCCTTGAAAAACTCTATGATTGGTTAGGCACAACCTACCTTGCACAAAGCCATACTGTCAGTCCCTGTCTATCCAAATACTTGTATATCCCATCCCTTTGACTACCTTCCAAAGACTTACCCACTACTGATATCAGGCTCGCTGGCCTGTAATTACCTGTCTTATTCTTAAAGCCTTTGTTAGACAATGAAACAACTTTAGCTCTGGCACCTCACCTGTAGCTGAGGTTTGAAATATCTCTACTAAGGCCTCTGAAATTTCTGAGCTACTCTCCCCCGGCGTGCAAGGGAATACTTTGTCAGACACTGAGGATTTATCCACCCTAATTTTCCTCAAGACAGCAAATGCCTCCTCCTCATGATGTCACAGCTGTAGACTCTGCGTCCGTCTCCCAAGTAAATATAGATGCAAAATTCATTTAAGATCTTCCCATCCACTTCAGCTCCATGCATAGATGACCACTCTGATCTTCCAGAGGAACAATTTTATCTCTTGCTCTTAATATATCTATGGAACCCTTGGGATTCTATTTCACTTATCTGGTAGAGCAAACTTATCGTTTCCTTTAGTCCTACTGATTTCTTTCTTAAAAATTCCCTTTTCAGATTTGTCTTTATCAAGTTAAGTGATTCTATATCATCTATTTCTGCCAAAATAGGCATATCTGAGAGATTATGTAGCAAAAATGTTTAACTTTACTGTTTGTTCTCAGCTGAAAATATTTTAGTCCATTCCCCTTCAGTTCATCATCTTGCAAAAACAGATATACTGTTCTCAAGCAACACGAGTGAATCTGCAGATGCTGGAAATAAATAAAAAACACAAAATGCTGGCAGAACTCAGCAGGCCAGACAGCATCTATGGGAGGAGGTAGTAACGACTTTTCGGGCCGAAACCCTTCATCAGGAGTGAAGTAACATGGGATGGTTGAGCGGGGGGGGGGTGGGGATAAGAAGTGGGGGGAGGGATAAAGTAGAGAGCTGGGAAGTGATAGGCTGGAGGGAAATGGGCTAGAGGGAAGGTGGAGAATTATGGGAAATAAAAGAGAAAGAAAGGTAGGGCTGGGGGCAGAGATTATAGTGAGGGGGGAAAAAGAGAGAGAAAGAGAACCAGACTAAAATAATAGATAGGGATGGGGGTAAGGGTGGGGGGCAGGGGTATCAACGGAGGTCAGTGAGTTGGATGTTCATGCCGGCAGGAAGGAGGCTACCTAGGCGGAAGATTAGGTATTGCTCCATTGACCTGCACGTGGCCTCATCCCTGCAAACGGAAGAAGTGCTACACCTGCCCCCACACTTCTTCCCTCAACACTATCCCAGGCCCCAGACAGTCCTTTCAGGTGAGGCACCACTTCACCTGTGAGTCAACTGGGGTGATATACTTTATCCGGTGCTCCCGATGTGGCCATTTATACATTGGGGAGACCCGCCGCAGACTGGGAGACCGTTTCGCCGAACACCAGTGCTCAGTCCTCCAGCAGTGGCGGGATCTCCCTGTGGCCACACACTTCAATTCCACAGACCACCCCCACTCCGATATGTCTGTCCATAGCCTCCTCTACCGTCAAGATGTGGCCACACGCAGGTCAATGGAGCAATACCTTATCTCCCGCCTAGGTAGCCTCCTTCCTGCCGGCATGAACATCCAACACACTGAACTCTGTTGATACCCCTGCCCCCCACCCTTACCCCCATCCCTATCTATTATTTTAGTCTGGTTCTCTTTCTCTCTCTTCCCCCCCCCCACTATAATCTCCCCCCAGCCCTACCTTTCTTTTTCTTTTATTTCCCATAATTCCCCACCTTCCCCCTAACCCATTTCCAGCCTATCACTTCCCAGCTCTCTACTTTATCCTTCCCCCCACTTCCTATCCCCCCTCGACCAACCCATGTTACTTCACTCCTGATGAAGGGTTTTGGCCCGAAAAGTCATTACTACCTCCTCCCATAGATGCTGTCTGGCCTGCTGAGTTCTGCCAGCATTTTGTGTTTTTTATATTGTTCTCATCCTTTTTTTTAATAAAGTTGTCATTTTCTATTAGAATTCCTCTATAACATGCTATGCTTTTGTAATAAAAATCCTTACACAATCTTCATTACAATCTACTGTATATATAATTTGAATCTTTGTATACTTGAATAAACTTTGAATCTTTGCAAATTGCTTTCAGTTGATAAACCAGCTCGAGTGATGTCTCATGTAAAAAAACACCTTTTTAAAAAAATTTGGCACTAAAGGCATACAATTTCAGCCTTCTATGCTTTGTAGTTAAAGATTAGAATTCAAGATAAAAAAAAAACAAAGGTTAGAATAGCCAATAAAATTAACCTTTACCACTTTCTATTGGTACTTTCTACAAAAGAGCATCAGCTGACATTTTCGATGCTGTGTCTATGAACTAGGTATAAATATTTATCATTCATTCATTCATGAGAAAAATTTTATGAGGCAATCAGTTCTAAATCTAAATTAAAGGACTTGAACTGAACATTGTGTGGTATTAGTTCCGCAAAGATTTCAGGAAATATGCATTGAGTATATTCAAGAATCTCAAAACAGCTGATGATTTCAACTCTGGCAATTTGTTCAAGACTGCCTTCAAACCTCAGGAACATGTGCACAACTTATTTTGATACTTGGAACTTACCCATGTAATACTATAGATGGTGAATGTCTTGAAACCTACCTAGGCCCAGAAATGATAGACAACAGAGCACAAATGCTCAAGGAAAAATTGGCTATTGAAAGGAATACCTGTCTGGAAGACCAGCTTTGGGATTGTGCCTGTGGAATGCAATCTTTTTGAGGCTTGGCTTTCCCGATGCTTTTATTATCAGGGATTTCAAGTTCAAGTTCAAGTTATTCAAGTTCAGTTTATTGGCATTCAACTGACTGCCAAGTGAAACAATGTTCCTCTAGACCAAAGTGTACAACACAGTACATATACATCACACACAAAGTAATATTACCACTAGTGAATTAACAAATATCAAGGTGCATTAATGACACAAGTTACAAAGTTAACGGTATAATGGTACTGGTGCTTCATGTATAAAGAGACTTGGGTGCTGGCAGGGAGTTCAGTAGTCTTCCAGCCTGGGGAAGAAGGGCATGGGGAGAAGGCAGGGGAGTGGGGAAGACTGGAAGAATTGGATCCACCCATGATTTAATGATGGAGCTGACTTGATGGGCTGAATGGCCTACTTCTGCTCCTAGATCTTATAGTCTTATGGTCTAAGAAGCTGTCTCCCATTCTAACAGCTCTTGTCCTAATGCTAAAGTACCTTTTTCCTGATGGTTGGGGTTCAAAGAGATTGTTGGATGGATGGAAGGGACAACTGATGATGCTAATGGCCCTGAGTACACAGCGCTCCTGATAATTATCTCGAATGTGAGGAAGAGAGACCCAAATGATCCTCCCAGCAACCCCTGTTAATTCTTCGTAGGGACTTGCAATTCCAGTACCAGACAGTGATGCAGCTGCTCAAGTCTGTCTGGATGGTGTTCCTGGAAAATATGGTTAGAATGGGAAAGAGGGAGAGTCACACGCCTCTATCTCCTCGGGAAGCTGAGGTGCTGATCTGCTTTCTTGACTAGAGGTAGTGCTGACCAGGTGAGATTGTCTGTGATGTGCACTCCCAGAAACTTGAGTATGTTTTAATTAAATCTTCATGAATTCAGGGGAAGAAAATTCTTGGGAATTGTTGTTGGCAATATTAGCAGCAGCTTACTTGATACCTTAATCTGATATTCCACTGTATTAACCTAGGGAGCACTGATTTTACCTAGGTATGTATGCAAGAGTATGCCACTTGCCCCTTCAAGCATGCTTTGCAATTCAATTAAATATGCAGTCTCAATCTTTCATGTTGTTTATCCATGGTAACCGTTCACTGCTTTCTCCTTCTACCTTATAAAAATATCAAAGAAGCTGCTACCACCAACTATGGTGGAAGAGAAGTCTAAAGACTCAGTCTCCTATAAAAAAATATCTCTGGCTAAAATGGGTCATCACTTGTTTTTTAACTATGATTAAAATTTGTTAATCTTCTTCCCCAATCGCATTTTCCCAGCATAGACAATAACTTTTTTCTATTACATACCTGAGGATTGGAGGGTTCCCGCACAAGGAATAATTGAACCTAGGTTCACTGCATACCAGCTAACACAGTTTGACTGAGCAAAGTTTTGGCCCAAGATCAGGGTGAGGCTCTGCTGCACCAATTTAACACACACATATGGGTGGGTTGAGTTGTTCACTAATCTTGGACATTTAATTGCAGACTTTTCATCACCATATGAAGAGGCATCATCAGTGCACTGTTAATTATGCTGTGTTCTCCAACTGCTTGACATTTATATACTTATGAAACAGCTGATTGGTCATCATTACAACAACTCAATTATGATGTAGTGAAGAAGAATCATCAAAGATTGGTTGTGTGGCGAATTTCATGCATTATGGTCTGGAACTTTGCCCACATTGGCTCATAAATATGATCAAGGTCTACATGCTTGTTTACAGAATTGTTGCAGAAAACCGTGCTTTTAGGAATTCTTTAGCATGCTGCCTGTTAGTTTGCACCATGACATCCACTGATGCCCAGTAGAATTTGTGCCACTCTCGATCCTCATGGGTAGAGACTAGGGAGAGTTGGTCATACTGCTTGACAGTCAGTTGATGCTCATGGGTCCTTGTGGATAGTTTTGTCCCAGTTTGGCCGACATAGTATTTGCTGCAGACGCTGCATTGGATATTGTAGATGATATTGGTCTTGTCCAATAGCTTGGTTTATTCTTTTGATCTGCAAAGTGATCTCGAAACACACATATATGTATACACATACATCTGATGTGATTTAAGAGTAGTCAAGATGGTTAAGCAGCTTCTCTATCTGCTCAAGCCCGCAAAACACATTTAATCAGAGAAGTCCAGAAGTCATTGACAGCAGCTGAAATTCTGATAAATCAAAATAGTTTTAAAGTCACTGAAATGATGGAAATCTCAAATTTTAAGAACAATTCTCACTGTAAAAATACTTCAAAACAAAAACGCTGAATAAAATACAAATGAATTTAACGAGATAGAGAAATGTACTCACCATGAAATATTCACTTATGTTCATATCAAATTTCTCTATCCTGGATGAAAAAAATTATAGTCTCAAAGAAGTTCATAATGTTTCAATTTTTACCAACTACATATGCATGTTCCATTATTTAAACTTTCTGCAAAATCATAAAATGTGAATAATAAAATGTTTGTTACCTGCTGCTTTGGATCAGGATATAAAAATCAAGTGTTGTAATAAAAACAAAATATGCTGGAAATAGTGGGTCAGATAGGATCTGTGGAAAGAGAAACAGTTACTGTTTCAAGTCAAGGACTTTGGTCAATTCTTTGTCCTATCTAACCCCTTCAAGCTCGGCTAATAAATACTAATTTGTTTCTTTTCTTCTTTTCCAATTCTGTTAGAGAGCCCTGGACCTCTGAAATTAAATCAGACTTTCCACAAATCCTGAGCTGTTGATTGTTTCCTGCAATTTCTGCTTTTATTTGAAAAATGATATTTCTGATAAATTGTATTGTCCTGAAATGTTAATATCTCTCCAATTTCAAGTATTTTCTATTTTATTTGAAATTTTCAGCATCAGCAGTTTTTTTTAAATTGTACTGTAGTCTGATTGTTGATAGTCTGTTTGAAGCCCGAAGTTGTTATGGGGAAAGCAAAAAAAAGGATCATTGTGGGTACCTTTCCTCGATATCAATGATGAACAATTTTGCTTTATCACTGAGAGAAACCTGAACCAAGATATCATTCCCTCTCTACATCTAATCCTTTCTTGAATTTAGTATTTGAACTTGAAATTTTCCAGTTTAGATCCCATGTTCCTTTATTCCTCCTGGTTAAAGAGAAATACAATTTATTGTGCCAAGGACAGCCGCAAATCCCAGAAACTCTATGGAAAATACAATGCAATTTAATGAGCAGCATGTTTCTGTCTAAAGCTCCACAGAAAATACCAGCTAGATAAATCCCAAGTAAGAACTTCAGAAAGAAATAGTAATAAAATGTTCCAAAAAGTTAAGATAGGAAAATACAAGACTTGCATATAAATGCAAGTAGCCATTAGCTGTGGAGGTGGACAATTTTAATAAAAAAGAACAGTTTGAAAGATAAGCCAATGCAGCATCTAATATAGGAGGTAGATGAATGTTATATGAGTATATTAAAGCTCATTTTCTAGTATCAATATCAACTCCTAGATCCAATTATCTACTAATACTGAGGCCATATATGCACTTGCTGTTAAAGAATTCTATTGGTTTTGGGACATTGAGAAATATGAAATAATCAATGCAATGAAGTGAAATGAGGCTTGTTGCAGTAATTCACACTGAAAAGCTCAACGTCATGTTTCATGACACCTTCTGGTGGATGAAGATCACCTCGCAAAGCTGGGCTCCCACCGGAGGACACCTTCTGAATGTTAATATGGACCATTGAATTGTTTCATCAATCAACATGGTTCACATAATTTGTTACAAATGCGAATTACATTAACAGTTGGGCTTTTTTTTGCACAATTTAACCACCAGCTTCTGCATGAACAGAATGTGCTAATGAGCTTGTGGTGATTTTTTAATTAAAAGGTCCCCTCTTGGTAATCAAACTGTGTGTAGTCTGTTCCTTCCCTTATGATGTGCTTCAATAAATCACCTATATGGTCCTAAAATTAAATGAAAAATGCTATCTATGGTGGTCTGTACATTAAGCTTAATTAAAATTGAATTATTACTCTTGAAAAAATCCTTGGCCCATGACGCAGGGGAAGACAAACTGATTTTGAGAGACATCAACGCTGGAGTCGGAAAGAACCCAAAGTTTCTGGAAAATCATGGTTGGCAAGGGAAGAGCAGGGAGCAGATTCCTTTTTCCTGCCAAAATGCTCAGAACAGTCACAACCTATACCCTGTATGCATGAGGCACAATTACAAAACCTCAGAATTAAGCCTCTGCTCGTTATCCAATCAGGGGAGACAAGTCTGCCTCCATTACTATGCCAATCACCATTGGACTGATTGCTGCTCGGTTTGTTCTACTATTTTCATTAGTTTGGCTTTAACACGATAGAAGGAATTGAACAAGAAATTCGGCACTGAAAGTCTCAGCAATCTTGCTAAGAAAGCTTTCTGTTCGATAGGAGCTTCATGGAGATCTGAGATTAGGCATGCTTCACAACTGTGAAGATACTCTTGCCCTTCACATCAGAAAACACAAGGACTAATTTATCCTTACCTCACTGCAAGCCTCACTGGAAATAGATGTCACATTCTACTACCTTGGGTCTATTGCAAAAAGACTATTGCTGTTGATAAAGAACTCAGTAAAGCTACCAAAAATCAAGCATATCTACGTGAAACATTGTTGTAGAAAAGCAGCATCCATCATAAAAAATGCTCTGTTCTTTCCTTGCTGCTGCCATCAGGTAGAAGGTACAAGTGTCTCGAGACTCATGCCACTAGGTTCAAAAAGAGCTACAACCACTTAACCACCAGGCTCTTGAACAAAAGGCTATAACTACACTCATTCTGCTTAGGGTGTTCCCACAACCAACAGTCTCACTTTAAGGATTGTTTATCTTGTTATTTCATGCCCGTTATTTATTTATATTTGCATTTGCACTGCTTGTTGTCCATTGATCCTGTTTTTGGAATTGCTAAATAAGCCAGCAGAAAAAAAGAATCTTAGTATTTGGTGACATGTATGTACTCTGATTATAAATATTACTTTGAACTTTGGCTGATTGCCAAAACGGCCAGACAACAATAACAAACATCCTTAAGAGGAAGTTTCCAATCTAGAAAGTTTGCACTTTCAGCATCTCACTGTATGATGGTGAAATATGGAGTGAAAAGGGAGCAGTGGGTACACTTATAACACTTAAAAGATGTTTAGGCAGATAATAACTGGAAAATGTTTAGAAGGATATGGGCCAGACATGGGGAAATGAGACTGGTCAAGGAGACAACTTGGTCAGCATGGATTAGTTGGACCAATTAGCTAATTCTATAACCCAATTCCATGACTTAGTGCTATATAACTCTAAAACTTTAAAATATCTGCAAAGATAGTTGACTCAATAGCTTCCATCTTCAATGTTGGTGGTGTGCTCTTGGTATCTCCAGGAAAAAATGGTGCTGTTGGTATTGGTTCATCAACATCACATGTACTGAGGTACAGTGAAAATCTCAGTTCTGCAAGCCATCTATATGGACTATTTCAAAATACAAGGGCTTTGAGATAGTACAAGGGAAAAACAGTAACCGAATGCTAAATATAGTGTGTACAATATCACTTACGGTGAACGTGCAGTCCAGGTAGGCAATGAGGTGCAAGGTCCATGACAGGGTGGATTGTGAGGTCAAGAGTTCACCTTTAATGAACAAGAAGTCCTCTAACAGCAGAATAGAAGCCATCCTTAAGCCAGGTGGGTCCATGTTTTCAAACTTTTGTAACTTCTGCCCAATGGAAGAGACAAGTGTCTGGAATGGGAGGGTCTTTGATTATGTTGGCTACTTTTCCAAGGTGGCAATAAATATAGAAAGATTGTCTACACTTTGTTGAGAGGCTGGTTGTAGCACACATTAGCTCCAGCACCCTAGAGAGCCTGGCCCACTGCAATACACCTACCATTGAAACAGGTCCATGGAGGGCACAATCTCCCTGGAGGAGAGGGTTGTCTTTATGATGGATTGAGCTGTGTCCACATCTCTCTGCAATCACTTGCAGTCTTGTGCAGAGCTGTTGCGATACCAGGCTATGATGCATCTGGCGAGGGTCATTGGAGACATACTGAACTCCCATAGCCTTCTTAAGAAATAAAGGCGCTGCTGTGCATTCTTTGGGCGTGGCGTTTACAAGGCTTGATCAGGACAAGCTGATCAAGTCAAGTCAAGTTTATTGTCATTTCGACCATAAAACTGCTGGTACAGTACACAGTAAAAATGAAACGTTTCTGCAGGACCCTGGTGCTACATGAAACAACACAAAACTACACTAGACTATGTAAAACAACATAAAAATGGCACTAGACTACAGGCCTGCACAGGACTACATAAAATGCACAAAACAGTGCAGGGCAGTACAATAATTAATAAACAAGACAATAGGCACAGTAGAGGACAAATTACAATATAATAATAAATGATGTAGATGTCAGTCTAGACTCTGGGTATTGAGGAGTCTGATGGCTTGGGGGAAGAAACTGTTGCACAGTCTAGACGTGAGAGCCTGAATGCTTGGGTACCTTTTGCCAGATGGCAGGAGGGAGATGAATTTGTGTGAGGGGTGCGTGGGGTCCTTCACAATACTGTTAGCTTTGCGGATGCAGCATGTGGTGTAAATGTCTGTAATGGTGGGAACAGAGACCCTGATGATCTTCTCAGCTGACCTCACTCTCCGCTGCAGGGTCTTGCGATCCAAGATGGTGCAATTTCCGAACCAGGCAGTGTGGCAGCTGCTCAGGATGCTCTCAATACAACCCCTGTAGAATATGATGAGGATGGGGAGTGGGAGATGGACTTTCATCAGCCTTCGCAGAAAGTAGAGACGCTGCTGGGCTTTCTTGGCTATGGAGCTGGTGTTGAGGGACCAGGTGAGATTCTCCATCAGGTGAACACCAAGAAATTTGGTGCTGTTAACAATCTCATCCGAGGAGCCGTCGATGTTCAGCAGAGAGTGGTCGCTCCATGCTCTCCAATGGTTTTCCTCTTCGGCACCATTGATATTTTTGGGGCCATGTGCTCTGTCCCACTTCCTGAAGTCAATTAGCTGTTTTGCTGACATGTAGGGAAAGGTTGTTGCCATGACACATGCCACTAGATTCTTTGTCTTTTTTATGCACTTTGTCATATCATTATTTTTGACCCAGTCTACTACTGCAGTGTCAACTGCTAGCACGTAGATAGACTTAGAATAGAAACTGGCCAAGCAGTTTTCTTGGCCTGTGTGGTAGGTTTTCGAAGGCAAACACTCATCCTCACAAGTCCTAATGAAGTTGGTCACAAATGTGGTGCATTCATCCAGAATCAAAGATGAATCCCTGAATATTGCCCAGTTCACTGACTCAAAGTAGTCCTGTAAATTTTCTTCTGCCTCCCTTGACCATCTTATCTTGGTTCTCACCACTGCTGCTGCCGTCTTTAGTCTCTGCCCATACACTGGGAATAGAAGTACAGCCAAGTGATCAGACTTTCCAAAGTATGGATGTGGGATGGCACAGTAAATGTTCTTCATGGTGATCAAGATTATTGGCTCCTCTACATGAGATGTGCAAGCCAAACAGTCAGTAGCACCTAAGGCTTTATGTAGGATTTAATAATGTGTGATACATTGATCATGACAAGTAGGACAATGGAACTTCTGACAGAAGAGGACGGTGAGGATGTTGCATTAGATGCTCAGGAGGAGGTTATATATCTTCTTCCTCTTGCTTGCAGCAAAACTTTAAAACTTGGCATTGAGTCTTCATGACTCAGCACCACTCCACAGGAAGTAGCAGCTGTGTTAAGAATGCCGGACTATTGTAACTACTGAGCCAATGGTACAGGCAGGTTCTGGACCTCTTTAAGGCAAGCAGTCCAACAAGGTAGTTTAAAGTTATAACAAATGTTATTAACAAGCAGCAGTTTTGTTAAAAAAAATTACAGGGAGGCAAGTCAGATTTCACATAAAATACAGTTCTTGAGTCATCATCAGACCAAATAAAGTATGTTAGGTAAAGTTACTACACCAGTGTATTAAGGTGTACCAGTGCCTCAGGTTTTCATGGAGATTTAAGACGAACCATACAAGTACCTCAAATTCAAGGTAAACAAAATGAGATAAATAAAAAGCTAAATCATTGACTCACACAAAGACCTATAGTGCCCTGTAATGTACAAAGGGAGCTGCATAAGTAGCTCATCTCACACAGGTACACATTGTCAACCAAAAGGATCAGTAATACTGTCACTTAATTCCCCTTAGGGACTAGACAATGGCATAAGCATGTGTGGGGGCACGCTTTTAAGGCCACCAGAGGAGGAGTGTCCCACAGTATTCTCCCTCCTCCCAGAAACAACAGGCACAATTCTCTGTTCCACCTGGCTACACTTTGAAAACCAGTGATTTCAGCAACATTTAATATTCACTAATCTGTGATCAAGACTGTAGAACTACTGATCCCTTCACATCATTAGTCAATGATACCTTCAGTTGTGTTGCAAGCAGTCCACTGTCTTTCCAGAACCAACTTAGTTAACAGAAATGTAGTGCATGATATGGTGTCATCAAAGTTTGAAAGTTACATCCTTCCATCATCTTGCGCAGATGGAAGATTGCCAGACCACTTAAGAACGTATCATTTAATTATTAGTAGACAAGCAATAATGTAAATCTTGCAATGGTGACAGCTGCAGTAGAAACAAAGTGTGAAGAAACTAACAGTGACATACTTTGCAGGAACTTGAGTTCAAGGGCATGTTTGAAAGAAAGGTGATTCTGTACTGCAGTCTCTTTTATTGTAATACTGCCAGCTGTGAGTTGTAATGACATCAACTGGTCAAGAGTAATACTCATTTGACCATTTTATTTCATTCAGCTTTATAACTCAATAAATAGCACCAAAATTATGAAATCAAGCATTAAGAAATATCACTTAATATATAATTTAAACAACAGATTACAAATCTTAAAACATATTTACCCACTTTCTGATTTTGTCCCTTATAACATTTTTCCTATCGCTTCCTTCATGCACAACCAAAAGGAACATACCTGTGCTAATTGTTTTAAAGACAACTGCATATTTATAATTATTCTGCAGTTTATTTAGTTGTAGCTATGAAACGATGTCAAACACTTGAATGGAGAAATCAAAGAAATGAAACAGAAGGACAAATTTTATGGTTATCTGTTGTAATGGTGGAATAAGGAATGTCAACTTATCAAATACTGAGTTGGAATGATATAAAAAAATCATGAAGTCATGTTAACTTAAAAGGATCTGTAATTCCAAATGGTGCATTTTGACAAGAGGTAGAATTGTGATCCACTTTAATGGAGTTAAGGATTATGCTGCTACAGAAACAATACTTCCAATGCAGAGAAAATAAAGGAGAATGAAAAACAATGTCACTTGCCATACAATCATGTTTTCTGCTTCTGTCTTTACAATGTTCAATCAACCCATCTCTCTCTCACTCTCCTAGAAATTTAGAAGCGTGTATCCTTCACTTTACCTCTGCTGGTTCTATGAGTATTCATCCCACTTATATAAGGGTCTCTTATATCACATTTAGTTTCATTTATATGTTGCTCTCTATTTCATTCCATTTGTTCCTTTACTGACTAATTGGTCATGTGTGTATTCCGTTCTTTAACTTTCATTGATTACCATAGATCTTATCTCAGCATAAAAGCAGTAAAATGTTAAAACATGGACCAAGGACCATCTACAGTCTTTTAAGATGGACTTAATACATTATTGAACAGTTTACAGCCTCTTCAACTTAGTTTGCTTAGTATTCAAAGTGAGAAAACAATTTCCTCTGACTCCTATCACAATCTTATGTTATTTTTGGAAAATTTGAATTCTAACTGGATGTAAATATGAATCAGAATCAGATTTAATATCATTGGCATATTTGTGTGTTGGGGGGGGGGGGGAGTGCGGGGCTCCTAAAGGTACACAGCCAAATCAGAATCAGGTTTAATATCACTGGCGAATGTTGTGAAGTTTGTTATTTTTAGTGCAAAAAGAGGGGAAAATACTGAGGTAGTGTTCATGGGTTCATTGTCTATTCAGAAATCTGATGGCGGAGGGGGAGATGCTGTTCCTGAAAAATTGAGTGTGTGTCTTCAAGCTCCTGAACCTCCTCCTTAATGGTATCAATGAGAAGAGGGCATGACCTGGGCAATGGGTGTCCTTAATAATAGATGCTGCCTTTCTGAGGCATTGCCTTTTGAAGGTGTCCTGGATACTGAAGAGGCCAGTGCTTATGATGGAGCCGGCCGAGTTTACAACTTGCTGCAGTATTTTCCGATCCTGTGTAGTGGCCCCAGTTAAAATGCTGCACATGAAACAACATATAATTTGGAAGATTTTAGAATGAAGAGAGTAATCCTAATTGGTGTGGAAATGGAAATGGGGACATTTTTGTGCGTGGTACAGGCTGAATATTAAATTCACCCAAAGATAGGGAAGCCTTTATGTACTCCCACTTTACCTGAAAGCATTAAATTATTATTGGTAGACATCTGTCAAAGAAGGTGCTAACTTAAATGCCATGCTTGGTAACTATATGTTAAAAATAACATATCAGCTTTGAATTGCTTTGAGATCTCTTAAGGATGCACTGAGACACTATATGCCCACGGGTTCTTTCTTTAGATAGACTGTCTGCATTAGTAAATAAATCAAAGATAACATTTAGTATTTCAGCAGTATTTGAGTAATATTGAAAGTATATTGTTTGATTAAGCATTCTTGTTTAAATTTTTGTTAAATAATTCATTACGGGTTATATGTAAAAATAAGTAAACTGCATGTGCCAGGACACTATCACGTGACAATGGTGTGCCTTATTTAAGAGAAAAAGAAGTTAGTCACACATTTTGGACTCCTGTCCTTTCCTTTCAATTAGTCTAATGCTTTGGAGTTACAAAACATAGCAGTGGCAATGAGGTATTTTTAAAATGAGCCCAAGATGACTACCCACCTGTTGAAGTGCAGCAAGACATTCAACTTTTAAACAAGTGCAGTGAGAAATGTTAAAATTTTTAAAAAGTGCAGCGTGTTTCTTTTTTCTTCAGAGCAGCATGTTTTCTTCACAAAAAGAAAAGAAGACTGAATAAAACCAAAGGTTAAAAATGGAAGAATTCATAAGTTCATAAACAGTAAGTATTAGGTGATAATAATCATAAAAAAAGAGCAGATATGGGTGGCTAATCAGAAGGCTTAATGCATTTGATTACACAACAGATAATTGGCTCATGTGTACTGAGCTAATTGAGCAGCATTTTGAAACAAACTAAATAGTTAATGAGAAGTGATTGCCGGTTTTGCTCAGCTCACAGGGTTTAAAGGCATGCATACAGTTTGCTTTGAAGTTTTACTGCTCCAACCAAACTAGCTGAAATAAATATGTGAACATAATGAAGAAAAATTTAGAACTGAAACTACAGTTGATTGGAAAACACTCTAGGTTTCGTAAGCAGAATCAAAAGGAAGGGGATGAATAAATTCTTCTTGGGCTTTCACCCAGGTACAGGAGTCAATTATAAACAACATTTCAATGAAAAACTCTGCCATCTGCATCAGAGATGATGCCTGGGCATGTCTAGGCCAGTGGAATTTATACTCCTGTATTCCGTCCATCCTGATTGGTTAGTCATCATCCTATCAGATTTCTGCTATCCTACCTTGTTTACTATAGAATTCCAGTTCTTACTTAGAGCGAGATTTCATTTCAAGGAGTTCATTTCAGCATATGTGGCTGAATTGAACAGATTTTGTAAGCATTGTCAGTCCTGTAATGTGCTTAATGACTCACTGAGACATAACCTAGTTTGTAAAATCTTAGAAGTATTCAAAAGTGGCTACTAACTGAAGTACAGCTTACGTTTAAATGAACAGTTGATATCGCTGTATCAATGGACATCGCAGCCAGAGATGCAACTGAGTTGCAGCCAGGAATGAAAGTGAGCATGAATGAAATTGCAGTGCTTCGAAGGAGGCCAGCCTGGCCAAACAAATAACGCTACCATTATGTCAGGGACTCACATGCACATGCAGATTTAAAGATGAAACTTGCAGAAAATGCAACAAAGTAGGACACATACAAAGGGCTTGTTAGGCAAATAAAAATAAATGGACTGCACAGGGAAGAGATAAAAATAAAAAGTCAAGTTACAGTTTCAAAAAGAGCACTAATCTGCTTTTGGTGAGTGTGCCACAGAACAGGGTAGCCTTGAGATTTACAATTTGAAAACTAACAAGGGACAAATAATATGGTTTACACCGGAAGTGAAAGGCAAATCAATTAAAATGGAATGGGACACTGGCTCAGCTGCTTCAGTCATTCCATGGCATTTTAAAGCTACTGAACTGAAGCCTGCGTATATCCAACTAAGAACATATACTGGAGGAAAGGTATCTTCTGTGGAACAACCAACAAGTAACATTGGGCTTGTACATGGTAAAAACAGGAGGGGCAAAGTTGTGGGAGGTATGATTAGCTGATACAACTACAACTTGATTGGAGATCCATCCACCAATTGCGTGCCACATTTCCTGCAAACAAGTGAACTGAAAGCAAAGTAAGAAAGGTACTGGATGATGCCACAACTGTCTCCATGCTGTACACCATGAACCCGTTGCCTAACAGAGGGCAAAAAAGTGCTGATGCCAACCTGTATGCCTCAGGTTGGAAAGCAATTTAAACCAAGGAAGGACCATACAGTTCAAAGGAATTGTGACGGTGATGAACACAGAAATCCGACTACAACAGTTTTTAATAGACAGCATATCTGAGAAAACTTCTGATATGTTATTCAGGCAGTTACTTGTGAAATGCAGCTTGGTTTTAAACTGGAAGAGAGCTCAAGAATCTTCAGGAAAGTTGAAACATTTGATTTTTGTGAGTATCAAGTCCCAGAATCTACTCTGTGTGTGTTAAAATTTTTGCATGAACTTCAAGTGGAAGACGAAATGCTGCTTGTAAAAGTAAATGCAAGGACCTAAGCTCAGCTTGATAAATGGAAGACCAGAAAGAAAGGAGTCAATGAGACATGAAAACAGGATTCATCAGATGATGTTGTGGATGAGGAAACCAAGAAGAGAGATCAGATCCCGTAAAGGATTAATAAGAGAATACTTAGCAAATTAAATGCATTTTCCAATGATCAAGATGCACATCGCAGAAAGAAGCAAAAGGAAAAGAAAGAGGAGACATAAGTACTGGTAAAATGGAAGCGTATAAATGAGACCTAGAGAAATCAGCAAATTCAGGGATACTCACAAGAAACTAGAAGGAAAAGGAAGGTGAGAAACTCCTACAACCTCCATGGTAGGGGCCCCAGAACCTGAGATTGCTTCACAGCCACAAGTTTCACCTGCTAAGCAAAGTAATTCCCCTTGTCAGGAAAGAAGTTATTCCACAAGAGTAAGAAAGACTCCACAGCAATTAAATTTTAGCCTGAGTGGGACAATTTGACAAATGACTGTACTGTGGATGTCTGTACAATAGCTATGGATGTAGTTGAAATGCATTCTATATTGAGTTGGATCTATAGCTAAGCAGGGAGAAGTGTTGTGATATAATATTTTAGTAGTGCGTGAGTAAAATTGTACATATATTGTTTGATAAAGTATTCTTGTTCATTCATATAAATCATTATGGGTTATATGTAAAGAGAAATGCCTTGCCTATGTCATGACGCTGACATGTGATACACGCGCACCTGATTTAAAATAAAAACAAAGTTAGACTCACATATCTGAGTCCCGCTTTTCCTTTTAATTAGTTTAATGTTTTGGAATTACAAAACATAACATTGGCCTGCATTACCTTCCTTCTGAACTTCAGCACCGGATTTTTCTGTTCCAGGTTCCATCTTTGTCCGCCTCTTCAATTTGTTGCCAGTGGAAAAGCAAAAGAGAGTATTCTTGGATAAATGATTTATGTTCCCGTGTTATTTATTGTGCGTCTGTCATTTTTACATGAACTTTGAATAATAATGAAGGATTTCCATCTGACCAGACAACTCCTCTGACTTGCTGAAACTGAGTCGCTGGCACATAGGTAGATCTGGGATCCTTCACCAGAGCCTTTGGTGTTAAAGACTGACTGTAAGATGTTCACTTCATCTTGCCCTCAGAACAGAAAGAATAAGCAGCATTTCAATCGCCCTGCTGCCAAGCATCTTTTCCAAAAAAACACATAAATTCTAGGCTAGAGCCTAATTGCTTGGTAGTTCTTTCACAAATGAATGCAATCAAACACAATCTGGTCTCATGGGTCCCAAGTCAGACATTATGCCGGAGAATGGCTATGCAGCTTTTTGGTCCCTTGAAATAATGCAAAGCACAACTCTTGTCTTGCAAAACTTGTTCACTGCAGGATTGATGTGCATGGAAGTCTAAATGTTCCACACAGCTTTAAACTGACTGACAGCTCTTTTAGCAAATGCAGATGATATATTCATTCACTACTATGTTTCAAATTATAAACCCTTCCCAGAGTTACAGTCTGTGCCTGTGGTTTAGGACTGCAGAAAATCTGAACACGTTAACAGTTTAAAGGAGAATAACAGCCTTGTTGTCAGAATGAGGAAGTTTATTGCTGCTTTTTAAAATTCCTGGCTTTACTTTATAGCAGGAACGCTAAATGGTAGAAGCATGAATTTTTTTTCAACCTCAGAATAAGAGCGAGAGCGTAACAGTTTTTACAGTGTAGTCATGGGGGGGGGGGGGGGGCGCAGAAATCTGCGCTGGCATTTTGCTCTCATTGAAGGGCCCTCACGCATCAATAGCTAAGTGGAAGGCTGCAACACTCACCTACAGAATCAGCTGCGCTGCGCACAGTGACTTCAGTTTCAGCATGTGTGAAAGTAACCAAGTTGCTATAGATTAAAAAGAGGGAGATTTAGTGATGCTTGAACCCGTATAACAATGCCTCATACAATTTGTATGAATATATTGAACTTAGCCCAATGAACAAACAAGAGACAGGTTACAAGATTTGGGGTGGAGGGCTGCATTATTTCCCTTATCCTTTAATTTACTCATAGATTGGTTGGATAAAGTAACCCCTGTATTACATTCCACTGCACACTGTCTGCTGCCAACTGAAAAGAGATCAGTTTAATGAAAAGTTTATGGAGATGATATCTCCTGTTGTAGAGATGTAGGGTTGCAGCTCATTCCACTAATTACTTTACGCTAAAGGAATGGATATTTCTTACACTGTGTCCTCAGACCTTCAGCAAGGTCTTTGCATGAATTTCTTCCAGATCCGCATTTAAATTGGACTGAGGTTTACATGGAATGTATATGGAAAATAAAACTCCTTGACATGAATGAAGCATTTTACCTTTAATGCTTTGCATTATGTAGACTTCAACACTTAGAATCAGTAAAATGGATCAAAATTCATGCAATCACCTTTCCACCATTCTGCACCTTCACCGCAGAATCAGAGGATCACAAACAAGAAAATGACACACATGAGGACACGTGTGTTATACAGCAAACTTGCTTTTGGACAGGGTGGTCCAGAGGCAGCAGCATAAATTAGCAGAGCAAAGTCAGATCAAGTAATAGAATTTGTGACTCAGAGGAACAGTCGGTTGAGCAAAGGTACATAGTAGGTACATTGCTTGTACAGTTTCCTTACAACAGCAGGAGATTGCACAGCAGTGACAGGAGGAAGGGGATTATAATGGGGTGGTGGGAGGAAGGGGATTACAATGGGGTGACGGGGAAGGGAATTACAATGGGGTGATGGAGGGAATGGGATTACAATTAAGTGGCATTATTTATAAACTTTATTATTGTGTAGGTAATGGGAAACTTCAAAATTGAGCAAAGGAGGGCCACCATTTCGATTTTTAAAAACAGTGGTATAAATTGAGGGCAGATCTGTAGACAACAGAAAGAGACTAAAATTAAAGGTGTATAAAAGTGAAAGGTTAATGTGGGATTTTACAGACCTAGACAAGAAATGTTAAATTTGGGTAATAAGTAAATGGCAGAGAAACAAAACAAGTATCTTGTGTCTGTCTTCATAGAGGACAACATAGAAACTCTCCTAGAAATTGCAGGCATCCACAGGTCCATTGTGACTGAATAGCTAAAGACATTAGCAGTAATGATAAAGATGGTTCTAGTGTAAGTTTCTTATACCCAAAGGCCTGCTTCCAAAGGGCTTGAAGGAAATCGCTAAGGCAGTCTAGTCTTCTTTCAAAATATTCCATAGCTTTGGGAATACTTCCCACAGATTGGAAGTTGGTTAATATAACCTCAGTTTTTTTTTCTAAATTGGGAGAATTGACTAGAAAGTTTGACATCTATAGCTGGAGAACTTCTAGTATCATAATGGAATTGATAATTGGCTAGTCAGAAAATATTCATAACAGGACTAGGAAATTTAAATATATTTTTCTTCATAATAGGTCAAATATATTTAAAAACTATAGGTTTCATATCTTGAATGAGGTTTTAAGCATGTCTTTGTCTATTTTCTTGGGTAGATAAAAACAAGATTTCCCATTGTGTCCGTGTTTCAAGTGTTATGATACAACATAATAAACTTAACCCAAATGATTAGAGTTATATTTTCATTAACAAGATTTTAATAGCACATATATTTGCCATAACTGTAAAAAGCAAAAAGCACATTAAGCTATTCACATAGTTTAAGAATATTGTAATCTTGGACACTATGGAAGTTTTACTTTTTCAAAGAAAGTAGCATAAAACTATTCACCAGATGTACACTTGCAATGTAATAGCATACTGCTGAGCAACTTTTTTCTAGTTGCTGAGTAATGAGTTAATTGTTGCTCAATATTGGTTATGTCCTTCATCCAACCACATTTGCTTCTTGAAAATCACCAGGGATGCTAGGTGAGAAAGAAAGCATTTCACTGATCCCCTTCCACATTCTTTAAGGTTAATGAATGTATAATGAGGTAGGTCAGGTACAGCATGAAAGATTAATGTCCTAAATGGTCTTTAGTCAATAATCTCTCAATCATTCAGGAGAAAGCGAAAATATTTTGCAGCATTGAAGTCTTGGAAAATTAGAATAAATAGGTCAGTATTAAAAAGCAGAAGATGTCAAGTTGTCGTTAGTCATATATAGTATATGTAATAATGTCCTTGAATTACTATCAAAATTGAATACTATTGGGTTTATAGCCAACAGAGAACATAGACATTATTACAATTGCTATCTTTATTTCGCAATCCAATGGGCTGTGATACGAATACAAATCATTCCATAATGTCCTTGTTTTCATGGCAAACTTACCAAGGACTGTTGAAAAAGTTGAGCAAGTTCTGTATTTGGCAGAAAGTCACAATACACTGTTAAGATGGCTATTAACTAATGATTCTAGAAAATAATTCAAAGTCACTGGAAAAATGCAGGGTTTGAGATTTATCCCTACCACCTGATTGCGAAGTTTCTTCTGACCAGATCTCAAAGGAGGTTGGTACACCAACATGTTAGACGTAAGAGGCAAACATTGTACTTCTGCAATATTTTAGAAATAACATAACAATATTAATGCCAACAGCAAAAAAGATGATAAAGACCAAATCAAACAGCAGCAGGACTTTGACTGCTCCTTATTAACGTCCTTGAGTCACTCCAGAAAAAATGAATGTCATAAAGCTTGGACACTATCCAAATGGAGTACATCTTAAAAAGATTAGAAGCATTCTAATCTGTCATCTGCCTAGTATTATTCACCATTTCCAAATTCTATTTCCCATAACATCTGTTCTTATATGTTTGTGCTGCAAAATCACTTAACTGATGTCAAAATCTGACTTTAGTCCTGTGCTTTCCCTGAATTTGATTTTAATCAGAAATAATGGTTGCATTTTTGACATGTCTCTCAGATAATTAGCAATGTTGTCTGAATTACTTCTGTCATAACTTGTTTTCTGGACTGGTATTCAAGCTAAAGGCGAGTTATTCAGGTTTAAATAAAGGTAATGTGATACTTCAGTTCTGCAAGATTAACAGAGTGTTGCCTCAAGCATGGGCACAATGTGGCAAAGCTGACTTCAAAACAGAGTTGTAGACTGATTTGCATCACATTGTGCCTGATCCAAATATTTGCATAAATGTTAGCTGCGCACAGCTTCACAGAGATGATAACTGTTATAGCATGTGGCAAATTTGCAGGAGACTGAGCACTTGGACACATTTCTGCTGAGAAGGTATGGGCAGCTGACTTCTTTTCACTTAGTTATATCTAGTGAAGAGCTTGCCACTATGGGAAGTGCTGATGAATATTTTTTTACCTGACGTCTTAAGCAGTTCTTTGAGGTCAACAGAATACGTACTTCGTCTGTGGTATTGTGACTTCTGAGTGAACAATGAGGCCAATGTGGGAACAATAGACTCTTCATAGATAAAGCAGAAGGTGGCCAACTAGGTGGATGAATGAATGGGAGATTGGGGAACTAGTGCTTTCTTTTATCCAACTACTCATGGCTTCTATGTGCATCTTAAAAATATTGCCTTGGTATTGAACACACTCAGTGATTTTTTTTCACTTCAGAGAGAGTATGAGAAAGTGGGGTTCATTTATCTCTATCTGACCCCTCTACTGCTAACAACAGTTATGTCAGTGACTATATAAGTTGCTCCAATCAGACTAACAGACTAACAAACTAACTAAGGTTTCAGACCCAGCAGGCTGATGATGAACTTCCAAAAAGTATTTGTTAAGTTCCAGTGCAGGAGATCTTTAGCAATGAATTAAGTTAGAAGTAGTTTTGTAGCATGGGTTGGCATTTATTGGGTGGCTTAGGAGACTCGAAGAAGAGTTAAAGGAAATGTATTGTAAGGAATATACTCTGAATTGTGAATATAAAAAATTGCTCGAATGATCTATCCTGGGTCAAACGCTTTTGCCATATAAATTAAGGAATGAACATTAAGAAACAGAACTACACACTCAAGTCTGAAAATGATATCATGCTAGCAGATGTGTAAATTTAGAAAGAATTTATTAATGATGCAAATAGACTAAATGAATGAAAATAATATGGATGAATGATCTCAATATGAAGAAAAGTGACCCCATCCAATTTGGATCCAACAATAGTTGATTAATGAGATCTAAGTACAGTGGTGGGGTGAATGGCGTTAAAACGGCAATGAAAAGAAATCCATAAAAGAAAATGCTGGAGGAACTCAGCAGGCCAGGAAGCATCTGTGGAAAAAGTAAACAGTCAATATTTTTGGCTGAGATTTTTCATCGGGTTCTGATGTAGGGTCTTGGCCCGAAACATTGCTAGTTTACTCTTTTCCACAGATGCTGCCTGGACCGCTGAGTTCCTCCTGCATTTTTTGTGTATTACTTTGGATTTCCAGCATCTGCAGATTTTCTTGTGTTTGCCATAAAAGAAAATGATGGTTCAGAGATGAAGAGAATTATTCAAGTTCCATCCTAAGGATTATGTTTGGACTTGGGGTCCTCAATAACAAATAAAACATATCAACCAATGTTATTACCTCACAGGGTGTAATAAATGCTTTATGCAGTCCACAAATGTAGTTTATATAAATTCTGATAACAAAAATTGATTTCCAAAATTCAAGTCATGTAACATGGCTCCATCTGGATTTTGTAATAATGTAATCATCGTACATGATCATAAGTTTTGCACCATGTGCATGAATTATACCATGTGAATGAACTCCACATATACATGCAGAAAGGACATTGAACATTCGAATAAGTTTTAACTGGAATTCTGTTGCAATATTAGACAAAGGATTTGTTCCTACAAGGGCCACTGTAAGAATTGGTGGCATCAATCTTTCCTAAGGTAGGTTTGGTTTTATCTTCTAGTCATAATGATCACCCACTGCTCCATTTAAGCACTTCAATTGGTTTACATTTTTCACCAATGTCCATATGGTTACTCAGTTCCCACACTCACCTATCTTTTTCATCATCTACCAAAATTAATCTAACCTTTGATCTCCACATGTTCCTCTCAAACTTCCGCTCTGTTACCCTTCCATCTCCACAATGATCATTTATTCAGACCCATTCACTAGCACACAGCCCCTTCGGAAGCATGACCATCACCACATATGCCTCACATCTCCATCTCATAGGAACCTCTGGCCTCTGCCAATCTCACTCACTACGATTCTTTCCTTTCTCTAGCCCCTCTCTCTATCCCTGACCTCCACTCACCATGATTATATCCCCATTATTTGTCATCTATATTACTAATTTAAGACTATTACGTATAGGAGCAGAATTAGGCCATTTGGCCCATTGAGTCTACTCCACCGTTTTACCATGGCTGATCCACTTTTCCTCTCAGCCCCAGTCTCCTGCCTTCCTCCTGTCCCTTCGTGCCCTGACCAATTAGAAATCTATCAACCTCTGTTGAATTTGGATGAGAATGTACAAGGCATGATTAGTAAGCTTGCAGCAGACACTAAAATACATGCTGGTGTCATTGATAGTGGTTATCAGGAATTACAGAGGGAGCTTGCTCAAATGGAAAACTTGGCTGAGAAACGGAAATCAGAGTTGAATTCAGATAAGTCCAATGAATTGTTATATTGGGAAGACAAAAGAGGGTAGGACTTTCACAGTGAATGCCAGGGTTCTGGAGAAAGTTGTAGACCAGAGGGTCCTTGAAGTACACATTCCTTGTACGAGGAGTTACAGGTAGACGGTGAGGCTTTTGGCACACTGACCTTCATCAGTTATGGCATTCCGTATGGAAGCTGGATGCTATGTTGCACCGTACAAAATTTTGGTGAATCCACATTTGGAGTAATGTGTTCATTTTAGTAAAGGCGCCATTAGACTGGAAAAAGTGAAGAGGGTATTTATGTCTTTCTGACCAGGATTTGGTGGACTCAGTTATGGAGGGAGGTTGAGCATGCTCGGATTTTATTCACTGGATTGTAGGAGAATGAGGAGTGAACGTATAAAGGTATACAACATCAAAGGGTAATAGATTGGGTGCAGGTACTCAGTCTTTGTTCCAGGATGGGGGAATCAAGAACTAGAAGGTATAGTGTTAGGGTGTAAGTGGAGAGATTTAATATGACCATGAGGGGCAATATTTTCATCCAAAGGGAGGCTCATATATATTGAATGAGCTGCCATGGGAGGTTGTTGAGGCAGGTACACTAACAATTTTTTTTTAAAAAAGACAAACATTAATAGGAATTGTTTAGAGGGATATTGGCCAAATGCAGGCAAATAGGACTAGCTTAGATAGGTGCCTTGGTTGCCAAGGACCACTTGGGCTGAAAGGCTTCTTTCCTCCTATGATAATTAGACTATGATAATGTTGAGGCAGCGGGCTGATGGAAAGAGCTTCAGCTTCCAACTGCCGACTGAAGTTGTCTCAAAGAGTTCAAGTTCTGGAAGTCCTGTAAAAAGATCACAAGATCACAAGACAAAGGAGCAGAAGTAGGCCATTCGGCCCATCGAGTCTGCTCCGCCACTCCACCATGAGCTAAACTATTCTCCCATCTAGTTCCAATTCCCGGCTTTTTCCCCACATCCTTTGATATCCTGACTAATTAGATACCTATCAATCTCCTCCTTAAACACCCTCAAAGATCAGGCCTCCACAGCTGCATGCGGCAATGAATTCCATAAATCCACGACCCTCTGGCTAAAAAAAATTCTCCTCATCTCTGTTTTAAATGGGTACCCTCTAATTCTAAGCCTGTGGCCCCTTGTCCTGGACTCACCCACCAAGGGAATCAGCCCTTCCACATCTACTTTGTCCAATCCTTTCTACATTCAAAATGTTTCTATGAGATCCCCTTCTATACTCTAACGAATACAGTCCAAGAGCCGACAAACGCTCCTCATATGTTAGCCCTTGCGTTTCGGGAATCATTCTCGTAAATCTTCTCTGAACTCTCTCCAACATCAGTACATCCCTTCTAAGATAGGGGGCCCAAAACTATACACAGTATTCCAAATGAGGTCTCACCAGTGCCCCATATAGCCTCATCTACACCTCCTTATACAATATTCCTCTTGAAATGAATGCCAACATAGCATTCGCTTTCCTTACTGCTGATTCAACCTGGTGGCATTTACATTGTACCATATCAGATGCCCCATGGTGCTTTAAAACCAAAAAAGTGCTTCTGAACTATCATTGCTGTAACGTGGGGATTCTGGGAATGCACACTGATCTGCATACTTTCCATAGGCTTCCCTGTTATGGGCCTTAGAAAACTGAACTTGACATTACCCTGTGCCAAATTTAACTGCATCCAATGATGAAATCTTTCTGCAGCCAAACTAGGATCCTGTACCCTGAGCTTCAAAGTACACTGAATATTCCTAATTACTTTTTGTTTGTAAGAGCTAACTTTAAAATACATTCCCTACCATGTGTAGCAGGTTTCTTGAGCATTCTGCAGCACCGGAAAATTATGAGCATTGAAAAGTGCCATAAAGTAGCACATTTGCAAACAAACATACAACATAAATGCTCAATATTACTGTGAGAAAAACTTGCATAATTGTTACTACAAAATTAAATTGGGGAAAATGGTAAATTATGACAAAGCTGAAGAGGTGGGTTAACTAGTAAGTACAGGTTAACTAGTGAAATGGCAAGCACCGTTTAATGAAGAAAATGTGGGACAATACATCTTGGAGTTAAAATTATATGAAGAAAATTATAGAGTTTAAGAGGATGCAAGAGAGGTTTTGAAATGTACCATATAGGTCCTTAAAAATGGAAGAATGCGTATATCAAGGCACAAATAAATCATTATTTTGTGTCTACAGGCACCATAGAAATGTAAGGAGATAGCAATGAAATGTTTAATAAATCAACAATAAACTGCAGATGAAATATTTGCCCACAACCATGCTCCTTTACCAAATGTTATAAGAACAATGGGAATCGAAGTGCCAATTCATCAGGACGTTAATTGAAATTATTATCAGAAAGGGAGACCGAGCAAGCTTCATTGCACCTGACAAGGTAGATAATGACCAAAATTATGTCATTGAGAAGATAAAACAGCATTTTAATGCAAAAGTTATAACACAAAAATAATTAAAATTAAAGTAGCAAAGGATGTTCTTCAGACCAACAAGTAATCAGCTTCCACAGGCTGTTGTTGAAGCAGAGTGCAGAAATTCTTTAAGTGCACAGTTATACTGAAAGAGAAAATGAACAGAAGAGTGGAGGAAAGAAGTAGGAGACTGATTTACACTGCAGGTGAATGCTGATCGAGACAAAAGGGCCAATGAACCCCATCTTTGCCAAAGTGAGAGTCTTAAGGTTCTCAGAATATGGATGGGTCATACTGAATACCCCTTCAACTATAATTTTATTTTTATGTGTTTTCTAATGTTTACAATAAAATGCCGTCCTTAATAGCTATTACTACTTTGTGATTAAAATTCAGACTCCCAGATCCAGTGGGGAATATTCATTATTATGTTATTTGCTTAACTACATCAAGGCATGATTCAGTTTAGTGTGATTTTTAAGTGCAATTCCCTCACCAACTCTAGCTGCAAATAAAATCTTTCCATCTCAGGTTGTCTGAAGGTCTTAGAGCATATTGGTTCTGCAATTTTGTGGTATCTCATGGAGAATGGTGCAGAGTAGAATTATATCATAGACAGCATGGCTCCAATGTGCTCCAATCCCCAGAACTAGAATTTAAATTTAAAACACATTTTGAAGTGTTAATGCAAAGTAGATATAAATAAATCAATAATGTGACAAGAAAGTGAAGTTCAATCTTGATTCTTCCAGCAGGACAACAAAGAGCTAATTGTACACCTAGGGATTGATCATGAAACATTTAAATGGTCTCTCAGCTTATCAGCATAAAGGCTGTGATACAATTAGTTGAATTACAGAAAATGTATTGAAAATACATTATCTATTGTCTATCTGAACACATTTTAAGACATTACACATGAATAGTACATCATATCTTCTTTCTGTGAAATCCTAATTGAATTTTTTTTTGGCTGAAAATTTGTGATAGGACAATTACAGGTTGTTTTACAATCAGTGAAGGTAATACTTCACGCTTTGTTACAGACTGGTTGTACTTAAGTGGAATTTCAGAAATTCTGTGTGTTGCGTTTGCTCTTTAACAAAGGCAAACTTTGCATGGGTAAAAACACTAGAATTATTTTATTTAAAGATTTACAGAATGGTTTCAGCTTGACATTTTACTCAGGGCATTCAGCTCCCAACAGCGTGCACCTTCTGAATGCGCTGTTCACAAACGTTCTTCCAACTCCAGGTGAACCAGCTGTATTGCACACTGGTAACTGAAGTTCTTTATTATGTACACACATAATAACACATCTTCCCCTTTTAAAGAGAACTAACACAATTATATGTCCCTGTAAACCTACAAGACACAATAATGCTTTCCAACAAAGATTTTTACATTAACTTCAATTGTAATGAGCAAATACAGCCCCTAATTCACTCAACCTCTTTCAACCCATCTCTTTGGTGGCTTAATGATCCTTTCTAGACTGCCGTTTGTTTCCACAGATGTCTTGCCTTCATTAACTGCATTAATATTAGTGTATTTTTGAGCACTCTGATCAACATATTCCTTTCTTTCACATCCTTCTGCCAAGATGCTATATGTTCATCTCTGTTCTTGTTCTTGCTGTGGACCATCATTCACTCCACATACCTCATAATGGAGCCCTAGACTACATCCATGTGATCAGCGAGTCTTTGCACAAGTTCCAGGTGATTGTGTCCTAATTCTCTGAGTTCCTTCTGTTGGCTGCATATCATAGACAGCAACTCCTCCTGTTGGTTTGTGTTGATCTATTGCTGTTGCTCCAACCTTGGGGATTGTGTGGTCTCCCCATCTTCCTTTTTTATTTTTTTCTCTTCAACCTTGGTGAGGATTGTGGAGATACCTTTACCTGGAAGTCAATGAGAGACAGATTTTCAACTAAAGCTGCATGACGTGAAAACAAGAATGGCGACTTCTTCACCATGGTCACTCAGTTTAGCACAGGTTTTCTGACTGCCATGCTGGTGTAGCTGGTTCAAATGTCTATGGAAGGTAAAGTTCTTGTGCTTTTTTTGCATAACCTCTCTGGATTTCTCATGGATGATGTTACAAGTTTCTTGAGCTATCTCAGGTAAGCATTCGAGCACCTCAAAGACATATATGTACTCATCTTAGAGTGTTATATGGCCATCTTTGGACTGTGAAGCCACGACGAAAACATCTTCCACAAGGTCGAGACTTTCACATGCACTCAGACCTAATGTTGGCTGTACTCATTTTTCAACAAGCAGTAGCTGTGCCTTTAGGTGCTGTCCCTTGTGCTTGAAGGTCACTATACAGCCTCCTTTTATGGAACATTCTCTCTAGTACAGTCTATTATTTTTAACTTCACCAGATAAATCTTGCTCTTTACTGTAAGAGTCTTGTTATCATCTGTGGAAAACAGTTTTACCTGGGCTCTGGTGTCAAACTTGAATGGAATTTCTCATTCACAGTCACTGGAGCAATTCATTCTGTTTTACCAGCACCAGTAGACTGTAGAGAATGTACTAAGACTTCCTCCATTTCTTCAGCAACTGTGTACATCTTTCACTTGGTAGTCCCAGCTTTGCGGCACCGTGCAAAATTATTCCTTGTCCCACAATTATTACAGGACTTTCCAGCAATAGGACACTTCTTTGGATGTGCCTACCTCAACATTTGCAGCTTGAGTCTGTGGTGAACTATATATACCTGTCTGGACACGCCCCCTGCTGACTGCTCCTGTGGCTCCTCCCACAGACCCCTGTATAAAGGCGATCAAGGCCTGAGCCTGGCCTCTCAGTCTCCAGGATGTAGTATGGTGGTCACTCACTGCTTGTTCCTTCTTCCATATAACCATATAACAATCACAGAACGGAAACAGGCCATCTCGGCCCTCCTAGTCCGTGCTGAACTCTTAATCTCACCTAGTCCCACCTACCCGCACTCAGCCCATAACCCTCCACTCTTTTCCTGTCCATATACCTTCCAGTCAATAAAAGCCGATATCTCGCCTTCACATCTCAGAGTGAGTTATTGATGGTGCATCAGAGCCTGCTTCTTTTATTATGCTGTTCCTTTGGGAAACGCCTTGTGCTCTGGCCCTCTGTTTTCACAGCATGTACTGTTGTTTCTGCCCTGAGCAGATCTTTAGCTTGTGCTTGTGTGAGCTCTGCTGCCCTACACATATTCACAGCCTTTTCTAGAATTAATTCTTTTTCTCAGAGTAAGCATTCTCTGAGCTCATTACCTGGGAATCCACAAACCGTTTTGTCTCTGACTAGAGAGTCTCTCAAATCTCCAAATTCACTGGACTTACTCAGTGTGTGAAGCTCAGCTAAGTATTGGTCAAAGCTGACATTTTGTTTCTAGTCACAGGAAAAGAATTTATATCTTTCAAACACTTCTCAACTTTTGTCATCAATCTCCAATCAATCTAGTAGTCTCATCAATTTGAAAACTGTTGTAGATGTCCAAAGCGTCTTCGCCAATTACATGTAGAAACATAGACGCTTTCAATTTTACCTCTCCCTTTCTGGCTCTGCTTGTTGCTAAGTATATATTAAATCGCTGTTTTAAGTGTTTCCAGTTATCAGTTAGATTCCCAGTAAACTGCATAGGTGCAGGAGAACTTACGTTATCCATTACAGAATTTTTCAGCTCTCACCTAGTATTCTCTTGGTGAATCCAGTGAACCTCGGCAGCTTCAAGGCACAATGTTCTCTCTAGGCAGCAGCTTCTCTCTGTCATAACCTAGCAGTTCTTTCTTACATCACTCGCAGTATTCAGTTATGTTTCGTATTTAGACCTCACACCAGTTTCTGACGCTATGTTATGTTTGTTCTTTAACAAGGACAAACTTCATGTGGGTAAAAACGCTAGGTCTATTTTATTTACAGATTTACAGAATGGCTTTAGCTCAACCACATTTTACTCGGAACCTTCAGCCCACATTGCACACAAGGAACTGAAATTTATTACTATATACACTCATAATAATACACTGTGCATTGATTTTTCTTTGTTGCAATGACAATGTGGCTATGTACTGGAAATAAAGCATATAGGAAAGAAATGCTTCTGAGAACGTAAGGAGAAAATAGAGATGCTATTGCTTTGACTCAACCAAAGCATGGGCACTCAGCCCACTTTTCTGCATACAAATGTTCCCAATTCCTTTGAAATACTGGGAAATCATCTTCTGTAATAAATTACTCTTCACACATTTTTTGCATATTTTCAGGAATACACTTTATTATTCAGCTTTGTTGTGGCCCTGTATTGGTTGGGGTTGACCATGGATGTTGTATCCCAGCTCTCAAAGTTGCTATTCAAGCCAAGGCAGTACAAAATGGACAGAAAGCTGTTACCCATGTAGCAGGATACCCCTCGCCACACTGTTGATGAATCCAAAGGAATGGCAGAAACTGATAAAAGCTTGACACCAATGTTATTACAGGAGTTGTCAGTCAGCAATTAACTCAACATAGGACAGCTTTAGGGACTCCAGCTCCGATTTCTCCTTGTGCTTTCCTCCTGAAACCTTCCCCATGAGTGGGTATAGCGTCAAGGCAGTGAAGGTTTGAAATCAGTGTTTGCCTTCTCTGGAAATAACTGCCAGCCACAGCTGATGAGCCCCATCTGCCTGAAGCAGCTTTTTTTTAAGGTATCATGACCCACCTTTGTCCCTTCTCCTCTCAGTAGAAATGAATCTGCTGGGCTTAGTAGCTAAGCTACACATGAGGGCCAGGAGCTGAACTTGGTCGTCAGGGACCACCAAGACTTGGACTTGAGATGCATGTCATCCGGAGCATTTAATTGGCAGTAGGAGCGTATCCCCAATATCACCTCCCCCATCCACAGGCTATGACAATCTTAAGGAGCCAGTATTTATAGAAATTAAAGATCTGTAGGATGTGCTTAAGCTATGTGTTCAATTCAGGAAGAAAGTTCATTTAGTTAAACCCCTGGGATGGGAATTTTTGAGTAGAGTTATCTGCTGATCCAGAAGCTGCATTTTCAGAGAAAAGGTGTAACTAATATTAGGTGGAATAAGAGATCAAAGTACTGGGAAGTAAATTGGATCATGTTAATTTCTAGAATGCAGCTGACCAATACTTCAACAGCAAGGTCCGAGATACACTTACATATAAAGTGTGCTGAATCCCATCTTGCAAGGAATTTTGTAATGTTTAAATGACCAGTGACATGCAGAGGAAGCAGGTGCTGTGGAATATTAAAGTTACTCCAGTTATTTTCTGACTATAGACTCTAACTGAAGCCTTCCCATAGTCACATATGGCTGAATACTTTTTTTTAAAAAAATTAAGGATTTCCCACACATTTTTTGAAGAATTACTTAAGGCTTAAATCCTAGATTATTTCTTCTGGTTGTTGGTGGACTGAACTTGATTTAGGAACTTCCCTATTTTTGTCCTACGAGGAGCATTTTTAATAGATCTAAAGGAAACGGCTCATTTCAAAGCTTGCAATGAAAAATTTCCTTTCAACCTCAGATCATTTGGTAGGCCTGCCTCTGTTATTAGATCATGGATGGGAGAATAAACGAAGATCACGCAGCACAAAATAAGCTTTTTAGTGAGGGAAGAGAATAAAATTGTAAGGGGGTCTCAACAGGAGTTTATATCCACTAAGGATATAATGTTTGGGAAGAAATTTTCTTACTTCTTTTCAGTTATAACCAATGCATTAAATCTTCAAAATGAACAAAGTCTATATTCTTTAAAATGCATGGCTGAGGAAGTGGCGAGGGAAGTTGCTTCAGAGCATTGATGTTTCTATTATTCATTCTAAGGGGTTTCTTGTCTCGTGAATGTCTGTAAGGAGTATGAATTTTAGGTTGTATGCTGTATACATTCTCTGATAATAAGTGTACCTTTGACCATTTTTCTTTTGCAATTCCATGAAGAAGAGGTATGTTCTGTGGAATAAGGGAAGAGGTGCTACATTTAGATTGCCAAAAGGCATTTGATAATTTGTCAGATCAAAGATTATTGTGGGGGAAAGTGCTTGATGTAGGAGGTAACATAGTGCCATAGCTAGAAATCTGACTAGCTGGTAAGAATAAGCAATTAGTTGCAAATGGCAAGATGTAACTAGTACATGAATTGAATGAAGAGATTGAAGGAATAGTTATTAAATTTGCTTAAGAATCACAAAAGGTATAAAATAAAAACAGAAAATGTTGAAATTACTCAAAAGAATTCTGATCAGGGCTGTCTGACCTGAAGCATTGACTTTTTCTCTTTTCCCACAGATGCAGGTTGTGCTGCTGAGTATTTCAAACAATTTCTATTTTTCTTTTCAATGTACAATATGTAGAGCTTTTTTGATTTACACATAATCAAAGACAGTATACTGTAAAGAGGACATACAAAGGCTACAATGTGATATGGATAAGGAATATGTGGTCAAAGACCTGAGAAGTAGAGAAAATGTTAAATTGTCCATTTGGGCAGGGAAGTAAGAAGAATGATATATAAATAGTGAGTGATTGAGAATTTCAGATTTAGAGAGGTCAGGTTGCCCTTGTGCACAATCTGTAAAAGGCTATCGTACAAGTAAAATCCTATGACCAGGAAGGCGGTACTGCAACGCTCCATGAAGAGCGAGGGTAAAACAAGACACAGAAGATATCATGGTCATTCACTGCAACAAAGGAAGACCTCAAATTGTGATGCTTGTTCATACAATTGGACCCAGTCTTCAGAGATCAACAGAGTCGAACTGCCCCAGTGCAACAGCTTTTCCACTTTAAAAATTCTCCTGCAGAGGTCACTTCTCATTGTTGGATACAATGAACAACAACCAATGTTTGATTTAAATTGTAAATAGTGTTTGATTAATTATTCTTTGCTATGTACATAATTTATTATGAGTTATATATAAAAGTACGTGAATGACCTATGTCATTACGCCACCACATCATATGTGCACACCTCATTAAATGAGAAACAAAAGTACAAATTATCCCGAGCTCCCGTATTTTCCTTCCAATTAGTTTTTGGACTTACAAAGCATAACACTGCAGTTGAGTAAGTTTTAAAATGAAACCTAGACGACTACCTAATGTTGAAGCATAGCACATTTTTTCTTTGGAAGGAGCGAGACAGACATTTAAGTAAAAATAAAGTATAGTACATTGTTCTGCACAAGGAAACAGAGGAGACAGCTGATTTTAAAACTACGCAGAAAACAATTGAAAATTACGAGTTTATAAATAGATAGCACTGGTTGATAATAATAATAATTTTTTTTAAAAAACAGAAATGGCTGCCTACATTGAAAAGATAAATATCTTCAATTGCACAAAGGGTAACTGGGTGATCTATACTGAATGAATTGAGTAGTATTATGAAGTAAATGAAAAAGCCAATGAAAAATGAATACAGTTTGCTTATAAGTTTGACTGCTCCAACTAAACCAGGCAAACTCACCTTTGCTGCTGTAATGAAAGTAATGCAGGAACATTTAGAACTGAAACCATTGTTGATTGCAGAGCATTTCAGGATTCATAAAGGGAATCAAAATGTAGGGGAGTCCATTTTAGCTTACACGGCTAAATTGATGGAATTGGCACATATTGTCAGTTAAGTAATGGGCTTAATGATGCACTGACAGGTCATTTAGTTTGTAGAATCTTACAATAAAGCATTCAAAAACATCTCCTAATTGAAGCACAACTCACATTTTAAAAAGCAGTTGAAATCACCGTATCAATGGAAACACCAGCCAGAGCAGCAATTGAGTTGCAGTCACAGAAACCTGACTGGCCGAACAAACTGTTTTAATGTTGTGGCAGGGGCTCGCATAAACCAGAGCAATGCAGATTTAAAAGTGAAATTCGCAGAAAGTGCAATAAGGTAGAATACATACAAGGGCATATCAGATGGCCAAAATAAATGGAAGGCACAAGGAAGAGAAAAAGATAAAAAGTCATGTACAGCTTCAAAAATAGCTCCAATCTGCATCCTGTTGATAAAAAATCTGATAATGATGAGAGTGACCAGGACTGAGTAGCCTTGAGATTTACAATAGGAAAATTAACAATAGACAAGCAATATTGCTTACAACAGAAGTGAACGACAAAGTAACTAAAATGGAATTGGACACTGGCTTGGCTGTTTCAATCATTCCACAAAATGAGTCTGAATGGCATTTCAAAAATACTGAACAGAAACCAGCAGATATCCAAATAAGAACTTAATCTGAAGAAAAGTTAATCCCTGTAGGAATGACATTTATAACAGAGAAATATAACAAACAACAAGCCACAATGGGCTTGTATATGGTAAAAACAAGAAGGCCAGCATTGTGGGTTCGTGATTGGCTGAAAAAACTACAACTTGATTGAAAATCCGTCCACCGTTTGGGTGATGCCGCAGCAGGGTTCAAGGATGGCATTGGAAAACTCAAACATATCGAGGGTAAAATAGCATTAAATGGAAGTGTCACACCTAAGATTTGCAAAGCCCGTCCAGTTCTTAATACCATCCATGAAAAAGTAACCAGTGAGCAGATCACATGGAGGCTGAATGAATTCTTTCCACAGCTGAGTGGAGTCCATAGGCAATGCCAGTGCTCCCAGTAGCCAAGATGAATAGGTCTGTCAGAATCTGTGGTAATTTTAAGGTCATCTTCAACCGAGTATTGAAAGCATATCATTATCCTCTGCCCAGGATAGAAGGTACCTTTGCAAACTGGTCTGGAGGGAAACACTTCAGAAAAATGGACCTACACAGCTAAGCCTACCTATAGATGGCAATGGAAGAGGAGTCCAAAGTGTTTCTCACCATAAACACTCACAAAGGGCTTTATCACTATAATAGGCTATAAGTTGCATCTGCACATGCACTTTAGCAGAAAGCTATGGTGCAGGTGCTGCAAGGCTACCCAGACACTCATTGTTACCTAGATGGCATCATAGTTACTGCTAAGGATGACAATGGACACCTCCAAAATCTCAAGACAGGTTTAAAAAGAGCCCAATGAGAACAGTGTGAATTCTTTAAACCAAGCATTACTTCTTGTGGTCACAACATTTGTGCTCAACTTTACACAGGTGTGCTGAGAAAATTCAAACAATGCCCCAAGGCCAAAGGACATGTCAAAGTTGTGGTCCGTTTTAGGATTTGTCAGTTACTATAATAGGTTTCTGCCAAAAATGACTACTTGTCATAGTCCCAACTGGACAGCAGCAGGCATCTTAGTTTCAGTGCTCTAATTCCCCAGAGTATGGTTAGCTGTTTCTGTCCCTTTAAGATCTAACTACAATTTTTGCTTGCCACATTCCTTCATGGAATGTCTGTACTCGAAGGCCTCATGCTGAGCACTCAGTGCTCAATCATAGGAGTTCCATTTCCAGTACTACTGTTCAAAAATTTTGCCTTTGAATTTGTTTGTGTTGTCTTGTTGAGTATGAGTTTGAATTAATTCTAGACATTACCTTGCACTTGGGATCATTAGCATCCATAGCTCTCTCCTTACAGCATGATTGAGCCATTATGATCTCAGCAGAGTATGAATGTCTGTGAACTGCATTAGCCTACCAGGGAGCGACAGTAGGCAGACATGAAAACATGCTTCGGCAGATCCTCACCACTCTACAGAAATTCTCTGACTCCAGTAGGCAGGATCAGAGTTTGGCAGAAGCAGCTGCCAGTTTTGAGCATGCTCACCCTGGAGATACAATCAATATTCATGAGGGTTCACTGCACCTACCGGCTCACAAGCTGTACAAGGGTGTTCAACACCCCAAGGCCAAAGGATATGTCATGATTGTGGTCCTTTTTAAGATTTTTCAATTATCATAATTGATCCAGAAGCAGCAGGAAACCATTGATCTGCTCGCCACTTTCTTTCTTTCTTTCTTTTTAAATCTTTTTATTAGTTTTAAACAAACATAAATGAAACATGAATACAAAGTGTTTGAGAGTACATAATTAATAGTTTAAATAGACATTCAGATGTATAATAATAAAAATATATAACCTCTCAAACTCAGAACATTGATGAACAAAGAAGTAAAAAGAGAAAAAAAAAGAAAAAACCCCAAAAAAAAGAAAGAAAAAAAACAAAAGAAAAACACTAACCAACATGGGCCATTGAATAATATTAAGTACATATACAGTAGTGCCAATAACTCTGAACCTCCACCCAAATAATTAAGGATAATATAAGTAAGGTTTAGGAAAAGACAATTCAACTCATGTGAAAATGTTGAATAAAAGGTCTCCATGTTTCCTCAAATTTAACTGAAGGATCAAAAACCACACTTCTAATTTTTTCTAAACTCAAACAAGAAATAGTTTGAGAAAACCACTGAAATACAGTTGGAGGATTAATTTCTTTCCAATTCAATAAAATAGATCTTCTAGCCATTAATGTAACAAATGCAATCATTTGTTGAGATGAAGCGGATAAACGGTTATTATCCGTCATTGGTAAACCGAAAATTGCAGTAAGAGGATGCGGTTGAAAATTAATATTTAAAACTCTTGAAATAATACTGAAAATATCTTTCCAATAATTTTGTAAACAAGGACAAGACCAGAACATATGAGTCAATGAAACAACATCAGAATGACATCTATCACAGGTTGAATTAAGATGAGAATAAAATCGAGCCAGTTTATCCTTAGACATATGAGCTCTATGTACAACCTTAAATTGTATTAGGGCATGTTTAGCACAAATAGAGGATGAATTTACCAATAATAATTTTTTCCCATTGCTCAGTAGATATAGGACAATGCAACTCTTTTTGCCATTCCTTCTTAATTTTTTCTGATACATCTGACTGTAAATTCATGATCATCTTATAAATGATGGCTACTAAACCCTTTTGATAAGGATTAAGGGCTAAAATTCTTTCTGTAATGTCCAATGGACATTCTTTCGAAAAAGACTGTAACTCATTATACAAAAAATTTCTAACTTGCAAATATCTAAAAAAATGGGTTTTAGGTAAATTATATTTATTAGATAGCTGTTCATAATGTTATCATCCAGAAACAGTTCACGAAAACATGTTATACCTTTTGTTTTCCATAAAAGAAAAGCTTGATCCATAGATGAAGGCCAAAAAAAATAATTAGATATTATAGGACATTGTAAAATAAATTTATGCAAACCAAAAAATTTACGAAATTGAAACCAAGTTCGTAATGTATATCTGACTATAGGATTAGTTATCTGTTTATTCAATTTGAGTAAAGAGAAAGGAAGGGAAGATCCTAAGATTGAAATCAGTGAAAAATCTTGCACAGATTTACATTCCAAATTTACCCATTGTGGGCAAGTAGCTATAGTCAATTCTTGTGTCCAGAATATTAAATATTAAATACGTATATTAACTGCCCAATAGTAAAATCTTGTTTGGTAAAGCCAAGCCGCCCTCCTTCTTAGGCTTCTGTAAATATTTTTTGCCCAATCTAGGATTTTTGTTCTGCCACAAGTAAGAAGATATTTTAGAGCCAATAGTATCAAAAAAAGCTTTAGGAATAAAAATTGGTAATGCTTGAAATAAATATAAGAATTTAGGTAGTATCATCATCTTAATAGCATTAACTCTACCAACCAATGACAAAGATAGTGGAGACCACCTAATAGCAAGTTGCTTAATTTGATCAATTAAAGGTAAAAAGTTAACCTTAAATAACTCTTTATGTTTTTTAGTAATTTTACTACCTAAGTAAGTAAAATAATCTGTAACAATTTTATATGGTACATGTTTATAAATTGGAACTTGCATATTTAATAGAAATAGTTCACTCTTGTTAAAATTCAATTTATATCCAGAAAAATTACTAAATTGAGCAAGCAAAGACAAAATAGCAGGGATAGATCTTTCAGGGTCAGATATATATAATAACAAATCATCAGCATATAATGATACCTTATACGTCCTCTCCCCATGGGTAATACCCAGAATATTAGGTGATTCATGAATAGCTATAGCCAACGGTTCTAAAGCGATGTCAAATAGTAAAGGACTTAAAGGGCAACCTTGCCTTGTACCACGAAATAGCTGAAAAAAGGGGATCTTTGATTATTAGTAAAAACCAAAGCTAAAGGTTTATGGTATATTAATATAATCCATGATATAAATTTTGAACTAAAATTAAATTGTTGCATTGTAGTAAATAAATATGGCCATTCAACTCTATCAAGTGCTTTTTCAGCATCTAAAGAAATAACACATTCTAGTATTTTAGATGAAGAAGTAGAAATAATATTAATTAATTTTCTAATGTTAAGAGATGATTAGCAATTTTTAATAAATCCAGTCTGATCCTCAGAAATAATTCGAGGTAATATATTTTCTAATCTAATAGCCAAAATTTTACTGAAAATCTTAAAATCCATATTTAACAAGGATATAGGCCGATAGGATGCACATTCAGTAGGGGTTTTATCTTTTTTAAGAATTAAAGAAACAGAAGCTTCATAAAAAGATTATGGTAATTTACCTATACTTAATGCATCTTTAAAAATTTTACAAAGCCAAGGAGAAAGTATAGTAGAAAAAGATTTTTAAAATTCTACGGGAAAACCATCTGGACCAGAAGCTTTACCAGAATTCATTGAAAAAATAGCCTTTTCTATTTCAGACTCCATAATAGGTGTATCTAAAATTACGTTATCCTCAACAGTTACTTCTGGAATATTCAATTTCCTTAAAATTTAATTTATTATAGAAGAGTCCTTAGTGAATTCTGATTGATATAAGGAGTTATAAAAATCTTGAAAGACTCTATTTATCTCTTTGTGGTCGATCGTCAGAGTACCATCTTGTTTACGTATCCTAGTAATCTGTCGTTTATCCAAAACAATTTTCAATTGATTAGCCAGTAATTTACCAGACTTATCTCCATACATATAGAATTGGGTTTTTGATTTAATTAACTGATTTTCAATCGAAGAGGATAATAATAAACTATGTTCCATTTGAAGTTCCACCTTTCTTTATAAAGTTCTTTGCTAGGGGTCATTGAATAAATCTTATCAATTGCTTTGATTTTATCAACTAATGTTAATATTTTAGAATTAGTTCGTTTCCTAACTCCAGCAGAGTATGAAATAATCTGTCCACGAATATATGCTTTAAAAGTATCCCACAAAATTCAACTAGAATTTGTTAAGAAAAACAAATCAATTTGTTGTTTAATAAAGTTAACAAAGTCTAAATCCTGCAATAAAATAGGATTAAACCTCCAAAAATTAGCATTGATATATGAATCCATTATTTTAATAGATAACTTCAGAGGTGCATGATCAGATATGGTAATACAGTCATACTTACGATCAGTAACATCTGTGAGTAAATGGTGATCAATGAAAAAGTAATCAATTCTTGAGTATTTATGATAAACATGGGAAAAGTATGAAAACTCTTTGTCATTAGGGTGTAGAAAACGCCAAATTTCACAAATAGCTGAATCAATCATAAAAGAGTTAATAAGAGAAGCCGATTTATTCGGAAGAGTTTGGGTGGGCTTGGATCTATCCATCACAGGGTTTAAACAACAGTTAAAATCCCCACCCATTATCAATCTATATTGATTCAGATTAGGAAAGGATGTAAATAAACATTTAAAAAATTCAGGACAATCAGTATTTGGAGCATAAACATGAACTTAAACAACTTTTTGATTAAAAAGTAGACCAGTAATAAGCAAAAATCTACCTTGTGTATCTGAAATTGTTTCATGATGTATAAAAGATGTTGATGAGTCTATAAAAATAGAAACACCTCTTACTTTGGCTTGCGAATTTGCGTGATACTGTTTACCCTTCCAAAACCTAAAAAAAACGTTGACTATCCACCTTCCTTACATAAGTCTCCTGCACAAAAATAACATTGGCATTCATTCTATGGAATACTTTGAATATTTTTTTCCATTTGATTGGATGATTTAAACCATTAGTATTCCAAGAAACAAAATTAATAATCCTATCCATATTGACAATGTTTATTACAGTTAACACATAAGTTTAAAAAGAAAAGTGAACTCATGAACCCAGAAGAAGGAAGTGAGTTCAAGGAGAAACCGGAAGTCACGGCACTGCAACCATTTTTGTAGTTTCATATAGGCACATGAAATAAAACTACGCAAAAAGCAAGCAAAAAGAGAAAAAAGAAAAAGAAAAATCCCCCTCCCTCCACCCTCGAAACCCCAGGAAAAAAGCCAAAAAGATGCAAGCAGGCAATCTAATACTAAAATTACCCCCGTGTCTCAGAACGGCAACTCAGACAAAAAAAATTGAAAAAAAAACCCATATTATAAGAAAGGGTTAATATAACAAAAGTTAAAATATAAAATTAGTATTATATATACATAAATAACAAAAGGGTTAAAAAATTAAATTGATAAAACCCATCAATAAATAATACTAAATTAGTATTTTAAATGAGAGTTTAAAACTTTCAAACTCATCAAAACGGATATGATGTTCCAAACACTAGAGTCTGTCGGGAAGAAGAAACGCCATTTTATTATTATTATTTTTTTAAATCTTAATATTTAAATGTTAAAAATATAAAAAAGCATATAATAACTTAAAAAAGGAACCCTAATCAGTTAATTTGAAGGTTAATAGATTAATAATATATTAAAAAATAATAAAGTCAGAATAAACCAAAAAAAGAACTTTTAGCGTATATAAAAAATACATGTAAGCCATACCTAAAAAAGACATCATTCTGTAAAAGATCGAAATTTATAGACTAATTATTACATGTCAACCCGATAGAGTGTCATTGTTCCAAAAAGCTTTGAGCGTTCGCTAGAGATTTGAACAGCCGAGAAGTTCCGTCTTCACAAGTAACTCTCAGATGTGCTGGAAATAACAGCGCTTGTTTGCAGCCTTTCTGGTGAATTTTCGACATAACCGGTCTAAAAGCCATTCTTGCCCTTAAAACTTCAGGGCTATAATCTTCCAAAATACGAAATTTAAATTCTTGAAAGTTAATCATACCCTTTTTCCGAGCCGCCCGAATCAGACGCTCTTTGGTATGAGGGTAATGGATCTGGAGAATTACATGTTGTGGTTTATCTGAATCAGAATGATAGCGAGAGACACGGTGTGCACGATCGATTATTGGAGGAGAGTCCAGAACTTCTGAACCGATGGCATCCATTAGAAGTTTAGAAAAGAAAGCGGTAAGATCACCGTTCTCAAATTTTTCCGGAATCCCAATTAACCGAAGATTTTGTCTTCGGGAGCGATTTTCAAGATCAGTAATTTTAGATTTATAACGATCCATCTGTTGAGAAGTCAAAGCTTGCTCTTGTTGCAAAGTTTCGATAATATGGTCTTTCTTGCGAGCGGCTTCTTCAAGTACCAAAATACTTGCTTGTTATTTTTGTAATTCCAGTGTAAGTGTTTGAAGTTTTCCTTCGAATGATTTTAAACGCTCATCAAACGCAAAGAGCTGTTTGGTTATTTTTCTCTCCAGTCCTTCAAATTTATCTTCTATAAGCTTCACAATAGTTTCTAAAGTTATCGGTTCTTTCGTCTGTTTCGATTCTTTTCCTTTAGACATTTCAGCGAGTTGAAAATAGAACGAATAGTTAAAAAGAAAAATTCTGCATGTTTAAACCCCTTTAGAATAAGTATAAAAAGATCATTTAAGGGGTGTTTGTAGGTTAAAAAAACGTAAAAGGTTTGGAGCAAAGCCAAAAGCGGTTTACTCCATAAGCGCCATCTTGAGACCTCTTGCTCGCCACTTTCAACCAACTCTCCATCTCAATACAGTAATCATGTGGCAGTCATCTTTCTCCCTCAGAGCCTCGGATTCCGATGCCTAAATGCCTCGACTGATGCTCAGCCTAATATCACAACTTCCTGTCCTTACCCTTCAGCTCCAGCCATCTCTGTATGTTGCAGACCAAGCCAAAGGTGCCTTCATCACTTCCCTCTTGACTGGCTGAGCTCTGAGCTGGGCCTCTGCCAAATGGGACAATAAAACCACCATTTTCAGTAAATAGGAGGATTTGGCTGCTGAGCTACAACCATCCGAGAAGTGGCAGGGAGGCTGCGGATCAGACGTTTTACCTGCATCAAGGTCCATGCTTGGTGCTGGTGTACACAGTGGAATTCAGGATCCTCGCATGAGAGCGCAGCTGGAAAGAGGAAGTGCTGCAGGCCCATTACCATTGCTACCTCTTGGAGGACTTGAAGGAAAAACTATCTACCCAGGAGGTGCTCACCAACCTTGAAGACCTCATCATTCTGGCCCTTGGAATTGATAAGTAACTTAACGGATTAACCCACAGTACTTCCAGATCCGCGGTTCCATTCCCAGAGACATTTCAGCAATGCCTCCAGAACCCATGCAGTTAAAGAAAGCTCCCATAATCCCCCAAGAGCATGAGTGTCAGTGGAGAAACAACTTAGGCACTACTGCGGAGCTGCTGGTCACCCAAATGTTGCTGCCCACTGCATCCAGCAAAAATGGCACCACCAAGTAGAGCGAGATAGCCACCTTACTCTCTGTCCTCATCCACAATTTGATGGCTCTGCATAGAGGAGGCTCTGGCAGACTCTGGCGCGGCATGCATCTTTCTGGACCAGACTCCGTGTATGCAGCTTGGATGCCCTACCAAGCCTATTTTGTCACCCCTTCTGCATCACGGCCATTGATGGAAGTCCCTAGGGATCAGAGGTGGTCAGAGAGTGCACATGAGCTTCAGAGAGCCCCATGAGTCCATTCAATTCCTCCTTATCAATCCACACAACACTCCTCTCATCTTGGGTCATCCAGGTGAATTGGGGACCCACCTGCCTGCATCCCGTAAAGGGGGAGACAGAGGAAACCCTTGACTTCACCATACTCCCGCAGGAATACCACGTCTTTGCAACTGCTTTCAGTAAAAGGGAGGCCGGCACCCTGCCACCTCACAGCCCACATGACACTGATTGATCTCCTCCCAGGCATCACCCTCCTTGAGTTTGTCTGTTTTCTCTCTCCCCTCTTGAAACTTAAGACATAAATGACTAAATCACTGAAGCACGACAGCATAGGTTCATTCAACCATCCTAGTCCCCAGCCAGTGCAGGATTCTGTTTTGTCAAGAAGAAAAATAGGGTTTTCATCCCTGCATCAACTACCATGGACTCAACAAAATAACCCATAAGAACTACTACCCTCCCTTTGATGGATAGCGCATTCAAAACACTCCACAGGGCCCAGATTTTTATCAAACTACAGAGTGTGTACAACCTGATCTGCATCTGCCAGAGGGGTGAGTGGAAGTCTGTGTTTATAACACCACCGGCCATTGCAAATACTTGGTGATGCCTTTCTGACTTTCCAACAGTCCAGCCATTTTCCAAGCCTTCACCGGCAAGATTCTCCAAGACATACTACAAGTGTCTGTGTTGGTCTTCCTCAGTGACATCCTCATCTTCTCCAAGGACCACCAGGTCCATGCCTGTCGTATCCAATCAGTCCTGCATTATCTCCTCAAACACCAGTTGAACTGCAAATTAAAGAAATGCCAGTTCCACACCCCAGTTGTTTCCTTCCTGGGTTATGTCCTTTCATATCAAGGGATGACTATAGACCCAGAGAAAGTGCACATCATTGTTGAAGGGTCCTGGCTGCACTCCCTCAGCAGCTGCACACCTTCTTGGCCTTGTCCAACTTCCACCACCTGTTCATTGGAAGCTACAGCCAGGTCACTGCTCCTCTCAGCTCCCTCACCAAGCCACCTGCCTCACAGCTAAACTGGCTTGTGGCCATGGACGGGTTTTCGGGGAGATCAAGACGCTTCACAACTGCTCCATTCTCCGCCATATGAACCCCTCCAGACCTTTCATGGTAGAAGTTGACGCATCTGACGTGGGCGCCAGGGCCATCTCTCGGACTGGATGGGGAGACACACCCTCCTGCTCAAATCTACACAGCACCATTACGGAGTACGACACAGGGAGCTACTCACCATCCAATGAACCTTAGAGGAATGAAGAAATTGACTGTTAGGAAACACCAAGGCCTTCCTGAGCTAAGCTGACCATCAGAACCTCAATAAACCCATTAACTCAACCAACGTCAGGCTCACTGGGCCCTCATCTTCAAACAGTTCAACTTCATCTGCTCCTACCAACCTAGCTCCATGAATTCTATGCTGGATGCACTGTCAGAACAGTTCAACCCAGCTGAAATGGGTATTGACGCTCAGTCCATGATTCCATCCTCCCAAATAATTGCCATGATCATCTGAAACCTTGAGTACCGGATCTGCTAGACCCTACATCATCAGCCCACTCCAGCCACACCCCTGACAAGTGCCTGTGTGAGCTGGCGGCTGTGCGCTCTGAGCCACACCAGTGGGATCTCTCCTCACCCTCCTTGGGCCATCCAGGTACACAAGAGACACTGGATTTCTTGTAATGCCTGTTCAGGTGGCCAAGCATGATCGCAGATGTACGTCAGGTCATCGCTGCCTGTCCTCAATGTGCCCAGTCCATTTCCTCCAACCAGTGGTCCTCTGGGCTCCTGCAACCCCTACCAGTTCCTCGATGCCCATGATCTCACATCACCATGGATTTCATCACAGGTTTGCCTCCTTCAGATGGGACCACGGTGAACGTGACAATGATGGACTGCACTTCAGTGAATTTTGCCTCTGTCTATCATCGACAGATCAATGGACAGTCAGAAAGAGCCAATCAGCAAGTGGAGAAATTACTGCGATGCTTCTCCACTTCCAATCCTTCCACATGGAAGAAATATCTGCTCTGGGCTGAGCTGTCCCACAGTCTACACACCTCCTCTGCCATAGGTATGTCACCTTTTGAAGTTCTTCATGGCTACCAATCCTCACAGAGGTCCTGTCTGCCAAGGCCCTGCTTTGCCTCTGCTGGATTACTTGGAAGAGGGCACAAGGGGCCATCCTAGCTTCCAACTGTGGCTGGTGCCAACTACATCTGCTGCTGCCAGGACAACCGCAGGTGGTGCTTAGCCAGACTACTCTGGCCAGGGGACCACCTCTGGCTGCCCACCTAAGATCTGCCCCTGAACACCGACTCCCGCAAGTTCTTGCCCTAGTTGCCCTTCAAGATTGCCCACCATATCAATCCAGTCACCTACCATCTCCACTAATCCTCAGGATCACACCTACCTTCCAGATGTCCTGCCTCAAACCTGTTGCCCCGGACCACTTAACCCACCTCAGCCTGCTAATCTGGAAGCTGGTGGAAGGTGATTCAGTGTATATGGTTCACCAGCTGATGGATTGATTCATTTCATCATGGATGGGATGTGCAGTACCTGGTTGTATGGGTAGGGTACGGCCTAAAGGAGAGAGCCCTGTTACATCTTGGATGCATTGTTCATTGAGAAAGTCCACAGGTCTTCTTGACCATCTTGGACCTGCATGGGGGATTGAGGGGGTGGTCCTGTCAGGCTTACACATGCAGTCTACACTGAGCTAACAGGAGTCACCTGTCACTCATTTCCAACTCATTACTTACAGCTTGTTTATACCCAGCTCTCATCCACAATCCTTGTTCACTTATTCAAACCAGACAGCCTCAACCAGTTACCTTGTTGTCTTGTCGTGTTAAGTATCTGTTCTGTCTTGTTTTGTGATGCCTCATGGATTGTTATTTTGCAGTTTATTATTCAATTACTAATTGCTAAACCATCTCCGCTGCTCTGCATTTGGGTCAAGCTTCCTTTGCATTTCCTGACAGATCCACCCATTTTTAGTGCATTGTATCCATCCATTGACGTGGAACTATCAACCAGTGAACCACGTATACCGGACCACCTTCCATCACCTTAGGATCCAGAGGTGCAAGCTCAGTTAAACTGAATGGTCCATGGATAACTGGCTTGTGGTAGGACACGTGAAAGGTAATTGTGATCCTAAGGATGGTGGCAGTTGGAAATGGTAAGCAAATGCACCAGGTAAAAGACAAGTGATGTTGGTCATGACTAGACTGAACTCCTGCCTCAGCAAGAACCTGGATCCATTATAATTTGCCTACCGCCACAATAGCTCAACGGCAGATGCAATCTCAATAAGTCCACATGGCTTCAGACCACCTGGACAACACAAACACCTATGTCAGGATGCTGTTCATGGACTGTAGCTCAGCATTTAACACCACAATTCCCATAATCCTCATTCAGAAGTTGCAGAATCTGGGCCTCTGTACCTCCCTCTGCATTTGGATCCTGTTTCCTAACCAGAAGACCACAATCTGCGCAGATTGGTGATAACATGTCCTCCTCACTGACAATAAACACTGGCATGCCTCAGGGGTGTGTACTTAGCCCATTGCTCGGCTCTCTATGTACACATGACTGTGTGGATCGGCATAGCTCAAATACCATCTGTAAATTTTCTGACGATACAATCATTGTTGGTAGAATCTCAGGTGGCGACGGGAGGGCGTATAAGAGTGAGATATGCCAACTAGTGGAGTGGTGTCGCAGCAAAAATCTGGCATTCAATGTCAGTAAGATGAAAGAACTGATTGTGGAATTCTGGAAGGATAAGACAAAGAAGCTCATACCAATCCCCATAGTGGACAGAGTGAGCAGTTTCAAGTTCCTGGGTGTCAAGATCTCTGAGGATCTAATCTGGTCCCAGCATATCAATGTAGATTTAAAGAAGGCAAGACAGAGGCTATACTTTATTAGGAGTTTGAAGAAATTTGGCATGTCAGCGAATACACTCAACAATCTCTATAGTTGTACCATGGAGAGCATTCTGCCAGGCTGCATCACTGTCTGGTATGGGGGGAGCAAAAGAAGCTGCAGAGGGTTGTAAGTTTAGTCGGCTCCATCTTGGGCACTAGCCACAAAGTACCCAGGACATCTTCAGGGAGCGGTGTCACAGAAGTGCAGCGTCCATTATCAAGGGCCTCCAGCACCCAGGGCATGCCCTTTTCTCACTGTTACCATCAGGTAGGAGATACAGAAGCCTGAAGGCGCACACTCAGCAATTCAGGAACAGCTTCTTCCCCTCTGCCATCCGATTCCTAAATAGACATTGAACCCATGGACACTACCTCATGTTCTTTAATATACAGTATTTCTGTTTTCTGCATATTGTAATCTATTCAATATACATATAACTGTACTGTAATTGATTGATTGATTAATTGATTTTCTCTCTTCTATATCATGTATTGCATTGAACTGCTGCTGCTAAGTTAACAAATTCCACATCACATGCCGGTGATAATAAACCTGATTCTGATACTGTTTCTGGCTGGGTTTGGTATATCAGGCTTCTAAGCCAAGCCCCTGTCCAAGTAGTCAGAAAGGTGAAATAACCGAAGAGAAAGAGGAAGTTGGACCCAATACATTGAAAGCTGGCTGGGAGACTTTCGATGATTGCTTTGCTCTCATGTTTCTTCTCAATAATACACGATGAAGAAATTTTGTGTGCCGACTTTGCTAGCAATGAACCTTCAGACCAATTCAATGATACTGGTAGCAGCATTTGGTTCATTATTACTTACTTGTTAATTAATAACATGCAGAACTAGACAACATTAAATATCATATTGTACCTGCTTATCCCTTGCACAAGGGAGAAGCAGCTCTAGGAAGCATACTGCTAGATATGTGGGTTATAACCAGAGGAAAAGACTGGGGTCACTTAGCACTTTAGTGTATGGGTGCTTATTAGGTGCATCAAAAATTAAAATGTAAAATTATTAGTGAAAACAACAATGCCAATAGAAGTATCTACTTAAATACAGTATATAAACAACATATACACATTTACACATTACTAAAGAAATGGAATATTCTGCTGTGTATAGCAGGAAAGGCACCATAAAGCCAATGCCAGTGCATCAGCTTGGTTTAGGACCCATCACTAGAAGTGTGTATTCTCAGTGCAACTACAGTTGAATGCCAAGGCAATGTTTTTGTGTGTTTGCGGTGCACTTACTAAGAGTTCTCCGTCACAAATAAAAACCATATAATACAAGCTAAAGGACAAAGAATATAAAAGAGCTAGTGGGAGACATTATACTAACCATAGAGAAAGATATTTAAGTCTAATATCAAGTAATAGATTCCATTAATAATTCTCTTTGGCTTTCATTCACAGCTGTGACAATTAGGTTATAAATGGCTTATGCAATACAAAAACATAATATTGTAATTGTGTTGTTATCTGGATGTATTGATAAATACTTGTGATTAGGCTTTTTAAGATCTTGGGCTATCTTTTGACTGTTAGGGGTGCTTCAAGTGTTTTGTAGAGAAGCACAAATGGCATTTCGTATTCTCGCATTAAAACCTGAAAATTAGGAGCAAGAGAAAGTTATCCAGCCCATTGGATTTGTGGCACTATTGATCAAGGCCATTACTGATCTTCTGCTTCATTCTCACCTTCCTGTATTTTCCCAATAAACCCCTGTTCCCTTCTTAAACAGAAATCCTTTGATCCTTGTTCTGAATGAACTCCATATTCCAGCCTCCATTACCTGCCTATGTAGAGATTCCATCATTATGCTCCTTTTCCATACATAATTCTAATTTGTATTTGCGATGATGATTTAATGCCAGAATCCTGCATAACAAATTTTACCCTTTTTTGGGAGAGCCTTTTAAGAACTGTAACTTGGAATATTGAGGCTAAGGTGTAATGTATGGATCTGTTTCTTTTAGTGCAATGACTCCCATTAATGACTGATAACTTACCCATGTGCATTGATTTGTTGCTCTCTCTGCAAAGTAAACATATCCATTAATTTCACTTCTAAGTGCGTGCTTTTATTTAATTGATATGTAGTTGTACAGTCACAACAAATTGGTGATGAGTGTGAACCTGAATGTCGGCAAATATCACCAACCGCACCGAGATCTCGGAGAAAGGGAAAAAGACAGCAAGAGGAAAGAGTGAACTAGTACAGAGAAAGCAATCACAGATGCTAGCACAGGGATGTGTGAGTGAATGTGCACAGTACACAGAGACAGATGCATAACTAGCAATGCAAAAATGAAATTAACGTAACGTTGGCTTTAGTCAAGGAAGTTGATGAATTTGACAGTACTAACAAGGACTGGGAATCATATATTGAGAGGGTAATGTAATGCTAACAATGCGGATAAGGAAAAGAAAGTCTCCACACTTCTTAGCTTAATGATGCTAAAACGTAGTCTATTCCACAACTTAGTAACTCCTGAAAAGCTAGCAAGCAAGACATTTGACAAAATTGTTGTAATTTTACAAAACCACTTGAGCCTGAAACTACTAGTAATAGCTGAGCGATTTAGATTTAATAAAAGGAACCAGTCAAAGGGTGAAAGCATTTTTGAATGCATTGGAAAACTGCGCAAACTTTCCTAATACTGTGACTTTGGAGATGGACTTTATAATGCATTAAGGGACAGCCTTGTATGTGGCATGCATAGTCAAAGCACTCAAAAGAGGCTACTGTCAGAAAGAGACTGAACCTTAGGATGGGCATTAACCATTGCTATATCAATGGACATAGCTTCGATATCTCCAGGAGGAGCCTGAAGATGTGTGCCTTCAGGGTGTGGACCTGTGGACAATTTGGTTTCTTGCCAATGTCTCCAACTGAAGTGTTATGGGAGACTGAAACATTGAGACAGCAGGCAGTGTGCACTGCTGTCAGGAGAAGGCCCCTGTGCTCAGGCGATCCTCCCTCTCTCTCTCTTTTGATGGTGAGTGAGAGCCTGTCAGTCCTTGAGTTGGGGGGCTTGGAGAAGCAAAGCGGAATGTTATAGCATCAGCGAAGCGAGCTGCTAGTCTCCCGCTCTTCTTGCTGCTGGAGTGATCTCTCTCTCCCTTGCCGCAAAGAGAACCTGGCTGAGATACCGAAGTGCCGGGTTACGGATTGTAGTTCCGTTGGACCATAGATCAAGGTCTCTTTGGGAGCTTTTGCTACTACTTGCAAGGTGGGAGGGAGGAGGGCAGGGGTTGCCGCATTTGCTAGTGGAGGGCCAATGTCGCTGATGCTGCTTGTGCAAAAGAGGTGCAAAGGGGTTCTGATGATTCTGTCATCCATTCTTTGTTTTTTTTTGTTGTTTCATGGATGTCTGTGAAGAGTAAGACTTTCAGCTTGCATACTGTGTACGTTCTCTGATATTAATTTGAACCATTTGAACAGTCTGTGCAAGCATCGAAGATCAACTGGGTAGTTACTCAGTCAATAGATAAGCTGCTGATTTTCCTAATTCATCAAATATAGTCTGATACCTCTCCATTTTCTTTGTATCTCTATTTAACAAGCATCAGATATTAAGGAATTGTTAGACAAATCTTCTTGTAGTTTTTTATAAAGGTCCCCTTATGCACTCTGTTGATCACACAGGTTCCATCCAAAGGACTAAACTCCCTTTGAAATGTTGTGCTCCCATCCTCTGCCTTAACATAATTGCATCTGGATATCGGTGTGTTCCTCTGACTAAGACTAAGATTAGAAAAGTAATTGTACTTTCTTGCCAGTGGTACATTTGCAAAGATCTGTCCAGCTGTGGGTGCAGTACAAATGGGCTCACCAATGCTGCCCTCTGAGTGTTTAAGTCATTGTCTGTTTTCACTTAACAACTGAGTTGAAATAAAAGAGATCAACAAATATTAATGCTTTATAAATTAAGTGGTATTGCCAAGATTGTCTTCATGCAATGCACAGAATGCTGAGAGCTCAGAGACCTGTGTATGAAAACCCCACAATTCGTGGCATCATTGGTATTACCTCAAACACCAGAACATTCAATAGTTGCAGCTGTCTGGGCGAAGTGTCACCTTCTGTGACACTGATGCACCATCAATAACTCACACTGAGACGTAAGGCGAGATATCGGCTTTTATTGACTGGAAGAAGGAACCAGGAGTGAGTGTCTATCATACAATGTCCTGGAGACTGAGGCCGAGCGTCAGGCCTCAGATCGCCTTTATACAGGGGCCTGTGGGAGGAGCCACAGGAGCAGTCAGCAGGGGGCGTGTCCCGACAGGCACATAGTTCACCACAGACACCCAGGTGGTGGGATAATTTTCATGAAGCTCTTTAGTTCCTTCATTTTTAAATACTTCTATTTAATGCTTCAAGAGTATTTGAAGCATTTGCAGGAAATTTGACTGGAAGTAAAATACGCTTCCTTGTAACATTGATTCCTGTGGTATACTAAAACATGGCACATATTCCAAAATATTCAGTTTGGCACAGAGCATAGTGGAAGCAAATACCAAAGTAACAGCATGCCTTTGATATTGCCAGTTACCCAGTGTATTGAAATTTGAGCACGTTTTCCCCTCTGGTCTTCATCAGAAAAAGCTGTGCCAGCTTATTGTTAGAGGAAGGTATTATTTAAACTGAACAGTCATGAGTGGTGCCAACTTAATGAGTTTTCTTCCAGAAGTAGCTCTGCTTAAACCACGCAGTATTTCAAACAGTAACCCAATTTCAACGGTTTTCTATTTACTTAATGCTTTCATGTGTACACCAAGAATTTTTCCCCCTGCGATGGAATATCACTGCTTACATGCTTATTCATTCATAAGCACATGGTATGTCTTTGAGATGACAGGTTCACTCTTTTTTTTCCCACCTGTCAGCTGTGATGGTAACCACAGGATATTCTAAACCAATTGATTTACTAAAATTAGAACTATCTCCAGAGTGTTGCATACTACAGAACACTTTCCTTTCAAATCACTGTTGATTAAATTGCTGGCAATATCTTTTGATCCTTTAATATCTATCTAGTTTGTAATTCAGCAATGACATTCAGGTATAGATCTTCCAGAAGTTTTCATTAATAACAAAAAGTGAAAGCATTAAAGAAGAATGCTTGTGAGATAGGGGCAGTTTGAGTGGGAAATTGGGATTGCCTAATGTTTTTCTTATCCCTACTTTTCTAAAAATTAGTACTGATCTTCCTTCAAAGCCAATAGCAAACACTGCTCATCCCTCGATCCCAATATCAAGTACTAGTATTCCTGGGTTGACCCAGTGATTTTCTCCCAATACCCACATCTAATGTAATAGGGCACGATGGCAACGTAGCAGTTAGCACAATACTATTACAGCTTGGGGCATTGGACTTTGGAGTTCAATCCAGGTGTCCTTTGTAAGAAATTTACATGTCCTCCCTATGGAATGCATGGGTTTCCTCCAGGTGCTCCAGGTTCCTCCCACAGTCCAAAGACATACTGGTTAGTAGGTTAATTGAGCATTGTAAATTGTTGCATGGTTAGGCTAGATTTAAATTGGGGATTGCTGGCAGTGCAGCTTGAAGAATCAGAAGGGCCTATATCTCTTAAAAACAAGTTCAGATGCTGCTCTTCTTTCTATCTCTCCCAATTCCTTTGCTTTTGTCTTCGATGAAGAAAATTAGAAAAGAGCAACCCTCTCTCATATTAGAAAATCATTGGTGTGCATAACTGAAATGAAGAACTGAAGAAAATGAGCATTGGAGCAGTGATCTGGATTGAGAATTGGTTGTCAGGCAGAAAGCAAAGAATTCTCAAGTTGTCAGGCTATGATTAGTGAGATTGTCCAGGGGCTGGGGCTTGGTCCCAAGCTATTTACAATGTGTATCATCCATTCGAAATGAGTGGACCAACTGTCCTATTGCCATCTATACGGATGACATTAAAGAACATGGAATTCTGAGTTGGAAGGAAGGTTCCAAGGTAACATGGGCAAGCCAAGTGAGTGGGTAATAACAGAACAAATAGATAACAATATGGAAAAATGTGAGATGTGCGGACGGAAAAGCATACAGTACTACTTGGGACATGGTAAGAGACTGGAGAGGGCTGATGTTTAAAGTGATCAAGATGCACTTGTATATAAATCACTGTGATAGATAAGCAAAAGGTATATGATTCTTACAACAAATTTGAATGCAGCTATAATTAAGTCTTATTGCAATTGTTTAATGCGCTGGTGAGACCTCACCTGGAGCATTCTGTATAGCTGAGTATGGGACTAAATGTCACAGTTTCAGAATATAGGTTAGGATGGAGAAGAAGAAAAACTCTTCACTCGGAAGAGAATGATGAACCTTTAGGAATTTCTACCCTGAAAGGCTATGAAGGCTCAGTTGTGTTCATTCAAAACATAGATCAGTAGATATTGTGACATTAGGGAAATCGAGGGATTGGAGATAGTGCATGAAATTGGTACTAGGGAAGAAGATCAGCAATGAACTTGATGAATGATGGAGCCATCTCAAAGGGCTTCTTCCCACACTTACTGCTTGTGTTCTTATGTCAGCATCAAGTGCTCATCTTCCCATAATCCCAACACCAAGTGTGCCTTGTGTTAAGAGGAACAATCTTGTGTTGAGATTACTTCTCTCAACACAACGTGTTGATTTAATATTGAATCCAGTTCTCAATCTTCAGCTCATGCCAGAATCTCACCTTGTCATCACATGTGCTCTAATTCTGACTTATTTTCTCTTGTGTGGCACTCAATCAAATCCATGTTTTGATGTTTCTGAAAAGTGGAGTGGGCTTGACTTCTTCACATTAATCAGCATGATATTGCATTAACTCTCAGCTTGGCTTGTGTTGTTTGTCTTGGTGCTATTTCAAGGTATTTACAGACTCTCTTATTGGTGTCATAATTTGATTTCAAGCAGCTTTATATACCTCATAATTGCTGCAATATTGTGTGTAAAGAAAAGATGGTTTTCTGCAGTAAGTGAAAACATTACATTTAGTGATGCAACTGAATACCATGAATGTGACAAATAGTAAAACAGGTTTCAATTAAAAGATGCCTTTTAAACATTTTTGAAATTTGAACTCTCTGACAATTTATCATTATCATTGCAAAATATTGTTTTGATAGCTGGTCTTAAATCCCCTATCTACCAAGCTATACAGTGGAGCTGTATACATCACTTATCTTTCTTATCAAAGCAGCTCCCACCTAACTGACCACTCAGTAAGTACCCCTGTTCTCTCTGACAAGGCATATAAATAACGTTGTCACACAGCATTATTTATCCCATATTGCAGAATCAGCTAACTGAGGCACCCCTGGAACTTACAAGCAAGAAAGGACCAGTAGGTTCTTAATTTGGCTCAAACCTCATGAGATCTGGAGAGTTAAGACTAGACGAGTCACATATACCGTATTTCCTCAGCATCCACATCCCCACCATTCCTCCTCTTACCCCAACCTAATAAGCATGTAATCTCCCAAGAGGGAGGAACGAAGTGAAGAAAGATCAGATCCAGTAAGGAAACTTGCTGTCTTCATGGGTTGGGAGGTTTGAGAGGTGGTGTTATGACATCAGGGAAACCAAAGCTTTGGACATCCAACATTCTGCAGCTGCATATTCTTGGCTGTAGCAGTAGTAGGAATGTGCCGAGCTCCTGGTAAGTTAAGCATTTGGTGTCAGGTTTCATGCAAGAAATATGGACGATGGAAAGAGAGGTGAGAAAAGTGAATAAGGGTAGGAGTCATTTAGAAGCCAGAAGATGTATCAGGGCCTGGAGAAGGGTGAAATCAGAGAACAACAGTCAGATCATAATTTAGAGCAGTGTTGAAGAGGAGGAAATTGGAAAGATCAAGTCAGTAGTTCAGGAAAGTCAAATGAAGATCGAAAGGACTCTGAAGGGATTAGAATATTCAAAAGAGGAGATTGTAATAATTAGAAGGAGAGTTGAACAGTCATGCAGAAATTGGGAGGAGATGGGGTCACTGAGGTATAATTGAGGCAGAGGAATTAAATGAATCAGGTTTTTAACTAGTTTTGTGGAAATGCAGTGACTCAATGCTTTTTTTTTAGGGTTGTTATATAGCTTTATGGACTTCTTCCAGTATCTTGTGTACCTGAGCAGATGGAACAATTGACCACAGTCTGTTCTCAAATTAAACCAACCATATGTAAAGTAGTGCAAAATCTGCTGGTCTAAAATATTACCTGGAGGAGAAAAGGTAATGACTGATCCCAGAGCTTCAAAAATTCTGCCTCCAGAATGGATAGTGGGTACATACTAAACAGAATAAGATTATGCAACATGTGGAAACTGACAGCTTGATATACAAGTGCAAGTTAACTCAAACGAGCAAGTAGTTGGAGAAACACTTCCTTTGTGGATCATGGACTCCTCATCTCTCTTTAACAGAGAGATACATCAAAGGGCAGCATATTCAACTGAACGAATATGTTGAATAGTGTATATAAATATGAGGTATGCAACCTTATTAGACTATTTAAATTACTAATTTGCCTCATGTTTGTGATTGAGATTCAGAATTTAAACAGTTTAACGTCCCAACCACTCCAAAACTACCTGCCTTTAGCTTAAAATTCTCCCTATAATCCCAAAGCTTCCATTTTGTGAATAGAGGAAATTGCAACATGTGTGGTGAACATCAGAAAGACTGGAACATAAGGCCAGACTTCCAAGTTAAATATGCAGCTGTCCAGTGCTTGGTTACTGTCAAGTCTGGATCTCCTTTCCACGTGCTCTTATTGTCGACAGAAAGTGGACTCATTTTCTTAAATAAAGAGTTTCAGTGAAGCAGCTGTAACATGGTTTCCGTGGAGGAAGCGCTGACAGACCTTTACGTCATCCCCAATCTCAGACATGTTTAAGAACATTGTGACTTAGGAAAGTCTCATTCTAGAAACATTCCAACACAGAAACATTCCAAATGTTTTTTTTTATTATATAGCTCAGAATGAAAACTGTCAGTTAAACAGGAGCAGGGTAAATATAAATTAATTAAAGTCACAAAGAGGCAGTGAACTAGGAATAACAGAGGTAGAATGTCTTTGTAAAAGAAATGAAAATGGTTATGGCAATTGTTGTATGTCATCTGTGAATAAATGAAAAATATAAATAACATTTGCTTTTTCTAAAAGCTTGATTATTCCTTGTCCAAAATAGATAAGGTCAGTGTGTGCCATTTTCACAGAACATAGAACATTGAACATTGAAATTTACTGCACATTACTGGTCCTTCAGATCATCTAGTCCATGCCAAACTACTATTTTGCTTAGTACCATCAATCTACATATGGACCACAGCCTTCCATACCCCTCCCATCAATATACCCGTCCAAATTTGGTGAAATTGAACCCAAATCTACCGCTTGTGCTGGCAACTCATTCACAATCTCACACCCTCTGAGTGAAGAATCTCCTGCTCATGTTGTCTTTAAACATTTCACCTTTCACTCTTAAACCATAATCCTAGCTCTAGTCTCACCCCACCTCAATAGAAAAAGCCTGCTTGCATTTGTCCTGTCTATGCCCTCATATTTTGCATAGCACGATCAAATCTCCCCTCATTCTCCTGTGCTCTAGGGAATACAAGTCCTAACCTATTCAGACTTTGCCGATAACTCGGGTTGTCCTGACAAAGTCCTTGCAAATTTTCTGTGCACACTTTCAATCTTATATTGGGCCAATGTGACAAAAGCATTTTTAAGTCCCTATCTACCTGTGACACCACTTTCAAGAGACTATAGGTCTGTATTCCTTGATCCTTCTGTTCTTCTGCACTCCTCTGTGCCCCACCACTCACTGTAATTCCTACCCTGGTTTGTCCTCTAAAGTGCAACACTCCAGACCTTCTTGCAATAAATACCGTTTTCAATTTTTTGGCCTATTTTTCCCCAACTGGTCCAGAACCCATTGTAAGCTTTGATAGCCTTCCTCACTGCCCACTACCCCCCCCCCCCCAAATTTGGTGCATTCTGCAAATTTACTGATTAAATTTATCATATTATCATTCAGGTCATTAATGTAGATAACAAACAACAATTGACTCAACACCGATCCTTGCAGCACACCAATAGTCACAGGCCTCGAGTTGAGAGGCAGCCCTCTGCTACCACTCTCTGGCTTTTCTCGCAAAACCAATGTTCAGTTTACTGCCTCAGCCTAAATGCCTTCTTGACCAACGTCCCATGCAGTTCTTTGTCAAAGGCCTTGCTAAAGTCATTATAGACAACATCCACTCCATTTCCCTCATCAACTTTCCTGGTAAATTCCTCTAAAAAGCTCTATAATGGAAAAAAGTTTATGCAAAAATCAAAAACTACAGATCCTGCATAAGTCAAATAAAAACAGAAAATCCTGGCCTGTCGGCAGAACAGTTTCATCACCTTCTATGAATTCCATCATCAGACACATAGATTTAAAATCGAGGGTCCGGGGAGGTATTAGAGAATGATCCCAGGAATGAAAAAGGTTAAAAAATTCAGAGTTTGATGGCTCTGGGTCTGTATTCACTGAAGGTTAGAAGAATGTGTGGGGGGGGGGGAGGGTGCGTGGCGTGGAATCTCTCTATAACCTAGCAAATATTGAAAAGCTTAGATAGAGTGGACTTACAGAAAATGTTACTAATGGTGGGAGAGTCTATAATCAAAGGGCACAGCCTCAAAATAGAAAAATACCCCTTTGAAACAGAGATGAGGAGGTATTTCTCAGCCAGAGGGTGGTTAATCTGTAGAATTCATTGTCACGGACAGCTGTGGAGGCTGAGTAGTTGGCTATATTTAAAACGGAGGTTGATATGCATTTAGTTGGTAAGGGCATCAAAGATTATGGGGAGAAGGCAAGAAAATGAGGCTTGAGGGAGAAAGATAATCATCCAGGACTGAATGGCACAGCTGACTCGATGGCTAAATGGCCTAATTCTGCTCTTACGTTTTATGGTCTTATAGGTTAATTAAACACTGTCTCTACCAATCCTGCAGTCTGAGGATCTCCTTATCCCACAATCTTACGTGATACTCTTACGTGTTACCAGAAGAATTTTCTCTCATTCACTCTTCACGGTAGCTTTCAAGGGACCTCCACCAGTTCTTGAGTCCACGTTGTATCTGCCCTTTAAAATTGAAGACTCCCTACAGATAACACTAATCCTGGAACTCCATCATGGATTATATGTAAGAAGTAGGCAGTCAGTGAACATAGGGGATTGTGTGGCTGTGTGCAGCAGCAACGTAGAAAACCAATAACACAAATTTAATGCAGTCGCTCCATTGAACGAGCAGGAGCAATTTAATTGCTTTCAGGGATTATCCATTGATTAACTCAATCATGCAGTTACTCATTCCCTTCCTGGTTTACAAGTCGGTGGTCATTATAATAACAGAAAATTGTGAGAAGTATTATTGTCTAAAGGAACAACTGTGAATATTACAGTTCCTGAGGGATCTATTATCAGTGAACAAATAGAAAATTACATATGTTAGAAATCTGAAATGAATTATACCACTTAGTTTTAGATGGCGCTGACCTTCTCAAGCATTGTTCCATTATTCACATGACTTGCACTTTGAAGATAGTTACGGGACCTTGATGGATCAGAGGATAAATCACTGCTTGCAATGAATTTAACTTCACCTTCTTCAAGTCACAGTGTTGTCATGGCTGACCCATTTGAGGTCCTGGTTAATAGCAACCAGTCATTGGCAGTATTATAGGATATATTACTCCAAGCCATTTTCTTATAACTGTTAAGTTTTGTAACTCCAAAAACGAATTGAAAAGAAACACACAGGATTTGGGGAAAACATGTCTATTCAACTGTAACTTTCCATTTCTTTAGTGAGGTGCTCACATTTGACATGGTGGCATGATAATGTCTGCCATTCAAGTACTCCTTACATATAACCCATAATGAGATATGTAAAACAAACAATGTTTAACTCAACAATATATTTACAGTAGTACTAAAATATTACTGAAATATTAAATATACAACAATAACCTTAGAGTGGCGTAATAAGATCAATTTTTTCCACTTTTACCCACCCTTTGTCTCCAATAGAATTGGTTCCTTGCTGTCACCTCTTCTTTAATCTTCCAGTAGATGAGACAACTCACTTGTGAGCTTAGAAAGTGACATGGTTCCAGAGGCTTTCATCACACTGAGTATCACAGCCAAGGTCAAACTTGAAGTGGCATGTGCGTTGGAAGAATCTGTGCCCTTAAATGGAGGTGCAGAAAGGAGGCAACAGGCTCCAGGGCTTTATAACTTCTGTCTGAAGGAAAAGACAGCAGGTACACAGTCTCAGTGGCATTTCCACAGGCCTTCAAATAATGTCATTTTAAGGGCATTCTATTGCCTCCTTTAACATTCTATTCTAATGGACAAGTAAATGTAAGTACTCCTCTGGTTGGCTAATATTAAAGGGGATGATAACACCCCAATATCCTTACACCATGCTGCGTCAAAGTTTGTCCTTGCTTTCAATAACTGGTCCACCTGCTCGCAAAGAAATTTCTGAAAGCACCTGGGCAACGCAAAGTAGGAGGTGATCTGCAGAACTAGTTTATGTTTCTCTTCGTGTCTTCGTGGAAAATATAAAGAAAGTGATTGGTCGCCTTGGAGGTTTACTTCTCCTTACCGAGTAAGGAAAGAGTAGGCAGGCAGTTAAAATGCAAAGGCTCCATTTAGCACTCCATTCACGCTGATCTATGATCTTCGCAGCAAATGAATCTGCCACTGCACTAAAAATGAAAGCCTCAAGCACAAATTCTAATCAAGATCCTCTGACACCAATAGAATGTCATTATAACTGAGGCTAGATTGGGAAGCTGCTGCAGTCTTCTACATAAGCATGAGCGCAACACTGTGCCTTTGTAATCCTCCTAACACTGCGGAGGATAAGAAATGTACAGGCAGCTTTACCGAGTGTATGCCAGAATGGTCATTGCAAACACCATTCCCCAACCCAGACTCCTTCCCCCACCCCACCACAACAGAAAATTGCAGTTTACCGGATCTGGTGTGCTGGTTTAGTCAACTGTTCCTAAATGGCCCAAGCAGATCCTGGAAGCAGGCTGAGTGAAGTCCCAGACCAGCCAACACAGTTTCCAAGGTGTTCATTGACAAATTGTGAAAATTTTTTAATTTATGATTTATTTTTGTTTTATTTTGAGATTCAATGCAGAACAGACCTTTCTGACCCAACCACCCAGCTATTTTAACCCTAGCCTAATCACAGGACAATTTTCAATGACCATTTAACCTTTGTGCTCAGTTCTGGTCGCCTCACTACAGGAAGGATGTGGAAACCATAGAAAGGGTGCAGAGGAGATTTACAAGGATGTTGAGTGGATTGGGGAGCATGCCTTATGAAAACAGGTTGAGTGAACTCAGTGGAGGATGAGAGGAAACCTGATAGAGGTGTATAAGATGATGAGAGGCATTGATCGTATGGATAGTCAGAGGCTTTTTCTCAGGGCTGAAATGGCTGCCACAGGAGGGCACAGGATTAAGGTGTTTGGAAGTAGGTACAGAGGAGATGTCAGGGGTAAGTTTTTTTACACAGAGTGTGGTGAGTGCATGGAATGGGCTCCCAGTAACGATGGTGGAGGCAGATATGATAGGGTCTTTTAAGAGACTTTTGGATAGGTACATGGAGCTTAGAAAAATAGAGGGCTATGGGTAACCCTAGTAATTTCTAAGGTAGGAACATGTTCAGCACAACTTTGTGGGCTGAAGGGCCTGCATTGTGCTGTAGGTTTTCTATGTTTCTATGTTCTACTAACCAGTGCATGTTTGGACTGTAGAAGAAAATCAGAGCATCTGGTAGAGACCCACACGGTCATGGAGAGAATGTATAAACACCTTGCAGACAGTGCAGGAACTGAACTCCAAAACCTGGCACCTCAAACTGAAATAACATTGCACTAACTGCTATGCTACCGTGGCACCCAATAACATGCACAGTAACAAGTAAAACCAGAAAATACTGGAAATACTTAGCAGTCAGGCAGCATCTTTGGACAATATTTCAAGCCAGTGATTTTTCACATTGAAAGGTCATCAGTTTGAAAAGTGAACTGTTTGTCTCCTCACATTTGCTGGATGACCTGTTCAGTATGTTCAACATTTTCGGCTTTGGACTTAGATTTCCAACTGCTCCAGTACTTGCTCAACAGCAAACATTGCTTCAAATGTCAAAGAAAGGCTCTCCATTCTGTTGTATAAAAATACTCCCAGGAATTTTGTTGGCATGATGGCATATTTTATTCCCCTCCAGTTAACAGTGGGAAATTGGTAGTGTGCTTTCTTCCTGAATCCTGTTGCCTGTGTGATTAATCGATTTCAACAGAGCTATGATCTATGACTTCCTCAGTTTCTCCCTCAATAGCTTATGATTCTGCTCTGATGGGAACCGATGGGTCTGCGATGGGAACCAGGACCCAACTTGCTTACTTTCCTCTTTGCCTTATACGTCTTCTGGGAGACAATTCAATATTGATGCCCATTTGCTATTCATTTCTCCTAAGGCTCTTCTTACAACACTATGAAGAAGCACTATGCAAGAAGGGAAGGCAGCCTTGATTTAAGAGCTACTTTCTAGCTTAAAAAAAGCCCACAGACTGACTTACAGGGAATAATGACATTGTCTACCAAATTAAAATTAAGCCCAGGAAATTGACCTGTTTTCAAGAGCAGCAAGTAAGTCACCTTGCCACTGACCTTCTCAAATCCCAACCCTGAATTTAAATCAAGGTTCATGTTTTTTTTCTTAAAATTTTTTATTGAATTTTCAAATGGTTACAGAATGAAAAAAATTATCAACCCTTCCCCCCTCCCCCTTAACATATCCCTGTAGAAAGAGAAAAAAAAGAGAAGAAGAAAGAAAGAAAGAAAGCCTGGATATCGGAAGATCCCCACATGCTCCATGGAGTTCATAATAGCTTTAGTATATACATTTCTTTCTTTCCCCAAATAACCAATAATTTTATCTTCGGAGCACCTATATATTTAATCCTATCTTTTGTAAATAAGGGCGCCAAATTTTCAGAAATATTTTGTATTTATCTCTTAAATTATAAGTATTTTTTTCAAATGGAATGCAGCTAAAAGCTATACCTATTTTCATTTTCTTAATGTATGTTAAAATTCTTTTTCTTTTCACTGGTCCATTAAGCCCATTAACTTTAAAACTTAAAAAATTCAGTAAATTAGTCATTATTTTTAACAGGGTTACTCCAGTCTATAGTAATACCTAACTTTTCAACTTTTGTGGTACCTTGAGGAATCGTTTTAAAATTCTCTGTGTTGCTATGTGTCTCCCCACCAATTGCCCAGGCAAAGAAAGAAAGATTAAAGAAAAATAGATTATAAAGAAAAAAGATAACAAAATACCCCCTATTAATGTTGTGAATAAAGAAAAAAACACAACATTACCCCCCTCCGTTGTGCGGGTCATGGCAATCGCCATGATTACACACATGAATCCCATAGCAATTGATCTGATGTTCCCCCAGCTCCCCCGTAACATAAAAAAGTATATATAAGAGAACAAAAAATAATATCACTACTCTCCATTAATATTTCTCAAATTTTTACCCTTTTCCCTCTGTATTATATAATTAAGAATATATTTAAATATTCTTCTGTCCTTAAACATCCATCAACTCCATTCACTGTCCCTGTCTTCATCTTTAATCCATTTTACTTTTAAATCTTTGGCAGTGGTTAGTGAATATTTGGGAGTTCTTGTGCAAATTCTTCTGCATCCTGATAATCAGTAAAAGATCTCCTTTTTCCATCATCCAAAAAAATTATCAGGGTTGCTGAGTGGCGCAATATAAATTTATAACCCTTTTCCCATAGAACTTTTTTGGCTAGGTTAAATTCCTTCTTTCTCTTCAAAAAGTCATAACTTATATCAGGATAGAAAAGAACTGTTTTCCCTTCTATCATTAATGTCCCGTTTCTCTTTCTGGCATGTTGGGTAGCCACCTTCAGGATCTTTTCTTTATCTTGATATTTTAAGCATTTTATCAAGATTGATCATGGGTTTTGATCAACTTGAGGTCTTGATCTTAAGGCTCCGTGAGCCCTTTCAATTACAATTAACTGGGTTCCTTCTTCCATTTCCAAAATTTCCAGAATCCATTTTTGAAAAAATTTATTGGATCCTCTCCCTCTATACCTTCTTTAAGTCCAACAATCTTAATATTATTTCATCTGTTAAAATTTTCAAGTACATCCACTTTTTCCAACAACTGTTTTCTTTCTGGTGTCCAGGCAGAAATATTATCTTCCATTTTATTCACTCTATCAATGATGAATCCCATTTCTTCCAATTTTTTAATGTTCTTGTCCATTTTGTCCTGTCTTTTCCTCATTTTATCAAATTTATCTTCATATTTTTAATATCTTTTTATTACTTTTAATGCTTTTAATTCATGCATTATTTGCACCAAAGATTTTTTTATGTCTCCGATATCACCTCCAACCTCTTCCTGTTGCACTTCTTTGTTTGTCTCTTCATTTTCATCTGATTTATCCAGAGAATCTTATTTCACCTCATATTCACTTTCACTTTCAGTTCCTATCATAGCTGGGATTTGTAGTTTGGGTTGCTCGTGTTTGCGCATGCCCCTTCCTTCACGCATGCGCACTTCCTGTTGCTCTTTTTTTTTGGAAACGGTTGATGTTGCCGCAGTTTCCTGTTCTGTATCGCCGGAGGTAAAATGCACTTGAGCCTGAGGCTCTTTCATGGCTGCCGACCTTGATTCTTTTCCAACTTGGGTTGTCTTCAAAGTAGTAGTTTTCTTCTGCTTCTGCTTAGGAAACATATCTTAAGACAATCCTGAGTAGTTTATAAGTAATATTTAAAAAGTATTTACTAACTTTTCTTCACTTAAACATTATTTTACTGTTTTTTTACGGGAGAGCTGGACTTCCATGTCTCGATCCTACGTCATCACGTGACATCCCCCCAAGGTTCATGTTATCAAGTGAAAGGTTATGATTTTAGGCGACAGAAAGTGATGCATTTTCATATTGTTTATCTGTCTAATTTCATTCACCTGTCCTACGTAAATAAAATCCCTCCTAGATTCAAGGTCTGAGTATTGATTTTGTAGGAGAATTCAACAATACATCCAATTTTGCTGATGATACTGGGTGACAGTGGGAGTTGTGAGGAGGATGCAGATTGCAAACTGGGTGCATGAACAGACTAAGTGTATTTTCAAGGGCAGGGCAGATAGAATATAATGTGGAAAGCTGTGAAGTCATCCTTTATGACAGAAAAAAGAGATTATTTTCAATGGTGAGAGATTGAAAGATGTTCAGATCTGGATGTCCTTGTACATGAATCATTGAAAATTAATCTGTAAGTAGAGCAAGCTATGAAGGATTGCTGGCCTTCATAGCAATAAAAGGATTGAGCACAAGAATAAAAACACTTTGGAAAAGATGTAGATCACATAGTGTGTTCAAGTCTAACTAAGAATTCTTAAAGTGAGGGCATTGAAGAACTGTTGGTTTGAGTCTTTCAAAAACGATATTGTCCTGTGAGGTGTGAAAAACAGACTGGACCTATGCTCTATTGAGTTTAGAAGAATTTTTAAAAAAGTTTATTTTAAAATATACTTCGCCAGGGGCCATGGTCTCAGGACAAAGATGTTGGCCATTTATTACTGAGCTGCCAAGAAATTGCTTCACCCAAAATCTTTGGAAAATTTTCTAACCAAGAGGGAGGTAGAAATTCAGCAGCTGAGAATATTCAAGACAAAATTTGATAGCTTTACAGATGGCAGGGGTATGAAGTGAAATGGGGTTAATGCACAAAAGTGACTTTGAGACAGGCACAAGGGACAAATCCAACTCTTATTTCTGAAATCACCTTCATTCCAAAGGGAGCAGGTTTGCAAGCCAGAAAGTGATTTATGCTAATCATATGCAGCAAGAGTTTTCTGATAACATACTCTGCCCTACCACAGTTTGCCTAAATAAGGATACATTCAAGGAAGTGAAAGAAATTTGTCTTCCACAGACCAACTTGTTGCTGCACTATTGAACAATAGATGACTAGAAATCAGACAGCACAAAAAAAAAACAGATTGAAGTCAAAAGTATATTGGAAATGGTGGAAAACCAATGTTTCAGAGATTGGCATGGAGTGAAGCAGAAAATCAGTATCTAGTGATATGGAACAATAAAATAAAATCTCTAACAATGAAATTCTGATGGCAACAAGCAGGGAATGAGGAGTGGAAGACCAGAACTGGAAAACAGATCTAGCTGAAAAAAAATGCTCTTATAATCTTAGTGCAATAGCACCCTCTACTGTAATGATTTGTACATCAAAAAACAATGGCCTTCCACCCACAAGCAGTGACCTAAATAAATACCTTGACGTTTGGGAGTACATTAGTACTCTCATTTATGAAGAAACCATGGCGCAATTTCAACAGAAAATTGTGTTTTTTCAGCCTCTAGGCTTTTCCTATTATCTATTCGTTCCGGACAGTGGTGATTCAAGATGAATGTTTCTAGTAATTATGTATTATACCATATCATCAGTATAGTATTTCTAAATATAAATAACAAAGGGCCACATCCCAGCTCACCAAGTGGTTATCATTATCATAACCAACAGCAGAAATACTTGCATGCCTAGAAAAATTAAATAGGACTGCAGATATGGGAAGGAATGATGGACGTGATGAGAAAAATGCTAGCAAGAATTTAAAGCAGGAGGGAAGTACAGTGATCTCAAAGGAAACATATGATTTTAAAAGTACTCACATATCACATTATAACAAGCTATGTGTGGAACTGACAGACACTCAAAGGCTGTGTCACCACAGACAATGTTTGCATTTATTGCTATCTATTCTATCCCTGCAATATGCAATTTCAGAGTGAAAATCGGAGAGAAAGCCCTGTTCAGTCAATTCAAAAAGATGTTAAATTGTTGTACATGAGGTAGATACAACTGGAAAAATGTAAAGACATTATGGAGCGTGCTGTTTAATCCACCACAAGAGGCAAGAGATGGTGATTTTGGGAAGGGGTAGCAGGAGGTGAGGTAGGCATGGAGGAGACTGTAGATAAATTGATTATTATGAAACCTTGACCAAACCCATCGCAAAGGCACGTCTTTCTATTTTGTTTCCGTCTGGCTTGAGGACAAGCGTAGAGAAGGATTATAATATGTTAACGAGGCTGCTATCTAAATGAAATACTAGACAGGATGTTTCCCAGTGAAAGAATTAGCTGCTGTGAGCTGAGAGCGGCCTGATCTTCATGTCTGTTTAGCATATTGCTTATGAACCTGGAGGAACAAAACAGCTTAGTTACTTAGGAAATTGCCACAATCAGCTAACTATGTTCTGCTCCACTGACCCTGTGATCTCCCATTGCTTGCCCCCATTTTAAACCACAACATTTCCTGGTGCCAGAGAACCTTCCCACATTTATATTTGCAACAAGGGACAGAGCAACTTAAGAAAGATTTACTGAGATCTTTTGGCAAGCCTGGTTTATTATCTGATATTTTATGGATTACGTCCATTCCTTCAGTACCTCTCTGTAGATTTCAATGCAAATATCATAGAATCATACAACACAGAAATAGACCATTCAGCCCAACTCATCCATGCTGAAAATGTTGCCTAACAGTGCTGGTCTCATTTGCCTGCATTTGGCCTATATTTCTCTGAACCTTTACAAGCCGTCCATCTATCTATCTAAAAGACTGATAAATGTTGTAATTGTTCCCATGCCCAGTCCTCATACAGTTCATTCCATAAATCCACCATCCTCCATGTGCAAAACTTGCTCCTCAGGTCCCCTTTAACCCTTCTCCCTCTCATTTTAAACTTTGGCCTTCCAGGTTTAGATTCCCCTAATGAGACTGTGGCTGTAATTTGAAAAAGAAAAGGGGTATTCACTCAATGTGCCAGCCAAAGTTTGCATCTTTTCCAAGGTTACTAATGCAGATTAAATGACCAATACCTCATCACTGTAATTGAGATCTTGGTTTATGCAAACTGGTTGCTCTATTTCCCTTACAACAAAGTCCAAACTTTTTAAAATACAAAAGTTTGTACTTTAAAAAGCAACTTAAACTCTTAGGAACACACTGAAATCATGACTTACTTTAAACACAGCCTCATTCTTTCTGTCTTGGTGTAATCTGACCACTTGAAGAAAAACTTTGCATATCCTTGTTTGAGGCATTATTTTATCCCTTTGCTAGTGTCTATTTCTTTGATAGTCACCCCATGGCATCACTATGAAATGCCAATTTAGCAAGCAGTATTTCAGAATAATATCAAAATGGGCTTTCCAAAGAGAGTTCCTCAGTACTCACTTTTTTGTAAACAGAAGAGCAGAAGGTTGGCAGGGTATGCTGAACGTGTATGGCATCTACTCAGAGAAGTTTATATTTGAATCTGTCAGAGCAATATTGTGAACAGAGCTGTCATTGTGAAATACTACATGCTACAGTCTGTACCTTCATTGTAGTTATTGTCCTAAATATGGCTGTTAGCAACTTGACCACCGTAAAATGTTTTGTTGTGGATTATTCCAATCAACTATTGTCTAAGCAATAAATGGATGCATTCCTTGCTACTATATGAAGCTAATTACCTCATTGGACAGACAATGGCATGATAGGATATTGAAATTTCATAATGGGACAAGACCACAAAACTCTACGGAGTCAAATTATTCAGTATTACCAGCATATTGCATGCTGCCTTGATCAATCCCAGTTCCTGCATTAACAGGTAAGTCTCTACCTCAATACATTAAGGATGATACCTTTGCCTATCTGACTCTATTTCGGTTTCATATGTCAGAGTAGCACAGCATTCATTACTAGGTTTCTCGCGGGATTTCTACAGGTAGGTGTGATCCCACCATTAACCCTGAACCAGAGAGTGCTGCAAACTGGTACATCTGGCTACGGTGCTTCTCACTGATTGTAATGTACAAAACAAACAGTTTTAGCTCAATCCCTTCTGAGATGTATAAATATCATATCACAGGCAGAGGTATGTGAGGTCATAAACAGCACTTTGGGAAAATGGAGGCTCATAATCGACATTTGTTGTGGTTGAATAACCCAGAGTTATTTTTGTTCTGTTTGATTATCCTTAATTAGAGTCATTATGAGCCTTTTTTTTTATTTTGCGCCACCTCTGTTTTTGTTAGGGGACATATTATGAAGAGCATTGAACGCAATTTGTATCCCACCTGCAGATTAAAAATGTAAGATAAAGGACCAATTTGGTACCTTCAAACCTGCTCCGCCATTCAGCAAGTTCATAGGTGATCTTCTCCTGCAAACACTATATTGCAGACTTGTTCCCAAATGCAAGGATATCTTTCACATCCAGAAGTCTTTCCATCAACATTTTGAATGTAATTAATCACTGAACTTCCATAATTCTTCTGAAGTATTCCAAAGATTCATCATCCCTTGAATAAAGGAATTTCTCTTCATTTCATTCCTAAAAAACAAGCTGATAATTTACAGGTGCTGAAATAACAACTGAGTTATAATTAATATATGCCTGGAATATTAATTATAGCCCACAAATCCGTAACATTTTACATCTCAGAATGTAACAAGTACAATTAAGAAATTGCACAAACTTGATAATGTTAAAAAGTAATGTAGGCTCTTACTGCCGCATTATGTTATTTCATCGTTTCAGTCCAGAGGCAGTGCTAATTATACTGCTGCTCAGAGATTAAAGAGTGAAAAAAAGTAAATACTATAAATGCTGGAGAGGTTCAGCAGGTCAAGCCTGACTACTGGTCCGATCCTGTCTGACCTGCTGAGCATTTAACATTTTCTATTTATATCACAGAGAAATGTTACTTTATAATATTAAGACCGTTAGGCCATAAATATAGGAGCAGGATTAGGCCAATTGGCCCATTAAGCTGCTCTGCCATTTCATCATCTCAGCCGCAATCTCCTGTCTTCTCCCCATATCCCTTCATGTCCTGACCAATTAAGAATCTACCTTAAATATACTTAATACCTTAAATATACCTTAAACTCTATCGTAAATATACTTGAACTCCACAGCTGTTTGTGGCAAAGAATTTCACAGATGCAGCACTTTCTGGCTAAAGAAATTCCTTCTCATCTCCATTCTAAAAGGATGCCCTGCTATTCTGAGGCTGTGTCCTCTGCTCTTAGACTCATCCACCATAGGAAATATCCTCTCCAGATCCACTCGATCAAGGCCCATTGGATAGGTTTCAATGAGGTCACCCCCTATTCTGAATTCTAGTGAATACATCCCTAGAGCCAACCAGTGCTCATCATATGACAAACCATTCAAACCTGGAATCATTTTCCTGAACATCCTTTGAATTCTCTCCAGTTTCAGCTCATCCTTTCACAGATAAGGGGTCCAAAACTGCTCACAATACTCCGTGACACTCACCAGTGCTTTATAAAGTCTCAACATTACATCCTTGCTTATGTATTTTAGTCCTCTTGAAATAAATGATAACATCATTTGTCTATCCAACTTGTTATTTCTTCAAAGAATTCCAACAGATCTGTCAGGCAAGATTTTCCCTTTAGGAAACCATGCTGACGACAGCCTATTTTATCATGGGCCTCCAAGTACTCTGAGACCTCAACTTAATAGTCAACTCCAACATCTTCCCAACCACTGAGGTCAGATGAATTGGCCTAAAATTTCTTTTCTTCTACCTCTCTCCCTTCTTAAAGAGTGAAGTAAAACTTACAACTTTTAGTACTCCAGAAGCATTCCAGAATCTAGTGATTCTGCAAAGATCATTACTGATGCCTCCGTGACCTCTTCAGCCTCTTTTAGAATCCTAGGGTCATCTGGTCCAAGGGACCTTTCAGCTTCCCAAGAACCTTTCCTCTCAAAATTGTAACTTCACACACTTCATGACCCCTGACACCTGGAACTTCCACCACACTGCTAACATCTTCCACAGTGAAGACTGATGCAAGATACTTACTCAGTTCATCCGCCATTTTCTTGTCCCCCATTAGTACCTCACCAGCATCATTTTCAGCAGTCCGAAATCCACTTTCACCTCTCTTTTACACTTTATGTATCTGAAGGAACTTTTGGTGTCCTCTTTAATAGTATGGGTTAGTTTACTTTCATATTCCATCTTTACATTCTGAGCAACTTTTGTAGTTGCTTTCTATTGGTTTTTTAAAGCTTCCCAGTCCTCTAACTTCCCACTGATTATTGCTCTATTATATGTATTCTCTTGAGCTTTTATGTTGGCTTTGACTTCTCTTGTTAGCCATGGTTGTGTCAACTTGCCTTTAGAATACTTCTTCCTCTTTGGGATGTATATATCCTGTGCCTTCTAAATTGGTTCCAGAAATTCCAGCCATGCTGTCATCCTATGCCTGGAAACCAGCACCAACATGATTTTCCCAATCTACTTGCATATTGAAATCCCCCATGTCTATTGAAACATTGCCCTTTTGCCATGCATTTTCTATTTCCTGTTGTAATTTGTGGATGTCATCCTCACTGCAGTATGCAACTTCCATCTGGGTCCTTTTGCCCTTGCAGGTCCTTACCTCTATCCACAATGATTCAACACCTTCCGACCCTATGTCACCTCTTTTTAATGATTTGATTTCATTTCTTATCAACAGAGCAATGCTGCTCCATCAGCCTACCTGCCTGTGCTTTCAATGCATCCCAGTGTATCCTTGGACTTTAAGCTCCCAGATGTAATCTTCTTTCAGCCATGGTTCAGTGATGCTTACAACATCATACCTGCCAATCTGCAACTGTGCTGCAAGTTCATCTACCTATGAACTGAGTGCATTCAAATATCGCACCTTCACTCCTGTATTCACCCTCTTCGAGATTGTCCACCTTTTACATTGCAACTCATTCTGTTAACTGCATATCTACATGAAGTACTGTTACAGGAAAGCAGCATCCATCATCAAGGACCCCCACCATCCAGGACATGCTCTCTTCTTGCTGCTGCCATCAGTAAGAAGGTACAGGAGCCTCAGGATTCACACCTCTAGGCTCAGGAACAGCAACTATCCCTCAGCTGTCTGGGTTTTGAACCAAAGGAGATAATTTCACTCAACTTTGCTTGCCCCATCAGTGAAATGCTCCCACAACCTATGGACTCATATTCAAAGACTCTTCATCTCACGTTCGCAATATTTATTGCTTATTTACTTTATTATTATTATTTCTTTCTTGTCTTTTACACAGTGATTGAATGCCCAAGTAGGCGTGGGTCTTTTGCTGATTCTGCTATAGGGTAACATGGTGGTTAGCACAATGCTTTACAGTGTGGGTGACCTGGGTTCAATTCCCACCACTGTCTGGAAGGAGTTTGTAGGTTCTCACTGTAACCACGTGGATTTACTCTGGGTGGAGTAGAAGTACAGCACAGAAGCAAGCCCTTTGGCCCATTTAGGAAGTTCCGGTTTCCTCCCACAGTCCAACGATTTACTGGTTGGTAGGTTAATTGGTCATTAACCTGGGTTGCATTCTCAAAATGGCCGGAAAGGTCTATTCTGCGCTGTAACTCAATACATTATGGTTAGTATTCTATGGATTTATCGAGTATGCCCACAAGAAAATGAATCTCACAGTTGTATATGGTGACATTTATGTACTTTGATAATAAATTTACTTAGAACTTTGAATAAATGGCAAGTGAATAGTAAAGTTTAAATCAGAGATCAAAGGATTTTTTAAAACCCAGCTAAGGGATACAGGGAAAGGGAGGTTTGTTCATTTGGACACAGATTAGACAAGATCCTACCGAGAGGTGGAGCAGGCATGGGAACCTGAAGAATTTGTTATTGTTCCTCAGTGCCCATGAATATGTATATTTGTCTTATATGCTGCACTAAAACTATATTTGTTGGTAAGCATGCCTCTGTAGCAATGTGAATTTCATGTTGTGATCGTGATAAAAAATACTTCTACAATATCCACCACTGCGTCAGTCAGGCTATTTATCAACCAAACATTAAGCTGAATTTAGAAGTGGCAACTTTACCCAGAAATTATTTCAAAAGACATCACAGAATAAGACAGACAGTGCTCAAAAATATTTAACAATCAAATATTTGCATAATTGACATGAAATTCAAAGCCCAAGATTGTAATTCATATCTGTAAATATATTCCACATAGAGGAAATGCACAGATATACAAAATAATGCAAGTAATATGTAAGTATGCACTCCTCTAAGAATTGTGAATTACTGAAGTCATCAGGGTTGCAGCTGTTTGATCAGACCTCTACCAGTGACCTGAAGTTTTCTCAGTAATTCCAAAACAAATTATTAATTGTGATAGAGTAAAAGTCAGCTTAAGGGAAAGAAAATGAAGGTGATCAGGAGTGAACAAAACTTGAGGCAAACTGAAGGGATTTCAGGACAGATGGAGAAGAAAGGGAGTGAACTACTAACGTGGAGTGGCTGAGAAGAGGACAGAATAGAGATTTGAAGATTAAGCATTGTTCATGAAACAGAGAAAAGGAGCAAAGAAGTAGAGAAGGGTCGAGAAAACATATGAAGAGGAATGGGGCTGGAGAAGAACTAGAGCCAAGGAAGGGCAAGCTTCCAATCTTCGGCCATGCATAAACAAACTTGTCCAAGAGTCTGATGCTCACATCTTTATTCAGAGCAAGCTGAGTTTACTAATCTCTAATATTCTTATTACACTTGAGTGCTTCTGATCCATCCTTATTTTCAGAGTGATATTCAAATCCTTATATTTCTTCAAATCTTTGAAGTTTCCCAAACCCTCGAGTAATCTGCATTCCCTCAACACCAATTTTATGTGCATCCCCTCCTTTCTGTGACCATTTGAGCCACCAAGGTTTCAGCCATTAGGATATTCCACTCCCTAAAACACTTCTGCTTACACCTTATTCCTAATATTTCCTTTGTTGGCTTGACATCAAAATTTATTCTGATTATGCTTGTATAGAGTACCTCACTTCACTAAACTGGCAACATAAATGCAAATTGTTGTTACTAATAACACTGTTCCTAAATTACACTAGTCTGATCTCTGTGTTATGAACAGAGTGGAAGCTTGATTGGATTACTTTGAACCAAATGCCGTTGCTTAGTAACAATACATTTCAAGGCTTTAAAAATAAAAGGAAGGTTGAGAGGAAAGAATGATTGAGAATAGCACTTTTTCAAATTTTTTAAGAAGATGGGGACTGCATCAGGGGTCATGGGCAATCATAAATCTGTGAAGGGGGATATCAGGGGATATGCAACTGGAACAGAATATGGTGGCAGAAGTAATCAGGAATTGTGGCAACCCACAGGCGAACTGGCTCACAAATAGCCAGTGCACAGGGAGAGACTTTGGTAATGCACCTCTGACGTCATTTCCGCCCAGAGAGGGCGGGCACTAGGGATTAAATGCCAGCACCGTGAAGTTTGAATAAACTAGTCTCAAAACAACTTGCCGACTGCGTGTCGTTATTTCAGTGCTGTCTGTAGCACATTGCTACATTGGCGACCCCGATGGTCCAAATGGGATTTGGACCAAAGATGACCAACTCTTCATCTGTTCACGCAGTTTCGCTAAAACTGCCGACTTTCTGGATGCTGCGACCACGCGTGTGGTTTAGCCAAGCAGAAGCCCAGTTCCAGATTCAGCAGATATCCTCTGATTCCATGCGTTACTACGACGTGGTGAGTGCCCTTGACCAGGAGACGGCCGCCCAGGTTGCCGATTTCACACAGTCGCCTCCAGAAGAAGGCAAATATGAAGCATTCAAAGCGCTGCTCATTGGGACCTTTGGCCTCTCACGGCGTGAGCGGGGTGCCCGCCTGCTTCACCTGGATGGTTTGGGAGACAGACTGCCGTCAGCATTGATGAACGAGATGCTGGCCCTGGCTGACGGTCAGAAGCCCTGCCTCACGTTCGAGCAAGCGTTCCTAGAGCAACTGCCCGAGCACATACATCTGCTGCTGGCCGACACAGATTTCAGTGACCCCCGGAAGGTAGTGGCCTGGGCTGACGTGCTGTAGAAAGCCAAGAGGGAGAGCGTGGCGTCTGTCGGTCAGATTACCAGGCCACGCGCCCAACAGCGGACCAGACCAGGCCCAGCAGGGGGGCGCACACAACACAGAGGCAGGAGTGAGGAGGCCAGTGGACAGTGGTGTTTGTACCACCCGTGGTGGGGCACAAAAGCCCGCCGTTGTCACCTGCCCTGCAAGGGCCAGGGCCAGCTGCCACTAATGACTATGGCGGCTGGCCACCAGGACAGCCTCTTGTACATCTGGGACAAACAGTCAGGATGCCGCTTCTTGGTCGACACCGGAGCGGAGATCAGCGTCTTGCCCCTGACGGGGTACGACACCCACAACAGGAAGCCAGGACCCATCCTGAGGGCCGCAAATGGCAGCACGATACGGACCTATGGGACCCGCACAGTGCAGCTGCAGTTCGGCGCCAGCCGGTTCACGTGGGACTTCACACTGGCCGCGGTGGCCCAACCACTCCTGGGGGCGGACTTCATGCGAGCTCACAGCCTGCTGGTCGACTTGCAAGGGAGAAGACTGGTACATGCCGAGACTTTCCAGACGTTCTCCCTGGGTGAAGCCAAGTTGCTGGCCCCACACCTGGACTCCATCACGCTGTCGGACAATGAATTCACCAGAATCTTGGCGGACTTTCCATCGATTCTGGCACGACAGTTCACAGCAGCCATGCCCAGACACGGGGTACAGCACCACATCCCGAGTAAGGGACCACCCCTCATGCCCACGCATGAAGGCTCCCCCCGGAAAAGCTCCGCCTGGCGATGGAGGAGTTCAAGAGGATGGAGGAATTGGGGATCATACGGAGGTCCGACAGCCCATGGACCTCCCCCCTGCACATGGTGCCCAAAGCAGCTGGGGGTTGGAGACCATGCAGCGACTACCGCAGACTGAATGAGGCTACAACTCCAGACCGCTACCTCGTGCTGCATGTACAGGACTTTGCAGCAAACCTGCATGGAGCAAGAATGTTTTCCAATGTAGACCTCGTCCAGGGATACCATCAAATCCCGGTGCACCCTGAAGACATCCCCAAAACAGCACTCATCACCCCGTTCGGCCATTTTGAGTTCCTCCGAATGCCATTCGGCCTGAAGAATGCCACACAGACATTCCAGCAGCTAATGGACGTGGTGGGACGTGTCCTGGACTTTGCGTTCATCTATTTGGACAACATCCTTATAGCCAGCAGTTGTCGCCAGGAGCATCTTGTCCCACCTCCACCAGCTCGACTCCCGCCTGAGTGATTTCGGCCTCACGATCAACCCGGCGAAATGCCAGTTCGGTCTCGATACCATTGACTTCCTGGGCCACAGGATTACCAAAGACGGGGCAACACCTCTGCCCACCAATGTAGATGCGATCCGCCACTTTGCCCGGCCCAACACGGTCAAAGACCTACAGGAGTTCGTTGGTATGGTGAACTTCTACCACCGTTTCCTCCCCTCAGCAGCCCATATCATGCGCCCTTTATACACCCTGATGTCAGGACCCTCCTGTGCGACGTGGCTACTGGCCAACCTCGCCCCATTGTCCCGGCAGCCTGGAGGCAGCGAGTTTTTGACTCCATACACGGTTTGGTGCACCCATCTATCAGGACAACCGTCCAGCTGGTCTCCAGCAAGTTCACGTGGCACGGACTTCACAATCAGGTCAGTGAATGGGCCAGAACGTGCACACAGTGCCAAACAACCAAGGTGCAGCGGCACACTACAGCCCCACCGCAGCAGTTCGGACCCACCCATCGGAGGTTCAACCACATTCATGTGGATATCGTGGGCCCCCTACCAGTGTCCCGAGGAGCGCGGTACCTCCTAACGATAGTAGACCGGTTCACAAGGTGGCCAGAGGCAGTCCTGCTCACCAACACATCTGCCGATTCCTGCGCCCGAGCACTGATTGCAACCTGGATAGCACGTTTCTGGGTACCGGCCCACATTACCTCCAACAGAGGCACCCAGTTCACCTCCAGCCTGTAGTCGGCTGTGGCCAGCCTGTTGGGAACGCAGCTACACCACTCTACTGCCTACCACCCACAGTCGAACGGACTAGTGGAGAGCTTCCACCGTCACTTGAAGTCGGCTCTCATGGCCCACCTGAGAGGACCTAACTGGGTGGACGAGCTTCCCTGGGTCCTGCTTGGAATTCGCACAGCGCCCAAAGAGGATGTGCATGCCTTGTTGGCCGAGTTGGTGTACGGCGCACCCCTGGCCATCCCGGGAGAGTTCATACCAGCCCCAAGGGGGCAAGAGGAAGAACCTGCAGCAGTCCTGGACAGACTACATGAAAGACTCGGCAACCTGGCCCCCATACCAACTTCACAGCACGGACGGACCCCGACCCATGTACCCAAAGACCTGCAGAACTGTAAGTTTGTGTTTGTACGAAGGGGCGGACACCGGGCACCGCTACAGCGGCCGTACGAGGGGCCATTCAAGGTGATCAACAACAACGGGTCCACGTACCTTCTGGACATTGAGGGGAGAGAGGTTTTCACGGTGGACTGACTCAAACCAGCCCATGTGGACTTGGCGCAGCGGGTCGAGGTTCAGGCACCGCGGCGCAGAGGCAGACCTCCCAAACAGAGGCTAATCCAGACTGTGGACATCAGGGGGTGTATCGCCAATTCTGGGGGGGGAGGTTATGTGGCGACCCACTTTCTGCGCAGGCGAACCGGCTCACAAATAGCCAGCGCACAGGGGGAGACTTTGGTAATGCATCTCTGACGTCATTTCCGCCCGAAGAGGGCAGGCGCTAGGGATTAAATGCCAGCGCCGCGAAGTTTGAATAAACTAGTCTCCAAACGACATACCAACTGTGTGTCGTTATTTCAGCGCTGTGTGTAGCACATCGCTACAGGACTTCATTATGGCAGGTTCATTGATGGTAGAGAGGAGAAGAAAGATATAGAATAACTTACTTCACAACATTACTCCATTATATAGAAAAATATGGAGCAATGCAGTGAGAGCATACCAGGTCAAAGGTGACAAAGTGGGTTTAAAGATTCTGGACTGTTCAAAGTTATTGTTTGTACAAAGTAGCCACCAGATATACTTTTTTTTTGTGAAAAGTAGGTGTTGGTGTTGTTGCTGCTTTGAATCATGTTAGGAAAGGAGTGAAATCCTGGCCATGGACAAGATTAACAGTGGCCTTAAAGCATTTATAGGGAGAAGCAATGTCAACGTTTCGGGCCGAGACCCTTCGTCAGGACTAACTGAAAGGAAAGATAGTAAGAGATTTGAGAGTAGGAGGGGGAGGGGAAAATGCGAAATGATAGGAGAAGACCGGAGGGGGTGAGGTGAAGCTGAGAGCCAGAAAGGTGATTGGTAAAAGGGATACAGAGCTGGAGAAGGGAAAGGATCATGGGACAGAAGGCCTAGGGAGAAAGAAAGGGGGAGGGGATCACCAGAAGGAGATGGAGAACAGGCAGAGTGATGGGCAGAGAGAGAAAGGGAAAAAAAGGGAAGAAAAAAAAAACAAAAAAAAAACTAAGATGGGGAGGAGGGGCATTAACAGAAGTTAGAGAAGTCAATGTTCATGCCATCAGGTTGAAGGCTACCCAGCTGGTATATAAGGTGTTATTCCTCCAACCTGAGTGTGGCTTCATCTTGACAGTAGAGGAGGCCATGTCTAGACATATCAGAATGGGAATGGGACGTGGAATTAAAATGTGTGGTCACTGGGAGATCCTGCTTTCTCTGGCGGACAGAGCGTAGGTGTTCAGCGAAATGGTCTCCCAGTCTGCGTCGGGTCTCACCAATATATAAAAGGCCACATTGGGAGCACCAGACGCAGTATACCACACCAGCCAACTCACAGGTGAAGTGTCACTTCACTTGGAAGGACTGTCTGGGGCCCTGAATGGTGGTGAGGGAGGAAGTGTAAGGGCAAATGTAGCACTTGTTCCGCTTGCGAGGACAAGTGCCAGGAGGGAGATCGGTGGCAAGGGATGGGGGGATGAATGGACAAGGGAGTCGCATAGGGAGCGATCCCTGCAGAAAGCAGAAAGTGGGGGGGGAGGGAAAGATGTGCTTGGTAGTGGGATCCCGTTGGAGGTGGCAGAAGTTATGGAGAATTATACGTTGGATCCAGAGGCTGGTGAGGTGGTAGGTGAGGACAAGGGGAACCCTATCCTGAGTGGGTTGGCGGGCGGATCGGGTGAGGGCAGATGTGCGGGAAATGGGAGAGATGCATTTGAGAGCAGTATTGATGGTGGAGGAAGGGAAGCCCCTTTGTTTAAAAAAGGAAGACATCTCCTTCGTCCTGGAATGAAAAGCCTCATCCTGAGAGCAGATGCGGCGGAGACGGAGGAACTGTGAGAAGGGGATGGCATTTTTGCAAGAGACAGGGTGGGAAGAGGAATAGTCCAGGTAGCTGTGAGAGTTTGTAGGCTTATAGTAGATATCAGTGGATAGGCCGTCTCCAGAGATGGAGACAAAAAGATCAAGAAAGGGGAAGGAGGTGTCAGAAATAGACCAGGTAAATTTGAGGGCAGGGTGAAAGTTGGAGGCAAAGTTAATGAAGTCAGCTGGTGTGGTATACTGAGTCCGGTGCTCCTGGTGTGGCCTTTTATATATTGGTGAGACCCGACGCAGACTGGGAGACAGTTTCGCTGAACACCTACGCTCGGTCCACTAGAGAAAGCAGGATCTCCCAGTGACCACATATTTTAATTCCACGTCCCATTCCCATTCTGATATGTCTATCCATGGCCTCTTCTACTGTCAAGATGAAGCCACACTCAGGTTGGAGGAACAACACCTTATATACCGGCTGGGTAGCCTCCAACCTGATGGCATGAACATTGACTTCTCTAACTTCCGTTAATGCCCCTCCTCCCCTTCTTAGTTTTTTTTTTGGTTTTTCTCCCCCTCCTTTTTTTTCTTTCTCCCTCTGCCCATCACTCTGCCTGTTCTCCATCTCCCTCTGGTGCTCCCCTCCCCATTTCTTTCTCCCTCAGCCTCCTGTCCCATGATCCTTTCCCTTCTCCAGTTCTGTATCCCTTCTGCCAATCACCTTTCTGGCTCTCAGCTTCACCCCACCCCCTCCGGTCTTCTCCTATCATTTTACATTTCCCCCTCCCCCTCCTACTTCCAAATCTCTTAGTATTTTTCCTTTCAGTTAGTCCTGACGAAGGGTCTCAGCCTGAAACGTCAACATTGCTTCTCCTTATAGAAGCTGCCTGGCCTGCTGTGTTCCACCAGCATTTTGTGTGCGTTGCTTGAATTTCCAGCATCTGCAGATTTCCTCGTGTTTGCCTTAAAGCATTATCAAGTCTAGGAATGGGTAATATATATCTGATTTCTAATACATACTAATTTCCAGCATCTGCCATTTTTCTCATGTTTATAATTTATATCTGACATGTTAAGCCTACAGAGGTGATTCATGTAGTGGGGGAGGATTGCCAAGATCCAGTTATGTCAGTGGCGCCAAAGTTAGGAGTATTCTTAGTGGGTGAGAACTTCAGCAGAGGCTACAGGATTTGCCAGTAGGAAAGGAAATCATGCAACAATGTTGAAACGTACTCCATGAGTAAAATGTTCAACTGTCTAATAAAATTAAGATACATAGGTGAAGAAATCCCATAAAGCACCTTTTATACATTTACAGACACAACTCATTGTTGTTGTCAATCAATATCTGGTCAATGTCTTACATATTCCCTAATAGGGTCTGGAAATAATCTCTGTGCCAAACAAATATCCATGGATACTGCATCCCAGAAAGGCAATTAGGAAATGGAAAACAATTATAGAGTTAGGTAAATCATAAGCACAAGAGATTCTGCAGATGCTAGAAATCTAGAGGAAACACACACAAAATGCTGGAGGAATTCAGTAGATCAAGCAGCTTCTATGGACATGAATAAACAGTTGATGTTTCGGCCCGAGGTCCTTCAATAGTTTCTGATGGCAGATCTTGGCCCAAAACCTTGATTGCTTATTCATTTCCATAGATGCTGCCTGGCCTGCTGAGTTCCTCCAGCATTTTGTGTGTTTTGTCACACAATGAGGCAAATCTTGTTTCATTTAGAGCACTAAAAAGAATGAATCAATATTGCTGTCAAAAAATTATATTGAATTGTTTCAAGTATAGGTAAGATACTTATTGATATAGCAGCACAAGGAAAATTGCTATCTATGTACACACAGACACACACAGTAATTTAGAAACTTGTATACTGTAAACCATGTAGTTATTGCAGCTTTATCTACCCAAGATGATAACCATTTGTGCACAATTTGGATATTTGAAAATTGTACTTTTTCCTAGAATGAAAAGAGTTTCTCAGAATGATTTCAATATATCATTTCAATTAATAATTGTATTATGTATTGAGTGGACCTCTATCTGAGCAAAAGGTGTTGAGAATTGTTAGTCACAATTTCAAGAGAACTAAGGAGCTTCATATCCTACTGTATTCTCATCTAACAGTCCGGCACATATGCATGACATGCTAACTTTGCATATACTTCCCAAAATCACAGTACTTATTTTATAGTATATCTAAATATATATAGATATACTGAAGTGATAACTAATTGTTCATTGATTTTATACAAATGCATATAAAGTAGTTAAAATAAAGATTATTTTAATGTATTTGTAGTTTACAGCCACCATATACTATAGCTTCTGAGTCTTGCTTGTAGGAATGGGAATTATATTGAAACTTTCTCTTTGTAAGCCTGATCTCCCTCTTCTCCATAACTGCTTTCTTCCTGGGTTATTCAATTTTGTATTCTTACTCTTCTCTCCTGTTTCCTATCTTCAATTGTTCTATTTTTTTTAATGTTTTCAATTGCTTTGTCAAACTCGCTTGGAATTTAGGTATACGAAGTAAGCTCCAATATTTCAGAGGCATGTAGAGGGAAAGGATAGAAAAATCATTAATCAGGAAAGGCAGGGTAGCGTAGTGGTAAGCATATCACTTTACAGAGCCATCTATAAAATCAGCATTTGATTCCCGCTGCTATCTCTAAGAAGCTGGTATGTTCTCCCTGTGACCGCATGGGTTTCCTCTGGGTGCTCTAGTTTCCTTCCACGTTCCAAAGATGTACAGTTAGGGTTAGTGACTTGTGGGCATGCTTTTTTGTTGCTGGAAGCATGACAACACTTGTCAGTTTCCCATCACAACCTTCAGTGATTTGTTTGGTCACAATCAGTGCGTTTAACTTTATGTTTCAATATGCAGTGCCTATAAAAAGTATTTAACCTTCCCCTCCAGAAGTTTTCATGTTTTATTGTTTTACAACATTAAATCACAGTGGAGTGAATTTGGCTTTTTTTGATGCTGATCAACAGAATACACTTTCTCTACAAAATGATCTAAATTAATTACAAATATATAACACAAAATAGTTAATTGCATGAGTATTTATCTCCTTTAATATTACACACCAAATCATCTCTGGTGCAGCCAACTGCATTTAGAAGTCACATAACTAGTTAAATGGAGATCTGTTTTTGGAGACCTGTGCACAGTCAAGGTGATTCAATAGATTGTAGTAAAAATACACCTGTATCTGGAAGGTCCAACTGCTGGTGGATCAGTATCCTGGCAAAAACTACACCATGAAGCAAAAATTACACTCCAAGTAACTCTGTATAAAGGTTTTTGAAAAGCACAAGTCAGGAGAAAATTTCCAGGTCACAGAATATCCCTTGGAGTACAGTTAAGTCAATCATCAAGAAATGGAAAGAATATGGCACAGCTGTAAATCTGCCTAGAGCAGACTGTCCTCAAAAACTGAGTGACTGTGCAAGGAGGGAACTAGTGAGCGAGGCCTCCAAGAGACCTATGACAACACTGGATGACTAACAAGCTTCAATGGCTGAGATGGGAGAGACTGCACATACAACAACTGTTGCCCGGGTGCTTCACCAGTCACAGTTTTATGGGAGAGTGGCAAAGAGAAAACCACTGTTGATAAAAACTCACATGAAATCTCAGCTAGAGTTTGCCAGAAGGCATGTGCGAGACTCTGAAGTTAGCTGGAAAAAGGTTTTATGGTCTGATGAAACCAAAAATAGAGATTTTTGTCCATCAGACTAAACACTATGTTTACCATAAGCCAAACAACACACATCATCATAAAAATATAATTTCTGTCGTGAAGCATGGTGGTGGCTGTACCATGCTGTGGGGATGCTTCACTGTGGCAGGCCCTGGAAGACTTGTGAAGGTAGAGGGTAAAATGATTACAGCAAAATACAGGGAAATCCTGGAGGAATATTTGATGCAGACTGCAAGAGAACTGCGACTTGGGAGAAGATTTCTTTTCCAGCAAGACAATGACCCAAGCATAAAGCCAAAACTACACGAGAATGACTTAAAAAAAATAATGTTAATGTCCTGGAGTGGCCAAGTCAGAGCCCAGACCTCAATCCAATTGAGAATTTGTGGCTGGATTTGAAAAAGGCTATTCACTCTTGAACCCCATGCAATCTGACAGAGCTTGAGCAGTTTTGTAATGTAGAATGGGGAAAAATTGTAGTGCCCAGATGTGCAAAGCTGAGAGAGACTTATCCACACAGAGTTAAGGCTGTAATTTCTGCCAAAGATGCATCTAATAAATACTGACTTGAAGGAAGTGAATACTTATGCTATCAATTATTTTGTGTTTTATATTTGTAATTAATTCAGAATACTTTGTAGGGACGTGTTTTTACTTTTACACAAAAGATTCACTTTCTGTTGTGGTATCAAAAGAGCTACTGGGATCCAATATTGTAAAACAATAATACATGAAGACTTCTGGGGGAGGGGGGTAAATACTTTTTAAAGGCACTGTACTTGTGACAAATAAAGTTAATCTTAAACTTACACATCTCTGATTGCCCACTGAATGTACAATATGCTACCACAAGAGTAAATATATCATTTTCAGCAATAAAGACCTTGACAACCAGCATTGGGAAGCCAGCTAATGGAACGTTTTTCCATATGCCAACCATGAAATGCCTTTGAAAGTGTTACAAGATGCTCCCAACCATGCCAGCTTTAGGGATTTAGACCTTCAAACTCTCCAGAGTATGGTGAGTATGGTGAACCCTTTAAGAGTTCAAGACAGTCTCACTAATTGGCAATCATGTTTTTGGGTGCCAAGTATTGTGTATTTAAAGAGCACCTGAAATGGGGTTCAGCATTCAATCATAAGCCGTTTTGTCTAGAATTTGTTTTGTGCTCGGTTCGTGATCCAGTTTGATATCACATCTTAATCTTTGTTTCAGATTCTCCAGTACTTGGGTCCAACCCTTCCTTGTCAATGTCTCTCATCACAGTGTGATTAAGCCACCATGAACCCAACGGGGTATCAGAGTCTTTCGTCAGCTGTGGCCTGCTTGTCAAGGAAAAGAATTTCAGGATGTGTATGTTTCTCTGATATTAAATGGAACTATTGAAAATTGGGAACAAAGAGCAGAGATTTGCTCTGATTCAGAGGAATTCACGGCCACCATGAGGAAGGTGTTTCATCAATCCATTGGAGCCAGTTGGGCCTCAGACTGCCTGATGAAGATTCAACAGGGGGACGGTCAGCAGCCGACTACGCAATTGAATTCCGGAGAATGGTTGGAACAAAAGGCCTTGGTCATGCAATACCGCCGCGATGATCTGTGGGATGCCCTCGCCTTGGGAGAGCCAGCAGAGAACTTAGAGGTTTTGATTGACAAGTCCATTGATCTTGCTAATTGTCTGGCAGAGCGAAAGTGGACCCACTTCAGGAGGTCAAAGAGTGCAGGTCCGAGCCCGGTCCCTATGCATTGCAGTTACACTTCCCAACCTCAGGCCAGCCCGAAGCCTGCTCAAGATCCAGTCAAACCCATGCTGGTCTGATGCACTAGGCTCTCCACCAATGAGAGGTTCCAGCATCAGAATCAAGGCCACTGCTTTAACTGCAGGGACTTGCTTTGTGTGCCAGCAATCATGTAACCAAGCAAGGAATTGCTGGACTAGTCATAGAACAGTAAGAAGATTATCTGTTACATCTATTGCCTAAAACAGGAGGAGGGTATTGAGAGTTGCTCACCAAAAGAGGCAGAAATGACAGCAGTGCTATCCTGGCTTAAGATGGTCCTGGAGAATCTCAGGAACTTCTGGCTGGTGGTCAATGAAGCAAAGGAATCGGGCCCAGTGCCTAAATCATCATCCAACCATCAGTTTCAGTCATTTCGGTATGCTCTGGGCCTCAAAACTTCCGCCTTTATCCAGACTGTACTCGACCTTTCCAATTCAGCCCGATGCTTAGATCACCATCCAAACATGGAGTTCACTCACTCGGGGTCTTGACTCTGCACCTCGGTTCGGCCCTTAACTGATCTTTTCAATTTGGCCCTGCATTTAAATCAATCAAACCTCAGGCCTTCCTTGCTCTTGGTAGTGTGCCTGCTGCCTTGCCTCGCCTCAGTTCTGCCACATGAATTTCCTCCTAGTCCAAAGGGAAGTTACATGCTATTGCTTGTGGTGATCATTCATGTCAGAAAGGGTGAAAACTAAGTATTTAGTTGTTTCCTTTGTTTCACTGACCACCAGCCAGAAGTCCCAGAGATTCATAGTGCCATGTTAAACTGAGATGCACTGCTGTGGTTCCTGCCTGTTTTGGTGAGAAACTCTCACATCTTTCTCCTGCTTTAGGCAATAGATGTAACAGATCATCTACTTTCCTGTTCTATGTCTGGTCTGGCAGTTCCTTGCTGGGTGCCCTGGTTGCTGGAACACAAGGCAAGTCTTCTATGTCATTGCACTGGCTGCTTCCACGACAGCCACTTTATGATTTCCCTTCTCCTTCCTCAAGTCTATCTTCCTGGCTCATGATACTTTTGCAAGGTATGTTGATCCCACTGCTATCCCCAAATCTAAAACTTCCAGTGGGCTGAGCTTAGGCCTTTTTTCAGTATTTTCAGGAAGACTGGGCCATCCTTCCCTGGATTGTCCAGCCCAAATTATTCTACATGCTCAATACTTACACTCTGCAGAATGCATGGCAGGCTGAAAATTCACTGAACCACTGACATTAATATTCCCCAGTTACTCTCACCTACCCCCCACAGTCACTGCTTCACTTCCCCCTTAAAGCAGCAATATCTTCAGTCATTGCTGGCATTCCCAGTAGTTGCCCACGTACCATCCCACACTCCCTGGGCCATACGATCCCAAATATTCCTTGGGTATTTCACTTTTACTAGGTGGGTGCATCTTTTGGATGTCTCTGGTGAATTTCAATTACTTCTTCAAGATTGCAGCAGAATTCTAAATTCCAACAAGCAACTTTAAGTGAGGGAAACTCTGACAAAATACTCTGCTTCTCCCTGGGGGTGAAAAGTTTATGAGTGGTGGTAATCAGGGTCCAAGGGCTGGCTACAGTCATTAGGATTCTTCACCTGCCATTGTCTGACCTCAACAGGTGCCATCCTAACAGATATACCTGTGTATAATCTCTGTCAAATATATCCACACTATTTCCCATACTAAACAAAATATAAGGGATTGGTAAAAATTAAACAGTACATGCTTAAAACTGAAGAGTATGTACTCGGCAATCTACCACTTCCTTGCTGCTGAACTCACAATGCCTTTTGTATTCTCTTTCATATAAAAGTCTGTTACCTCAAAAGATTCAAACTTATTCTAACTCATATCCCAAACAAGTATACACATACCCTTCTGACATCCCCAATGGTCAGTACCACATTTTGCAACTGTCTCACTAAGCTACCCAAAACTGTTTGATAGTTGGCCCCTTACAAACACAGACATACATACACACACACACCTTGCTTTTATATCTACCGGTTCAGCTCTCTGCTGCCTTCTTTAATACATTGTGTACCCATGGTCATTAAAATCAACAGATCCAAGCTTGGTTGCTACTCTAAAAAATACTCACCACCTGAGACTGCTTAAGTTGCAGGCCACACAGTGGGTCACAGATCTATCCCGGATGAGCCCCCAAATTTTGTAATAGTGATCAAAGTCACCAGAGACGCAGCTAAGCTGGTGATATAGAAGTTTTGATTCATTCCTGTGCTCTTTTCTAACTGGCTGGTGTCCAGCTTCAGTGTTCTCTAGCACCACCAAAGTCCTGAATATGCCCTATGGATTGGAGTTTTACTAATCTGGAAACTTCCAACAATGAGATTGGAAGTAATTCCTTCTTCAGGGTTTGAAATTAATCCTGGCATAATATTTTGTTCTTGTGAGTAATCGAGTGTGACTTTACCAAACCCTGTGTAAGCTATACATTAGGAGTCACTTGGTCATTAGCAGTTGAGGAGGGCTGATATTTTACCATGCAGCTTTGCAAATTTCTATCATTGTATCATTGTACAGTAGGAAGCATTCTAACAGATGCATCATGGCCTAGTATGGAGCCTCCAATGCATAGCACTGAAAGAGACCACAGACTCAGCCATTTCCATCGAATACGTCTTCAAGACAAAGTGCCTCAAGAAAGCGTCATCTATCATTAAAGACCCTCATCATCCAGAACACACACTCCTCCTGTTATCACTGTTAGGCCGTTTCTGGGGTAAGGACATGAAGTGAATGTTAACTTCACTGAAAAACCTTTACATCTGAATATGCATTGAAGAGTAAATCTAAAATGCAACTCCGAATAATGGTTAGACAATGCTGATTTTAATTTGTTACCCGTGTGTATTTGGGTATCTATAGTATGGGTGCAAAAGTGTTACAGGGGTTTAGGGCTCAAATGATGCATTGCAAATATGAATTTGTCTGAATTGCCCTGAATCTATAACAGCCCCTGCTTCCTTAAGGATGTCAAATCAAAGGATAGAACCCTCATTATTTGGACAAACCCAGAAGTACACTGGAAGTTGCACCCTGCTGACCTTGAGTATCTGTCACTCACTTTGTTCTGCTTTCACTGTTTTTCCTCCTACACCCACAATATAAATAGATTGTCTGGTTGCTCATCAGTTATTGATACCGATGCCCTTATGTCAACTAACAAATCACATGGCCTGCACCCTAACAATGCTGATGTGTACATCTACTGGTCACCAGCACTGGCAGTGGGGCCACCACCACACATCTTTCTGACCTAGAAGCCATCTTCACCAGCTCTGTGATCTAATCGATGGTCAGTTTGGTCAGACTGGGTGCTGATCTGCCACTTTTGTGTGTCTGAAGTCATGATGCCTGCTGTATTCCTTGCATCTAACTGGTAAACCAAGGCACGATGCACGCACTTGCAAAATGCATATGATAAAATGCAGCTCCTGGAATGAGTATACACTGGTGTCCCAAACCTTCAATAATCAAACAGTGGTTCCATCTCACCAAATTAACTCACAAACGTCCATCTCTTACATAAGCACATATGCACACACACACACTAGACATTAAGACCATCAGACTCCCTAATAAGCTCCCTAATAAGATCTGGGTTTTTACAGAACACCCAATCTAAGATAACCTTTCCCCAAGTAGGGTCAAGCACAAGCTGCTCTAAAAATCCATCTCATAGGCATTCAACAAATTCCCTGTCTTGCGATCTGACACCGACCTAATTTTCCCAATCCTCTTACATATTGAAGTCCCCCATTAGAATTGTGACATTACCCTTATGAATTGCCTTTTCCAGCTCCCTTTGCAATCTCAGTCCCATATCTTGGCTATTAGGCAGAGGCCAATATATGATTTCTACAATGGTGTTTTTACTCTTGCAATTTCTTTACTCCACCCACAAAGATCTGACATTCTCTGACCCAATGTCAACACTTTCTAAAGGTGTAATTCCATCACTTACCAACAGAGCGGCACCACCACCTACGCCTTCCCGCCTGTCCTTTCAATACAAAGTATATCCTTTGATGTTAAGCTCCCAACCATGGCCTTCCTTCAGCCAAGCCTCAGTGGTGCTCAAGATGTCATACCAACTAATCTCTAATTGCACCACAAGTTATCAACCTTATTCCAAATGCTACGCACATTTAAATGCAGCACCTTCAGTCCTGCATTCTTTGCCCTTTTGAATTTTGCCTCTGTGGTACAAGTTAATTCTTTGCTCTATCGCATTTCTACCCAATCATTGGCTTGTCCTTCCTTCCTATGTTCATGTAACACCCATCATCTACTAGTAAACCTGCTGGTTCACCCTCAGCTCTATCATAGTGTTTCCCATCCCCCTCTTATACCTGCCAATTCAGCTCTCCTTGTTCATGATGCCTCTTGTACCACCAATGTAAACAGCTCCAAATGTGAGTGCTAATTTTAAAAATACTCTCCCACTTAGACTACTAAGATCACTGGCCACATGATGGATAGCACAAAGGTATCCCACTTCTGACACCAGATATTATTGCACAAATGAAGTCACTGGAGAAGGTTCTGGAAGATATGTTGGGAAGGAGGCACAGGAGCTTGAAGAGCAATACTCAGTATTTTAAGGGTAGCTTTCACCATCAGGTTTCTAAATGGTCCATGAACACTACCTCAAAATGCCTCATTCAGTATTTATTTATTTATTATTTAGCTTGTTAGTTATTGTAAATTATATTATTTTGTATGTCTTTTTCTGTGCTGCTGCCACAAAACATCTAATTTCACAACAAATGTTAATGATAATAAACCTGATTCTGAGAAACTACAAAACTAAATCATCAGGAATACAAACAAAATAGTGGCTGTTCTTTAGGACCATACAAGAAAAATCATGTTAGGAGCAGGCCATCAATGACAAGCTCTCAGGTAAACCAGTAAGTGTTAAATAATTATCTCAATATTTACCACGGACAGGAACGTAAGTATAATAATAAAAGAAGTCAAGATTATGCGTAACATTTCAAGACAGAATCAGGAATGGGAACTGATAAACTAATCAAATTTAAGCAGAATAACACACTGATCCAGTTAAATGGCATTTCCATATCTAAAAGGAATTAAGCAAAAATTGCAGAAAGCCTTAAGCACTACATAAGAACATTGTCGCAGGGTTATTAGCATCTAATGTGATTATTGCATATGAAAAGGAAGAAGGAATAAGCTCACAGAGTCATAGGCCAATTAGATTTGCTATTGTTGGATGGAAAAACAATGAAATCCCTGCCTAAGTATATAACAGAAGATAGCGCAGAACTAACTGTATAATTAAAAAGTAAGCAACATAAATTCAAAAGTAGATTGTTTTAACTGAATTATTTGAAGAACTAGCAGAAAAGATAGAGTAGGGCTATGCAAACTATACATATTGATTTTCAGAAGGTCTTCAATAAGCTACCATTCAGTGGATGATTTATAAGATCAGAATTCTCAATGTCAGCCAGTTTATAACAGACTGATTAGCAAGCTGGATATCAAATAGAAAATATGGCGTGGGGATTAACAATAGATAATTAGTTTGGCAAATGTTGGGCAAATCATATTCTACAATGTGCACTATTGGGACCACTGCTGTTCGCACTGTACAAGAAAAGATTTGTTTTCAGAAATTAGGAGTAGAATTTCATAATTTGCATGTAATACAAAATTCAGATATATAGTTTATTAAGAATATCATGACAAGTTCTATGAAGATATTAATTAACAAGTAGAATAAATCAACGATTGCCAATGAACATCAAAAAAGACAATTATAAATTGTACATTTTGGTAGATGAATAAAAGGGCCTCACATTTCTTGGAAAATAACTCCAAATTGGGGCAAAGTGCAGGTTGATATTATACTTAATGCAGGTTAATAAAATGCAAAGCACTGATGGTTTTTGAGAGGAATATCTTTGAAATGCAGAAAGGCTATGGAACATTTGTATAAAATTTACCTCTCTTTATGTATTTACTGTCTGGTCTCCTTAGCATAAATAGCACAGAAGGATAATGAAGGTGCATAAAATGTTTACACATGTTATCAGAATTGAAAGGACATTAGCTGTTAGCAAAGGCTTAACAGGTTACAGTGTGTTTCCTTAAAAGGGAAACTATATGGGGGTCTTCAAGATTATGACAGGAGTTGAGAGGTTAGTAGTAGATAAAATCTTTTCATTCCTGAACAACCACAGAAATAGAGGTTAGACATTCAAGATAATTGACAGTGTAGCTAAGAGGGTATTCAAGAGAAACGACTATCTAGAGAGTAGTTGGAATGCAGTAAATCATTACCATGGAGTGTAGTTGAAGTGAATTGCTCAGATGGATTCAAGGAGAAGCTAGATAAGCACCTGCAGGAGAAAGGATTAGAAAGGTAGGTTGATAAGAGCTATTGTTCAGATTTAAGAGGAGACTTCTGTAGAGCATAAGTATTATCATAGGGTTGTTAGGCTCAGAATGCATTGTTGTGCTAAGCACTTCATAACCTATGTATGTAATTTCTAAATTCAATTCTGATGATTTATTGCATTAGCCTGCCCTGGATCCAGCAAACATATCACAGCTGCCCCTGCTGCTGGTCCTCCTGCAGCAGCATTCCTTCGTCATCGTGGAACTGCTAACGAATACAAGGCCTTATCGCAGCAGCTGCTCCAGAAAGTGCAGAGCACCAGAGTCATGTCCAGACCGAGGATCTGCCTGTGGACCCCCTTAATGGCCTTTCATCTGCGTGTGCTGTCAGGAGGCCTCATCACCAGTTCCTCACATTTATCACACAGTAAAATAATAAAAGAGTTATTAAATTAGTAAAGTCAAACTAGATGTATCAGCCATGCTTCCCATAAAGTTCAGGGATTAGGTGTGAAGTGTATCTGACACCTCAGCTCAGGTTACAGAAAGCACCAAGATTTACTGATGAGCCCAGTGATTGAATGTCATGTGAGAAGAACCTGCACACACCCTCCAGTCCTGTGCATTCAGGGCTCTGCAGGTGCAGAACCTGCCACTGTGTGCACTACAGCAAGCCAGTATCTCTCCACAGGCTCACTGGTCCGTTCTCCATGATTCAATATTAACTCCCTACCCTGCACTGTCCTGTTAGGAATGCCACTGTTTCAAGAGTAGGGACCACGGCTACCACCGTATCTGGGTAAGCAAATACAGAAACGAATACCTGCCAATTAAATGTCGCCACGAGGAAATCCGCAGTTGCTGTAAATTCAAGCAACTCACACAAAATGCTGGTAGAACTCAGCAGGCCAGACAGCATCTATAGGGAGAAGCACTGTCAACGTTTCAGGCCGAGACCCTTCGTCAGGACTAACTGAAAGGAAAGATAGTAAGAGATTTGAAAGTAGGAGGGAGGGGGGAAATACAAAATGATAGGAGAAGACCGGAGGGGGTGGGGTGAAGCTGAGAGCTGGAAAGGTGATTGGCAAAAGGGATACAGAGCTGGAGAAGGGAAAGGATCATGGGACGGGAGGCCTTGGGAGAAAGAAAGGGGGGGGGAGCGCCAGAGGGAGATGGAGAACAGGCAGAGTGATGGGCAGAGAGAGAGAAAAAAAGAGGAGGGGGGAAAAACTAAATATATTAGGGATGGGGTAAGAAGGGGAGGAGGGGCATTAACGGAAGTTAGAGAAGTCAATGTTCATGCCATCAAGTTGGAGGCTACCCAGCCGGTATATAAGGTGTTGTTCCTCCAACCTGAGTGTGGCTTCATCTTGACAGTAGAGGAGGCCATGGATAGACATATCAGAATGGGAATGGGATGTGGAATTAAAATGTGTGGCCACTGGGAGATCCTGCTTTTTCTGGCGGACCGAGCGTAGGTGTTCAGCGAAACGGTCTCCCAGTCTGCGTCGGGTCTCCCAATATATAAAAGGCCACATTGGGAGCACCGGATGCAGTATACCACACCAGCCAACTCACAGGTGAAGTATCGCCTCACCTGGAAGGACTGTCTGGGGCCCTGAATGGTGGTGAGGGAGGAAGTGTAAGGGCAGGTGTAGCACTTGTTCTGCTTACAAGGATAAGTGCCAGGAGGGAGATCGGTGGGAAGGGATGGGGGGGACGAATGGACAAGGGAGTCGCGTAGGGAGCAATCCCTGTGAAAAGCAGAAAAGGGGGGGGGAGGAAAGGATGTGCTTGGTAGTGGGATCCCGTTGGAGGTGGCAGAAGTTATGGAGAATTATATGTTGGACCCAGAGGCTGGTGTGGTGGTAGGTGAGGACAAGGGGAACCCTATCCAGAGTGGGGTGGCAGGTGGATGGGGTGAGGGCAGATGTGCGGGAAATGGGAGAGATGCGTTTGAGAGCAGAGTTGATGGTGGAAGAAGGGAAGCCCCTTTGTTTAAAAAAGGAAGACAGCTCCTTCGTCCTGGAATGAAAAGCCTCATCCTGAGAGCAGATGCGATGGCGATGGAGGAATTGAGAGAAGGGGATAGCATTTTTGCAAGAGACAGGGTGGGAAGAAGAATAGTCCAGGTAGCTGTGAGAGTCTATAGGCTTATAGTAGATCACGGTCTGCAGAGATGGAGACAGAAAGATCAAGAAAGGGGAGGGAGGTGTCAGAAATGGACCAGGTAAATCTGAGGGCAGGGTGAAAGTTGGAGGCAAAGTTAATGAAGTCAACGAGCTCAGCATGCATGCAGGAAGCAGCGCCAATGCAGTCGTCGATGTAATGAAGGAAAAGAGGGGGATAGATACCGGTATAGACTTGGAACATGGACTGTTCCACAAAGCCAACAAAAAGGCAGGCATAACTGGGACCCATGCGGGTGTCCATTGCTACACCCTTTGTTTGGAGGAAGTGGGAGGAGCCAAAGGAGAAATTATTGAGAGTAAGAATTAATTCTGCTAGACGGAGGAGAGTGGTGGTAGAGGGGAATTGTTTAGGTCTGGAATCCAAAAAGAAGCAGTGAGCTTTGAGACCTTCCTGGTGGGGGATGGAGGTATATAGGGACTGGACGTCCATGGTGAAAATAAGGCATTGGGGGCCAGGGAACTTAAAAATTCAAAGCGTGAGAAATGTCACGAACATAGATGGGAAGGGATTGAACAAGGGGGGATAAAACAGTGTCAGGGTATGCAGAAATGAGTTCGGTGGGGCAGGAGCAAGCTGAGACAATGGGTCTACCTGGACAGGCAGGTTTGTGGGTCTTGGGTAGGTGGTAGAAATGGGAAGTTCGGGGTGTGGGAACTATGAGGTTGGTGGCAGTAGATGGGAGATCCCCAGAGGTGATAAGGTTGGTGAAGGTATAGGAGACAGTGGCCTGGTGCTCCTTTGTGGGGTCATGATCAAGGGGTAAATAAGAGGAGGTATCAGAGAGCTGTTGCTGTGCCTCAGCCAGGTAGAGGTCAGTACACAAGACAACAACAGCTCCCCCCTTATCAGCAGGTTTTATAGTGAGGTTGGGATTGGTGAAGAGGGAGCGGAGAGCAGAGCGTTCGGAAGGATTGAGATTGGAATTGGAACAGGGTGTGGTGAAGTCGAGACGGTTGATATCCCATCAGCAATTAGCAATAAAGAGATTCAGAGCAGACAGAAGACCAGAGCGGGGTGTCCATGAAGAGGAGGAGGGTTGAAGATGGGTGAAGGGATCCAATGTATAATTCTCCGTAACTTCCACCACCTCTAACGGGATCCCACTACCAAGAACATCTTTCCCTCCCCCTCCTTTCTGCTTTCCACAGGGATCACTCCCTAGTCCATTTATACCCCCCATCCCTTCCCACCGATCTCCCTCCTGGCACTTATCCTTGTAAGCCGAACAAGTGCTACACCTGCCCTTACACTTCCTCCCTCACCACCATTCAGGGCCCCAGACAGTCCTGCCAGGTGAGGCGATACTTCGCCTGTGAGTCGGCTGGTGTGGTATACTGCGTCTGGTGCTCCCGGTGTGGCCTTTTATATATTGGTGAGACCCGACGCAGACTGGGAGACCATTTCGCTGAACACTTACGCTCTGTCTGCCAGAGAAAGCAGGATCTCCCAGTGGCTATACATTTTAATTCCACGTCCCATTCCCATTCTGATATGTCTATCCATGGCCTCCTCTACTGTCAAGATGAAGCCACAGTCAGATTGGAGGAACAACACCTTATATACCGGCTGGGTAGCCTCCAACTTGATGGCATGAGTATTAACTTCTCTAACTTCCGTTAATGCTCCTCCTCCCCTTCTTAGTTTTTTTTTTGTTTTTCCCCACCTCCTCTTTGTTTTCCTCTCTCTGCCCATCACTCTGCCTGTTCTCCATCTCCCTCTGGTGCTCCCCTCCCCCTTTGTCTCTCCCTAGGCCTCCCGTCCCATGATCCTTTCCCTTCCCCAGCTCTGTATCCCTTTTGCCAATCACCTTTCCGGCTCTCAGCTTCACCCCACCCCCTCCGGTCTTCTATCATTTTGCATTTCCTCCTCCCCCTCCTACTTTCTTTCCTTTCAGTTAGTCCTGACAAACTGGCTCGGCCCGAAACGTCGACAGTTCTTCTCCCTATAGATGCTGCCTGGCCTGCTGTGTTCCACCAGCATTTTGTGTGTGTCAATTAAATGTCATGCTTTTTTTGGTTCACTAAACCATTGGTTTTTGCACTAATCCCCAGCAGGTAAAATGAAATTCGGCGAAAGACTGTTTGAAGTCATGTAAGTGTGGTGTGAAATCAAAAGCATGTGCTAATGTAGGACTCTTGTGTTTCCCAATGCCACCACGTTCATTTTCCAACTACTGCAGAGTAACCTCACCTTGGCAACAACACACATCATAGCTACTATGGAGGAGGGAAGAGGGAGACAGTTAATTGATTAAGTGGACGACAAAGGTCCGGAGTGGTAAGGGTGACAAGAGGGGGAAGGGTGGTGGGTGAAAACCCATTAGCTAACCAAGAAGGTGGCACTTGCTACTTCTGTGAATGACAATCACCACTCAAGTTTGTCACACTATTCACTATGATCTATACCGGACTCAATCCCTCTCCTGTGCCAGGCCTCCAAGAGTCATCTGCAAACAGCAGTTCATTGATTGAGATAAGGACACAGGATACCCTCAGCACTGGGAGGTGCTGCCTGCTCCAGAATGAACATTACTGCAATTTGTGACATCACAGCTCGCCATGTTCTTCTCTACCATTTGCAAACAAGCCTGGGCATGAACCCTAGTTCAATGGAGGCAATGCCTTCTATAACAACAAAAACATGAAGCAACAAAACAGCATTACTTGCAACTTAACCAATAACTAAATAATCTCCAACCAACAAATTAGCTTGAACGTCTGCTATCCTACTACATCTAGTTGTGAATGATGATTGATAATTAATCAAATAGAAAGAGGAGACTCCAGGAATATTCTCAATGATGGAAGTTCAGTATGCAAGTTCTAAACTAAAGACTGAAACCTTTGCAATAATACTCCAACAGATTGGATGGAGTTTTGGATCATCCACCTAATCTTCCCAAGATTCCCACCATTACAGAAGCCAGTTTCCAGTCAGGTTGATTCACTTCATGCATTATCCAGAAATAGCATAGACAAACAGATGCAGTGAAACCTGCAGGACCAGACAGCATCCCAGAAGGGCAGCACTCCAGAACAAGCTGGCCAAGTTGCTCCAGTTAAAGTATTGGCATCTACCCAACAATGTGGAAAATAATTCAATAATCTCGTCCTTGAAAAGAAGAAAATATCCAGTCACCCCAATTACCATCCAATATGTTCTTTTGCATCAGCAAAGTGACGGAGGGTTTCAAGTCTCTAAATTAAAATTTACATTTAATTTAAGATTGGGAATCAGACTTCATCAAAGCCTTAGTCCAAACACAGACCAAAGAGCTGCAAGAATTGAATTGTAAGTGACTGACCTTGACTTCAAGAATTTCTTTTAAGATTGTTATCAATTGACATTGTGGGAAAATACTCCATTGGCTGGATTTGTATCTCACATATAGGAAAATTATTGTGATTGTTTTAAGGGAATAATTCTTGCTCCATGATACCACTGCAGAAATTCCCAAGGATTGTATGGTAGACCCAACCACCATTGACTGCTTCTTCTAGACCTTCTTTCCATTAAATTGGCAGAAATAGAAGGTTTCCGGATGACTGCACATGTTTAGTTCCAGTTGTAACTCCTGAGCAAATGGTGCAGATCATTCCTGTATGCATTGAAACCTATACAACTTTAATGCCATAAAGAGACAATGACCAATCAAAAGCAAGTTTAGCCACCTACCCTTGGCAGTCAGTCGCTTCACCATCACTAATCTCCTACCATCATCATCCTGGAAGTCAACATTGACCAAAACTCTACTGGCTAGCCTCAAGTGGAGCAGCCTGGGTGAATAACTGTCATATGCATTTTGTAGGTGGTGTATACTGCATAGGACAAGACTAGGTTAGATGCTGAATGACTTGTGCAACAGACACCTCAAGTATTTTTTTTTCATTTACAGGGTATAAGGCAGAAGCATAATGGGATATACCCCACATACCTGGATGAGACCAGCTCCAAAAACAGTTCAGCAGCATCTAGGACAATGTCTCCGCTAGATTGGAACCATCTGCCACAATAGAAATTAATTGCATCCTTCACCAGCACATAATTTATACTATTTACAAAATGCATGATAGTTATTGACCCAGGCTATGTCAGCATTTCCCAAGCCTGTCACCTCTACCAGTAAGTAAGACAAAGACAACAAATGCATGGAAACTCTGCCACTGGAAAGGTTCCTTCAATCTGCATAACACTTTCACATGAAAAGATGCTGCCTTTTACTATTGGCACCGGGTGTAGTTAATACTTTTTAAATTAACATTGGCAATGTGCAATAGTATGTGAGAGCATTCTGGGAATACCTTCTTCACAAGCACAGCAGAAAGGCCAGAAATTCAGCTCAATGTCATCTTTCTGTGATGAGAGTCCTTGAAGTATCAGTATGAAGTATGCTGAAGTATCAGAAGCAAGGATCGAGACATGGTATCAAACTGGATCGAGAAATGAGCACAAAACAAACGCTAGACAAAATCAGTATTCGAGCTTACGATTGAACATTGAACCTCAGTTCAGATGCACTTTAAATACACAACTCTTGGCCCCAAAATATGGTCCAGTTAGCGGGACCATCCTAAACCCTTAAAGGGGCTGCACCTGTTAACTATACTCTGGAGAGTTTGAGCATCTAAATCCCAGAAGCTGGCCAGGTTAGGAGTGTCTCGTAACAGTTCCCCTCCCCTACGGCTGACTCCTGATGGCCCTGGCTGCTCGAAGAGACAGTGATTGTAGTCGTGGATGAGAGCTGGATCCAAGATGTCTCTTTCAGGCAACCAGCACCTTTTCTTGGGACCAAATGCTTCCCAGTCTACAAGGTATTGCCAAACACCCTGAACAGTACACAAGTCCAAGAGCCTCCTCACCATGAAGACCTGTTTCCCATCGATAAACCTGAGTGGTTGGTGGCTGGCTGATGGTGGTAGGGCCAATGGGCCAGTTTAATTTCCTTGGAGCTGTAGGGTCCAACAAACTTGGACTCCGACTTTCTAGACTCCACTGGAGAGGCAAATAATGAGTGGACAGCCAGACCTGTTGCCCAGGCTGCAAAGCGGGTCCTGCTTTCTCCTTCAATTCACCTCAGTCTCACCTTCCAGGTTGAGGCCAGCAGAATCTCTCTTGCCCTAATCCATTTTTGCTTGCAGTGTTAGAGGAGATCTTCAGCCTCCTGTTCCGGAAAGAGGGTGGAGAATAACAAAAAGGCATTGATATTCTGTGCGCTGAGTGCTGTAATGTTTAGTGGGTGACCTCAGCCCACAAAAAATGGTCACACTACTCATCAGTCCTTCTGAGGCCAGGCGTCTTAAGGTATGTTCTAAATCCTGGTTGGTCTGTTCCATTTGGCCATTGGACTGCGAGTGAAACCCAGAGGAAAGGCTTGCTGTTGCCCCTATCAGCTGACAGAACACCATCCAGAATATGATGTGAATCATGGACCATGATCCAAAACAATGTCCACTGGGAATCCATGGACCTTGAAGATCTGGTACAAGAGAATTCTGGTCATCTCCGCCCGCAGATGGCAGCTTCTCCAAGGCAACAAATATGCAAGCTTTCAAAAACAGCGGACAATGATCATGATAACCATCTTTCCAGTGGATGGCGGAAGGCCCGTGATAAAGTCCATGGAGGCGTGTGCTCATGGTCTTTCCGGAACAGGTAGCCCTTGAGGTCAGATATGGAGCTCCTTGTTCCAGGCCCATACTTGGCGTGCCTGCACATACTGCCCAACTTCTCTCATCATTCTGAACCTCTAGTACCTCCTCTTGATAAACTTGAAGGTCCTGGAAATCCATGCTGTCATTCTTGATGAATGTCCCCATTGAAGTATATGAGACCAGATGGAACTTGTGATGAACAGCCAACCCGGACTGTTCTTTGGAATCTCCCCTTGTGTCTGGGTCTTGCAAACACGAGTGTCGATTCACCAATGAGTTACCACGCTTGGGGCAAAATGGTGGTAGGCTGCTCCTCTCATTCCAGTTTGTCAAACTGGCAGGACAGGGCATCTGGCTTCTGGTTCTTAGACCCCGGTTCATAGGTCAGGATGAAATCAAAGCAATTAAAGAACAAAGACCACCTAGCCTGCCTGGAATCCAGCCTCTTGGCCTCCTAAATATAAACCAAGTTCTTGTGGTCAGTCTAAATGAAAAAAAGGGTTCCTGGTCCCCTCTAGCCAGTGTTGCCATTCCTCCAAAGAAGCTCCCGATTCCCAATGTCGTACTTCCTCTGTGCTGGGGTTAGCCACCTGGAGAAAAATACACACTGGTGCAATTTACTGTCCGAAGATGGTCATTGAGAAAAGACGGCACCCATTCCAATGTCTGAGGTGCTCATCTCCACCATGAAGGGAAGGCCCAGGTTAGGAGAAATAGAAGAAACAATGGCGGGAGCTAATATGAACTGCTGTTTAAGCTCTGCTAAAGCAGCCTCTGCTTCAGTAGTCCAGACAAAAGGGCCCCTTGATTTCTTAGTTACCACCGTCAGCAGAGCTGCCACCAAGGTGAAGTTCCTAATGACCTTCCGGTAGAAATTTGCAAACCACAGGAATCATTGGACCTGTTAGACACTGAATGGTTGTGCACAGTCTATGACTGCCTAAGCTTTGGTAGTCCATCTTGAGATTGCCAGTGGAGATGATGGAACCCAAAAATGAAATGGTCGACACATGACATTTAGGGATTTCTCCAACATTACATAAAATCCATTGTCCAGAGCCCCCCCTCCCAATATAGGCTTCAAGGATTTTCATATAGGAGCTTTTCCTTCGCTCAAGACCTGGTGGCTGGGTTCTTTTGGCTTAGCTTTAAGCCTTCCAGTGTGCTCAGGCATCTCCTTAGTCTTCTCCTGAACAAGAGATTCTCTCTCTCTCTTGTTCCTGTGCGGTCCCAGCTGGACAGGGTCTGGACATGTACAGTCCCATTGGCCAGGGCAGGCTTGTCTGCCTTCGAGGGGAGGACTAGGTCTCCAGAAGGCCTCAGATTACCTCGCACTGTTGGACGTTGTTCTCAGGAGTGCCTGGGGGTTGGAACACCATGTTGCAAACAAATCCTCTTGCAATGATTCTACCCTCCCTCCAGTCCATGGATGGGTAATGCTGGGATAGCCAAGGGTAACTGAGGATCAGGGTATGAGTAGAGAGTTAGTGATGTACAAGCTGACGTCTTCCACATGATCCTCATCTGCAACACCACAGCCTGTTGCTGGGACCTAGCGGCAACCATCCAAGACAATCGTAGGCAATGACTGTCTCAACTGTCATAGCAGTATGTCAAACCGATGGGTAATTCCTACATCCAGAAAGTTAATTGCTGCCTAATACCTCTAAGTTCTCTGCTGGCTTTCCCAAAGCGAGGGCATCATTCAGTTCATCTTGGAGTCCATGAGGGTATTGTGTGGCCACAGCCTCTTGTTCCAACCACTCTCCAGAGCAAAGGTATGGAATTCTATCCCATCGCATTGAATCTTCATCAGGCAGTCTGAGGCCCAGCTGGCTCCAATGGATTGATGAAACACCTTCCTCATGGTGGCCGTGAATTCCTCTGAATCAGAGCAAATCTCTGCTCTTTGTTCCCAATTTTCAATAGTTCCATTTAATATCAGAGAAACATACACATCCTGAAATTCTTTTCCTTGACAAGCAGACCACAGCTGACAAAAGACTCTGATACCCCATTGGGTTCATGGTGGCTTAATCACACTGTGATGAGAGACATTGACAAGGAAGGGTTGGACCCAAGTACTGGAGAATCCGAAACAAGGATTAAGACGTGGTATCAAACTGGATCACGAACCGAGCACAAAACAAATCCTAGACAAAATCACTAGTAAGGCTTATGATTGAATGCTGAACCTCAGTTCAGGTGCTCTTTAAATACAGAATTCTTGGCACCCAAAATAAGATTGCCAATTAGTGGGACCATCCTAAACCCTTAAAGGGGCCGCGCAAACTAACCATACTCTGGAGAGCTTGAGCATCTAAATCCCTGAAGCTGGCATGGTTGGGAGCATCTCACAACATTTTCAAAGGCATTTAATGGTGGGCAGATGGGAAAATGTTCTTTTAACTGGCTTCCCAATGCTGGCTTGGTCGTCAATGTCTGTGTTCCTTAAAAAAATGTATTTCCTCCTGTGGTGGCACATTGTACATTCAGTAGGGTATGAGAGAGATTTAAGTTTAAGATTAACTTTATTTGTCACATGTACTCTATCAAAGGGCAGCATATTCAACTGAACGAGGTTACAAGTTGAATAGTGTATATAAATATGAGGTATTCAACCTTATTATACTATTTAAATTACTAATTGCCTCCTGTTTGTGATCAGGATTCAGAATTTAAACACTTTAATGTCCCAACCAATCCAAAACTACCTATTTATGGCTTAAATTTCTCCCTATAACTCCGAAGTATACCATTTTGTGAATAGAGGACATTGTGTTGTGATCATCAGAAAGACTGGAACATAAGGCCAGGCTTCCAAGCAAAATGTGCAGCTATCCATTGCTTGGCTACTGTCAACTCTAGATCTCCATTCCAGATCCTCTTATTCTCCACAGGGAATTGATTCATTTTCTTAAATAAAGAGCTTCAATAAAGCAACTGAAACATAGTTTCTGTGTAAGAAGCGTTGTCAGACCTTTATGTCATACTCAATTTCAGACATGTTTAAGAACATTGTGACTTAGAAAAGAAACATTCCAAATGCTTTATTTGTGTATCTCAGAACTGAAAACTGTCAGTTAAACAGGAGGAGGGTAAATATGAATTAATTCAAGTCACAATGAGGCAGTGATTGAGGAATAACAGAGGTAAGGGACACTGGAATCAATCTCACAGCACCATCCTAACCGAGGACATGAGTGCTGAATGGACATAGAGCAGGAACAAGATATCGATATGGAGGGAGAAGCAGAGGAAATTTTATGGATGGGTCTTGGAGGTACATACATAGATGGAAGGTCATAGACTGATTGAGCTGTTGTGAAGGAAACAAGTGAGGAATTAGCTGTAGGAGTACTGCCAGGAGGTTTCTCAGCTCAGGTGGTGGAGCTAATGGCACTGATAGAAACACTGTACTACAGTAAGTGCAGATGAGTAAGTATATTTAGAGACAGCAGGTATGCTTTTTGGGTGTTGCATGATTATCTGATGGTGTGGTGTAAATTTGAAGCAGGTTCAAGAGTTAGTGAGACAGGAAACACTGATTGTGAATAAGCATATTCATAATTTATTTACAAACTGTAAAAGAATGACCAAGGAATTAAGTTCCCCCAAGTTACACAAACTACAGAAATAAATATTTAACAAATAAACACTGTTAAAAGTGCATGCACAGCATACCTTCCCAGCGGTTCCTGGGACAAAGGGAAAGAGAGAGAGCAAACAGTTCGCACATGTTACTCTTTATGCCTCCGAGGTGCTTGAAACTGTACACAAGGTGCCAAGGCATGCAAGCCCACCAATGGGAAGAGCGGCTGCAGTGTTTAAACTGACCAATCACTATCAACACAATGGAAGCAGCTTTCAACTGGCCAATAAGCCACACACCCACACAACACAACACCCCCTGAAAGTCATGGTACCATGGCAATTCAACCCCCAGACTAGTATGACCCTCACAAAAAACTTCTATAGTTGTACCATGGAGAGCATTCTGACAGGCTACGTCACTGACTGGTATGGAGGTGGGGGCTACTGCACAGGACTGAAGGAAGCTGCAGAGGGTTGCAAATTTAGCCAGCTCCATCTTGGGTACCAGCTTACAAAGTACCCAGGGCATCTTCAAAGAACGATGTCTCAGAAAGGCAGTGTCCATTATTAAGGACCCCCAGCACCCAGGGCATGCCCTTTTCTCACTGTTACCATCAGGTAGGAGATACAGAAGCCTGAAGGTACACACTCAGCAATTCAGGAACAGCTTCTTCCCCTTTGCCATCTGATTCCTAAATGGACATTGAACACATGAACACTACCTCACTTATTTAATATATATTATTTCTGTTTTTACACGATTTTTAATCTACTCAATATACATATAGCCCGTCCCTGCAGTGTAATAGCCAATGAGCTAGCCCCTACTTAATCTTATCCACCGGGTCTCAGATGTGATCAGGCAAGTGATTGGTACTCCCCAATTTGTCAAGAATGTACATGTTGCATTCTTGATCAATAACAGTATGGTGCCACCTTTCTTTGTGAGCAAGTGATCTAAGCCATCGACATCAGTTCCTGGGACAGTCTGGTCCCACAACGCTGGGAAAGGCTATCGTTCAAAACTTTCCTTCCTCTGCAACAGCCCTCTTATGATGCCAACCAGCATGGACAAAGTACTCACCCAGGGCACTGAGGTGGTATACGCACAGTGCCACATATCAACTGCACCACCCTGTTGGGAGTCATGGGCAAGCCATCCACCTTGTACTTGTGCTTACTACCTACACCAACGTTCCCTGTCAGGTGGGGATATCACTTTAAGAGTTATGACCTTCATTTAAATAAATGGTATGTAGGGAAATTCCAGCCCTTAAAGCATTTACTCCACCAGGGGCTTCACAGGCTCAATTCCCTTAGTGCTGTTATCATACTCTGGATCAAGATTACCTGGAGTAGACTTCTCCCGGCTCGCCACCAAAACATGAGGAGCCAGGTAATTTCCTGAACAGCCTTTCTCTTGGTTGCTCCAGATTAATCACTGAATATTTAGAAAATGCCACTAATAAAAACCACTAGAATTGCCCCCCAAGTTCCTATGTCCCTCGTATATCCAGAATAAAATTGCCCAAATTTCTACCCCATCAACTTAAATTTCACATGCCCAGAGTGAAATGTGAGTCTTCCCTAAAACCAATTGCATGGGAAACAAAGTAACAGATTAAAACCCCAGAAAACAAATAAATAACAGACTAAAATATATGGAATCCTGAATGGAATGTGAGGAATCCAACAGGGTACAAAAGGAACACTTATTGGGAGTGGGCTTGAAGAAAGACCCTTCCCTGTTAATGGCCTCCCTTTCTTGCTTCCCCTGGCAGCACTCCCTTCACATTGCCTTGAGAGTGGAGGTGGGAACCCCATTTATCGGCTACTCCGGAACCCCAACTCTGAATAGCACCAAATGGGACATGGGGAATACCCCACACCCTCTTTACTTCTCCAACATCCATGCCTGGCTAACACACCCTCTTCTACATAATACAAACCTTTATAATTGAATCACTATACTTATAGCATGATTAAAGACACCACTACTCCTTTTAAATGGGAAGCCACATGTCCTATCATGCCAGATGTTAGTTCAACATCCTCTGGTGGGCTATCATTATTGCTGTATCATTCTGTAATAATAGGCCACTGACAAAAGGCTTCAGTACCTCCTTGTGCTGTGCACCTTTCTGCTTGGGGTTTTAAATTCCATTCAGAGAGAGAAGGATACCTGAATTTAACCACAGCTTCGACTCGATCCCACAGAGATACATTATGCTCAGGGGAAGCAAGCAGCTCCTCAGAGTGTTATTGATCAGGTGTTCGGATGATAAACTCCTAAAGCACCCATCAATCTGTTACTTAACATCAGTCACTGCCCCCCTCATCCCATATACTCAATAACCATGCAGCCAGAGACTCTTCAGGCTGTTGTCTGTACTTATCCCCTAAACTCACTAACTCCTTAGGGGAGAACTCCTTGATCTCTGCTATCTCAAAAGGGATCCATTGTACCATCCCCTACACGTTCCTGATCCTCTTCTTCCTTTCCCTCCTGGGAGCAAGAAGTCGCAGGCCGATACCTCCACAGTGAGTGTGGGAGGATGTGATTATTGGCCCATAGGGTTTCAGGTACACATGGGAGAGGGTGATCATTTCAAGGGATAAACCTATGGGTGCACATTACCCTCATTTTTATCATCTAGCCAGACACCCCAGCCCCAGCCACAGAGTAGTAACATTGCACCGCTGCATTCAATCTCAAACTTTAATAGGATCAGGTTGTCAACTGGCTTACCAGGCAGCCTCTAATTGCTGTACAGTCATTAGCAGACAAGCTTTCTCTGTATTCTTATCTTTTAACTTCTAACCCTGGGACATCAGCAGCCCTTCTCCCATTTAGGTCCTTTGCTTCATTCCTAAGATCTACAATCATCTTGGGCTGGTGTCTTATGATTGTTGTAACCAGCCAGAGAGCATCTCACCAGCTATCCTTTCTTCTGGGAAAACCCAACATTTTAAGTGTGGACACAACATGGTGTCCGTTTTCAACTCCGGCAAAATCTAACTGATCTGTCCGATCTACCAGCATTCTGTAACCCAATCGTAGGTTAGCAAGGCTCCCAAAGCCCTCACTGTTAATGTTCCACCCCAGACTCATCATCTCTCAGACAGTGTATCCTCTCTTTTAAATAATCTTTAAAGAAATGCATTTTCTGCAGCAAACCCTGCTCGCAGCACCAAAATGTAACATTGAAGCAGGGTCATGGGTTTGGTGAGTGAGAGAAAATACTGACTGCAAATAAGCATAATAATTATTTATTTACAAACAGTAAAAACATCAACCAAACATTTAAGTTCCCCCAAGTTTTACAAACTACAAAACTATTCAACAAATAGTTACTTAGTTAAAACTGCACACGGAGCATACCTTCCCAATGGTCCCAGGACGAAGGGGAAGAGTGAGTACAGCCCTATCACACCTTTTACTCTTTATACCAATGGGAAGAGTGGCTGTAGTTTTTAAGATGACCAATCACAATCAACATGACCAAAGTGGCTTTCGACCAGCCAATATACCACGCCCTCACACAACATGTGGGCGTAACAAGAATTTGTAACCTCAACAGGGGCAGGTATTCAGCACAGGTACCAAATACAAGAACTGCTGGAAGCAGTGAGGCTGTCAGCAGAGGTCGCAGTGATTAAAGTAAAGGCTCACCAGAATGGGAGAATACGGACCAGAAAGGGAATGAGTGGGCAGGCATCAAGGCAAAAATGCCAGGAGAATAACAAGAGGCATCTGAAACTGCAAATGTGCAGGAAGAAATTACTAGAATCAGTTTAGTAAAATTCTGTGAAGAGGAGGCAGAGGATGAGAGAGAGAGAGAGAGAGAGAGAGAGAGAGAGAGAGGAGAGAGAGAGAGAGAGAAGGAGGGACCAGATGGGAGCTGAACTCTTATAGAGACAAGATCCATGATAGCCTCACCATGTATTAGGCAGATACTACTGTAGTTATGTCATGGGGCATGATCATGATTCTCCAGCAGGCCTGGGGGTGGCCAGGGCTGGGCAGAGAGCCTGAGAAAACCTTGGGGAAATATCCAGATGTATTGCATGGGGCCCCTGCCAAAGAACTGGGGGGAAAGCTCCATCTGGTGACCATGGATCACTTCACCTGGTAGGTAGAGGATTTCCCAATGAGAGGCTGTACCACCAGCAGAGCAACACGGATTTTAGCTCAGGAAATCACTTCCAGGTGGGGAACTCCAGCCCTGGTGGACTCAGATCAGAGAGCACATTTCACAGGGAAAGTGATGAAGGAAATGTACTGACTGTTAGGGATTCAACAACAAATCCACGTTCCCCACCACCCTCAGAGTTTAGGAATGGTAAAAAAAGATGAACTGAACAATCAAAATTGCCTTAGGTAAAGCTATAACAGAGACAGAAAATAAGTGGGTTGTCTTATTGTTAGGAATCCTACCAAGATTGTGAGCAAACCCAAACCACTCATTTGGTCTTATCCCCTACGAATTACTGTTGGGGCAAGCAACACAGATCCCTTATGGGATGATTATGGGTTGGGGTGAATGTGGAACTGGCAGGGATGACATTTATAATTTGCTGCTGCTGAATTGTAATGTGTTGACAAATTTTGGTGAACACAACCAGGTCTTTATTGTGTATTTATTAATTTGATAAGGCAACTGTTACTGCAGCATGATTGTGTAGAGGTATGTAAGTGACCTCTGCAACCAGTGTTGAGAGACTGAGAAAACCAGCAGCAACATTTTGCTGATCAGAGAGGGCCTGAGAGAGGGAAGTTAGGAGGCATAGCAGGGAGCTGCCTGAAAAGACAGGGTAAACTCCCAGGTGGATAGGACCATAAGTGGTGTTATTGACAAATGACACTTGTGTCTGTGTGCAGGCCCGGTGAGGCTACACGTGGAAACATTGGACACAGGTTAAACCATATGACTCACCTTTTTGTCAACCTGACAGACAGAACAAGGGATCAAGTCCACCCCATAACAATGTGTTTACAAAAGAACTATGTGAATTTACAAAGAATTATGAACACCAGCCTGTGGCTTTGCATTTGGCCACTCCTGATGGAAGCAGACCTGCGGCTGAAAGAGAATGGGAACTCAAATGCAGAAGACACAGAAAGCGAATCAGTAGCAGCTTGTTAAAGTATAATGGTAACTATGCTCTGTAATGAAGACTGGTTCTAGAAGGTAGATGAATAGTTAAATACTGTAGATCAGGATCGAAAGAAATTGGGAAAATAGATGGGAAGGGAACCGAGTTACGGCAGAGACATCAAGTTCCACGACCTTGATGGCAAGGCAGTCAAAAAAAAAGAAGAAATTGCACACGGCATTTGAAGACAGCCACCCCAGCCTGGAATGGGAGTGGACACAAATGAGCTGGGCCCTTTCACTGATTGGGCCAGTGAATGAAAGGACTGTCCAGAAGGGGGTGTATTGAGCAAGGGACCTGAAGTGAAGAGCATTTTTATTGTTCTACATATAATAACTAAATCCTCATTAAAATCTGGCCTTCCTGGGACAGATTTCTGTCCATGTGGCCAAGAGGAGAGTATGTTAGGGAGTATTCTGGGTTTATGTCAATATAGCAGTTATTGATTCAGGCAAGGACCGGTCTTCAGTTCTTATTGTAAATTGCAATCAGTAAATTAAAGTTACAAACGTAGGTTGGCCCACAGACTAAAAGATGTTGTTTGCAAAATGGTGACCATAAGAAGTTTGCATATGTATCAAGCAAACATTAAGACAATGGTGTTATGTTAAATGGCCTGCATCAATACAGGCAACTATGGGCTACATAATTTGCATCATTTTAAGTAAGTACAGGAAAGTTTTCAATTTGTTTGTCCCAGCCAAGGTATTTGAACAGTCAGAGGTCCCCCCCCCCCCAATGAAGACATGCAATTCAAAGGATGTATTGTCAACCCAAAGTCCTAAAATAAACAATGTCATTGTAACTATTGAAATGGTACTGTATCACCTTTAATCTTAAAAGATGTACGAATGTGAAGTACGTTTGAGTTTGGGAGACTACCGTTTGGTAAAAATGAATAAAATGATGATGAATAAACATTTCTATATCAGCAGCTTCAGTATCTCTCCAATGACTTTGATCACAGTCACAACTCTGTTCCTGCACCCATTTAGAACAGGTTCCTTTATTCCTATCAAAAAGCATCACCTTACATTTCTTCATATTAAACTTAATTTGCTTCACGTATGCAAATCCCACGAGCGTGTACATTCACTTCAATCTATCTTCCTTCTCATTGCAGTTCACAATACTGCCAAGTTTGTGTCATCTACAATTGTGACTTCACCAAGGTCCAGGTCATTTATACTGAATTTGAAAAATGTTTAGCTCTAATGTGTATCCTTGAAGAACAATGCTATTGACTGCCCTCCAGTCCAAGAAACAATATTTCACCATGATCCTCTATTGCCTGTTGCCCTCTTGAACTCTCTGCCAACTTCATATCCATGACGTCAATCACCCTTTCATGCTTCAACTGTTCACATTACGGAAAGCCTTCTGGAAGTTCATGCAAACTAAACTGCTGCAATACCTTTAACTGTCCATTACCTCATCAAAAATGCTGTCAAGTCTATTAAAACAATTTGCCCTTAACAAATCTTCACTGACTTGCTGTAATTAATTCAGTTTCTTCCAAGTATTTGTACTGGATGGATGTTCTGAAAAGCTTTCCCACCACTGAGGTTACACTGATGGGACTGCTGATGGTAGGCTTATCTTTACTGTGCTTTTTGAACCAGGAAATTTGCCACTTTCCATTCCTTTCGCATCAACCCCATATACAAAAAACATTGGAAGGTTATGGCCAATGCCCCCATGATTTCCTCCACTATTCCCTCTAAACCCAAGGATGCATGGTTAAGATGATGCTGGTATTTTACAAAGAGTCAACTTTTCCAATGCCTCTACTCTGTCAAATTTTAATGTATACTGTGTCTCGCCTATCTCCTTTTTCACTGTTACTTTGGAAGCAACCCCTTCCCTGATGGAGACATACACAAAATACTCATTTGGTACCTTAAAAGTGTCAAAATCAAAGTCAAAATCAGAAGTTGAGTTTATTGTAATATGCACATGGATGTACAGGTGCAATAAAGGACTTCCTGACAGCAGCATCACAGGTAAAAGAAACACATAAATTAACTGAACAAATTATACAGAAAAGAACACAATTATGACAAGATAAAGAAAATAAGTTCCATTGTAGTCTGACTTGGTAACAGTGTTGCTATGCTGAGGTAGTGGTTGAGTTGTGCAAGTTGGTTCAAGAACTAAATAGTCAAATGGAAGTAATTGTTCTTGAACGTGGTGGTGTGGGACTTCAAGTTCAAAGTGCAACTGGATCCTCAGTTTCCTTACTTGTCCAGCTGTAATGTTGAATCAGATTCAAGGGTCTGGCAATTGAGACGGGAAATACACTGACTTTGAATAGGTATATTAATCATTTATTTACAAACAGTAAATATTCGACCAAACATTCATGTTCCCCAAGTTACAGACACTACAAAGCCGAATATTTAACAAACATTCGTACATTCAACAAACATACTGAGTTCAAAGTGTGTGCAGAGCATACGTTCCCAATGGTCTTGCATTAAACCAGGGAAGACGAGAACGAGCCTCTTCCATGTGCTATTTGAAAGTGCAATGGAAGTAACTTTTGACAATCAGAGTAAGGCACGCCCCCACAGGACACCAGTCAGTACATCTCCTCCACACTCACCATCAGCAATTAAGTTCCATTACAAAGAAAGCATGTCCAACTTTACTTTCTAGACATTTGCATAGATTTGTCATGGCACCCAAAACTTTGACAAATATCTATAGATGCACATGGAGAGTATTCCAACTGCTTGCATCACAGCCTGGTATGGAATCACCAAAGCCCATGAATAGAAAAGCCTACAGAAAGTTATGGATATAGCCTGTCCATCACAGTCAAGCCCTCACCACCACTGAGCATAGTTACATGGAGTACAGCCACAAGAAAGCAGTATCTATCATGAAGAACCTCCATCATCCAGGCCATGCTCTCTTCTCGATACTACCATTGGGCAGAAAGTAGAAGAGTCTTAGGTGCCACACCACCAGGTTCTGGAACAACTCTTACAAGCATCAGGATCAGGATAACTGCACTCACTTCAACTATTCTGCAGTCTACAGACTCACTTCCAATGACTCTAACACTCATGTTCTCACAGTATTATTTATTTTTGTTTTGCACCATTTGTCTTCTTTTACACATAGGTTGTTTGTCAGTGTGTAGTTATGTATAATTTTGCATAAATTCTATGTATTTTTTTATTTTCCTGTAAATGCCTCTAAGAAAATAAAGCTCAGCACAGCATGTGGTAACATACACAGATACGCACTTGAATAATAAACCTACTTTGAATTTAGAAATTGAACTTTGAGCCCATTACTCTCTGCATCTTTATTTTCAGTGCTGTCAGCATTGATATGCATTTCCATTATTATCCTTGATTGACCTCTTTTGTCATTTCTCTGTCTACAAAACAAGATTCAAAATTGTTTAATGGGATTTCAAGTGCACAAGTATAAAGGAAACAAAGTAATTGTTACTCTGGATCAGATGTGGCACAAAAAGAAAACACAATATGAGAGAAACATAGAAACATAGAAAATCTACAGCACAATACAGGCCCTTCAGCCCACAAAGCTGTGCCAAACATGTCCTTACCTTAGAAATTACCTAGGGCTACCCCTATTTTCTGAGCTCCATGTACCTGTCCAGGAGTCCCTGAAAAGACCCTGTCCAGGGCAACATCCTTGTAATTCTCCCTGCACCCTTTCTACATCCTTCACCACATCCTTCCTATGGTGACACGACCAGAACTGAGCACGGTACTCAAAGTGGGGTCTGACCAGGGTCCTATATAGCTGCAAGATAGGATAGTAAGACAAAAATCACAATAATAAAAAAAGCACTATCAATATTAATACATAAGATATCTCTCTGTATACTCAAGACTGTGTCGCCATGCACAGCTCCAATCTGCTAATTAAATTTGCAGATGATATTATGTTGATTGGACTTATCTCAGATAATAATTAGCAGCCTACAGAGTAGAAGTCATCACCCTGACTCAGTGGTGTCAAGAAAATAACCTCTCCCTGAACGTTACAAAAACAAAGGAGCTGGTTGTGGACTGCAGGAGGATCGGAGACAGGCTCACCCCTACTTATATCAATGGATCTGGGATTGAGAGGGTGAACAGCTTCAAGTTCTTCAGTGTACACATCACCAAGGACCTCACGTGGTCTGTACATACCAGTTGTCTGGTGAAAAAAGCACAACAGCACCTCTTTCACCTCAGACAGTTGAAGAAGTTCGGCATGAGTCCCCAAATCCTAAGGACTTTTTTTCCTTCAGCAGTTTGATCGGGGCATGACTGCAGAAGCATGTGGACGTCAGCCAGTGAGAACAGTGAGAAGAGTTTAAAAGGAGGCAGCCTTATAGAGCGGGTGTCAGAGTAGAGGAAGGCAGAGTAGGAAGGCTTTGGATCAATGGGGCTTCGGTGATAACAGGGTCGAGGTGAGGTAGGTTGCTTAAGTAGAATACAGACAGGAAGTATGTGTGTAAGGCCAGTTTTCTGTACTGGGTGTCGGAAATGGAACGTCCGGGTGACTCCCAGCCTCCTGGACGGCCACATCTGCACCAAGTGCGTCGAGCTGCAGCTCCTTAGCAACTGTGTTAGGGAACTGGAGATGCAGCTCGATGACCTTCGTCAGGTCAGGGAGAGTGAGGAGGTGATAGAGAGGAGCTATAGGCAAGTAGTCACACCAGGGCCTGAGGAGACAGATAAGTGGGTAAAAGTCAGGAGAGGAAAGGGCAGGAGTCAGAGGCTAGAGAGTATCCCTGTGGCTGTCCACCTTAACAATAAGCACTCCAACTTGAGTACAGCTGGGGTGGGGGACAGCCTACCTGGGGGAAGCAACAGTGGCCGTGCCTCTGGCACAGAGTCTGGCCCTGTGGCTCAGAAGGGTAGGGAAAGGAAGAGGATGGCAGCAGAGATAGGGGACTCTATAGTTAGGGGGTCAGACAGGCGATTCTGTGGGAAAGAAGCATGGATGGTAGTTTGCCTCCCAGTTGCCAGGGTCTAGGATGTTTCTGATCGTGTCCAAGATATCCTGAAGTGGGAAGGAGAACAGCCAGAGGTCGTGGTATATATTAGTACCAGCAACATAGGCAGGAAAAGGGAGGAGGTCCTGAAAGCAGACTACAGGGAGTTAGGAAGGAAGTTGAGAAGCAGGATTAAGAGGGTAGTCATCTCAGGATTACTGCATATGCCATGCGACTGTGAGTATAGGAATAGAGAGAGGTGGAGGATAAATGCATGGCTGAGGTACTGGAGCAGGGGGCAGGGATTCAGAATTCTGGATCATTGGGACCTCTTTTGGGGTAGGTGTGACAAGTACAAAAAAGACAGATTGCACTTGAATCCCAAGGGGACCAATATCCTGGCAGGGAGGTTTGCTAAGGCTATTGGGAGAGTTTAAACTAGGATTGTTGGAGGGTTGAAATCAATCTGAAGAGATGGAGGAAAAGGCAGTTGGAGACAGTGCAAGAGAGATGATAGGCAGGTGATAGACAATAGACAATAGGTGCTGAAGTAGATCATTTGGCCCTTCGAGCCTGCACCGCCATTTTGAGATCATGGCTGATCACCTACTATCAATACCCGGTCCCTGCCTTGTCCCCATTTCCCTTGATTCCCCTATCCATAAGATACCTATTTAGCTCCTTCTTGAAAGCATCCAGAGAATTGGCCTCCACTGCCTTCCGAGGCAGTGCATTCCAGACCCCCACAATTCTCTGGGAGAAGAAGTTTTTCCTTAACTCTGTCCTAAATGACCTACCCCTTATTCTCAAACCATGCCCTCTGGTACTGGACTCTCCCAGCATCTGGAACATATTTCCTGCCTCTATCTTGTCCAATCCCTTAATAATCTTATATGTTGCAATCAGATCCCCTCTCAATCTCCTTAATTCCAGCGTGTACAAGCCCAGTCTCTCTAACCTCTTTGCGTAAGACAACCTTGACATCCCAGGAATTAACCTTGTGAATCTACACTGCACTTCCTCTGCAGCCAGTTTGTCCTTCCTTAACCCTGGAGACCAAAACTGTACACAATACTCCAGGTGTGGTCTCACCAGGGCCCTGTACAAATGCAAGAGGATTTCCTTGCTCTTGTTCTCAATTCCCTTTGCAATAAAGGCCAACATTCCACTAGCCTTCTTCACTGCCTGCTGCACTTGCTCATTCACCTTCAGTGACTGGTGAACAAGGACTCCTAGATCTCTTTGTATTTCTCCCTTACCTAACTCTACACCGTTCAGATAATAATCTGCCTTCCTGTTCTTACTCCCAAAGTGGATAACCTCACACTTATTCACATTAAACGTCATCTGCCCACTCACCCAGCCTATCCAAGTCACCCTGAATTCTCCTAACATCCTCATCACATGTCACACTGCCACCCAGCTTAGTATCATCAGCAAACTTGCTAATGCTATTCTCAGGGACATGCTCAGACCAATAGTTTGAGATGTGTCTATTTTTATACAAGGAGTATTAAGAACAAAGCGGATGAGCTTAGAGCATGGATCAGTACTTGGAGCTATGATTTTGTGGCCATTACAGAGACTTGGATGGCTCAGAGGCAGGAATGGTTATTTCAAGTGACAGGCTTTAGATGTTTCAGAAAGGACAAAGAGGGAAGCAAAAGGAGTAAGGGTGTGGCACTGTTGATCAGAGGTAGTGTCATGGCTGCAGAAAAGGAGGAAGTCATGGAGGGATTATCTACTGAGTCTCTCTGGGTAAAAGTTAGGAACAGGAAGGGGTCAATAACTCTTCTGGGTATTTTTTGACCACCCAATAGTAACAGGGATATCAAGGAGCAGATAGGGAGACAGATTCTGGATAGGTGTAATAATAACAGGGTTGTTGTGGTGGGAGATTTTAATTTCCCAAATATCGATTGGCATGTCACTAGAGAGAGAAGTTTAGATGGGGTGGAGTTCAAGAAGGTTTCTTGACACGATATGTAGACAAGCCTGCAAGAAGAGAGGCTATACTAGATGTGTTATTGGGATATGAACCTGGTCAGGTGTCAGATCTCTCAGTGGGAGAGCACTTTGGAGATAGTGATCACGACACTATCTCCTTTACCATAGCATTGGAGAGGGATAGGAACAATCAAGTTAGGAAAGTGTTTAGTTGGAGTAGGGGAAATATGAGGCTATCAGGCAGGAACTTGGAAGTATAAATTGGAAACAGATGTTCTCAGGGAAATGGACAGAAGAAATGTGGCAAATATTCAGAGGATACGTGAGGAATTCTGCATAGGTACATTCCAATGAGACAGGGAAAGGATGTTAGGCTACAGGAACTGTGGTGTACAAAGGCTGTTGTAAATCTAGTCAAGAAGAAAAGAAGAGCTTACAAAAGATTCAAAAAGCTAGGTAATGATAGAATGCTACAAGATTATAAGGTTAACAGGAAGGAGCTCAAGAAAGAAATTAGGAGATCTTAGAGGACAGGATTAAGGAAAACCCCAAGGTATTCTACAGGTATTTTAAGAGCAAGAGGTTAAGATGTGAGAGAATAGGACCAATCAAGTGTGACAGTGGAAAAGTGTGTATGGAACCGGAAGAGATAGCAGGGGTACTTAATGAATACTTTGCTTCAGTATTCACTACAGAAAAGTATGTTGGTGATTGTAGGGATGACTTACAACAGACTGAAAAACTTGAGCATGTAGATATTAAGAAAGAGGATGTGCAGGAGCTTTTGGAAAGCATCAAGTTGGATAAGTCGCCCAGACTGGATGAGATGTACCCAGGCTACTGTGGGAGGCGAGGGAGATTGCTGAGCCTCTAGTGATGATCTTTGCATCATCAATGGGGTCAAAAGAGGTTCCAGAGGATTGGAGGGTTGTAGCTGTTGTTCCTTTATTCAAGAAAGGAAGTAGAGATAGCTTCGGAAATTACAGATCAACGAGTCTTACTTCAGTGGTTGGTAAATTGATGGAGAAGATCCTGAGAGGCAGGAATTATGAACATTTGGAGAGGCATAATATAATTAGGAATAGTCAGCATGGTTTTGTGAAAGGTAAGTCATGCCTTACGAGCCTGATTGAATTTTTTGAGGATGTGACTAAACATATTGATGAAGGAAGAGCAGTAGATGTAGTGCATATGGATTTCAGCAAGGCATTTGACAAGATACCCCATGCAAGGCTTATTAAGAAAGGAAGGAGGCATGAGATCCAAGGGGAAATTGCTTTGTGGATCGAGAACTGACTTGCCTACAGAAGACAAAGAATGGTTGTGGATGGGTCATATTCTGCATTGAGGTCAGTTACCAGTGGAGTGGCTCAGGGATCTGTTTCTGGGACCCCTGCTCTTTGTGATTTTATAAATGACCTGGATGAAGAAGTGGAGGGATGGGTTAGTAAATCTGTTGATGACACAAAGGATCGAGGTGTTATGGATAGTGTGGAGGGCTGTCAGAGGTTACAGTGGGACATTGATAGGATGCAACAATGGGCTGAGAAGTGGCAGATGGAGTTCAACCTGGATAAGTGTGAGTTGGTTCATTTTGGTAGGTCAAATCTGATGTCAGACTATAGTATTAATGGTAAGACTTTTGGCAGTGTGGAGATCAGAGGGATCTTGGGGTCTGAATCCATAGGACACTCAAGGCTGCTGCACAGGTTGACTCTCTGGTTAAGAAAGCAATATGGTGTATTGGCCTTCATCAAACGTGGAATTGAATTTAGATGCCAAGAGGAAATGTTGCAGCTATATAGGACCCTGGTCAGACCCCACTTGGAGTACTGTGCTCAGTTCTGGTTGCCTCAAGGATATGGAAGCCATAGAAAGGGTGCAGAGGAGATTTACAAGGATGTTGCCTGGATTGGGGAGCATGCCTTATGAGAATAGGTTGAGTGAACTCAGCCTTTTTTCCTTGGGGCGATGGAGGATAAGCGGTGACTTAATAGAGGTGTACAAGATAATGAGATTGTGTGGATAGTCAGAGGCTTTTTCCCAGGGCTGAAATGGCTAGCATCAGAGGGTACCATTTTAAGGTACTTGGAAATAGGTACAGAGGAGCAGAGAGTGGTGAGTGTGTGGAATGGGCTGCCGCCAACAGTGGTTGAGGTGGATACAATAGGGTCTTTTAAGAGACTCCTGGACAGGTATATGGAGCTCAGAAAAATAGTGGGCTATGGATAACCCTAGGTAATTTCTCAGGTAACAACATGTTCAGCACAGCTTTGTGAGCCAAAGAGCCTGTACTGTGCTGTAGGTTTTCTATGTTTCTATGTTTCTGTGACTTTCTACAGGGCATAATTGAGAGCATCTTGACTGACTGCATCACTGCCTGGTATGGAAATTGCACTTCCCGCAATTGCAGGGTTCTGCAGAGAGTGGTGCAGACAGCCCAGCACATCTGTGGATGTAAACATCCCTCTATTCAGGACCTTTACAGTAAAAAGGGCCCAAAGTATCATTGGAGACCCAAGTCACCCCAATTACAAACTGTTCCAGCTACTACCGTCTGGGAAATGGTTCTGCAGCATTAGAACCAGGATCAATAGGCTCAGGGACAGCTTCTTCCACCAGGCCATCAGACTGATTAATTCACCCTGACACAATTGTGTTTCTAAACTATATTGCCTGTTCTGTCAGATATCTTACTGCACATACTATTTATTATGAATTACTATAAATTGCACATTGCACATTCAGACAGATGTAACGTAAAGATTTTTACTCCTCACATATGTGAAGGATGTAAGAAATAAAGTCAAGTCAATTCAATTCAATCATATATGCATAGATTGTTTTTTTGTCCATAAAGTGACACAAGCCTTTGGAGTGTATGTACATAAGGTGACGGACAGGAAATGGCAAAGTAGTGGTGGTTGGGGCTGTGAATGTTGGAGGTGCTGGTCAGCCTTACTGCTCGATAAAATAACTATTTCTGAGTCCGGTTGACCTGGCATAGACGCTGCATACTGTAGTCTCCTTATTGGAATAGGCCAAACAGTCCGAGAGCAGAGTGAGTGGAATCCTTCATGATGTTACTGGCCCTTTCCCAGCACCTTTCTGTATACATACCCAGGCTGGTGCTGGCAAAGCACTGGGCAGTTTTGACTTCTTGTTGTAGAGCCTTCCTAGCTGCCACAGGGTAGTCCCTTGACCATGTGGAGATGCTGCTTGTTAGTGTACACTCTACTGTAGAATGACAGGAGCCATTCTGGATTCCCATTTATGCTGGCAGTTAATCTTTAGTCAGGTGCTCCCTTTATCTCACTAATTTTAATTTTCTCTACTCCTCCTGTGTAATTAACCTAGTTCTTGGGGATGCTTTCAATTTGTAACTTGACATTGTTTAGATTTCCAATGTGGCTCTGTGTTATCTAGGGACCTCCGGATTTGGATTTGTTTGTCTTCTTTTGCCCTCCTGAAAATCCTGCTTGACTGCATCTAAACAATCTCTTCCTTAAAGTCGGTCTACATGTCTGCCTTAGTTACATCTGTCAAATTTGGTTCAATTTTACTTGGGCCAGATCCACACCATTACATCGAAATTGGCTTTCCTCCAATTTCTTATTTTTACTTTGGATTTCTCTTTCTCCATTTTCACAGTTGACTTACAATGCTGTGATCATTATTTTGTATAAGTTCCCTATTGAACCATAATGCACTTTAGTCTCCTTGGTCTCCGGAACCAGGTCCAGCAGTATTACTGGAATTGTTATTTACTTTCCAGGGTCCAAGAGGCTTATTACTAACTTCAGCTTTCTAGCACAGCAGCATGACGTTTCTAAAGGGCCAGAGTTGCTTGTAACAAAGTAAAATTTCTAACAAATATTCCTTGCTCAGCTTCTTGTTGTAAATAAAAACCATATTCAATTCTTCGTGTAAATTGCAAGCAGCAATCAGGTTGAAGTTACAGGAACCACTTTGTAAACAGCATTGCTTGCAGAGCACAGGCTGCTGAGCCACAGCAGAGGTTGGCTGAAAAAGAGATGCGATTTGCAAAGTGAAGTGATCGTGACCCTTCTTGTCTGCATCGGCCTAACGTAAGACAATGGGGTGATGTCACTTAGAACATCAGGCATGGTCACAAGTATGATCACAGGTATCGTTGGGATATTTGTGTACTCAGTCAGCCCTCATAGCATTAATTTAGTTGTCTGGGACTTCTGTCACCACAGGGTTTTATACCATCTGTTTTAATTACTATGCCCCAGCAAAGGTATCTGAAAAACAACACATGTAAATAAGGACAACTAGCAGCAAAACAATATGAATGTGTTGCCTTTATGGCATTTGTTTAGTTTATAATATTTTCGCTTTAGTAATTCGTTTGTTAGCATTTTCTAGTTAAAATTAAGATTGTTTAAAGAAAATTCGTTGTTTGTGATATATCGCGGCATGTGATGACGTCACACCCGGTTTCACGGCGTTCTGTGGGAAAATACCGGTTTGGAGAAACGGGAAGGAGGGGGCTCACATGTGCAGGATCAGCACAAGAAAAGCTTTCTTTCTACGCACTAGAAACTTCAGTGAAGCAACACCCTAAGTTCATGAGATAATCGATGTGTTGAATTAAAATGTTAACGCTGATTCTGTTAAAAGTAATGACGATTGATAAGGTTTATGTTTTCGTTAGTTAAAGAATTGTGGATAGTTTGTGTCGAAGTGTATTTAAAGCAGTCAATGGCGTAGGTAGATTCTGACTGTATGCTGTACTTTCATGTAATGTAGTTGTAGTTTTACTTTTGCAAGTATTTACGTATAAACGTGATATCAAGAAGGAAACAAATACTGTACACATTTTGTATTGTTTTATCAACAGTTTTCACCATACGTTAATGTGGAAGAGTGAACAGTAAATGGTTAATCTTACTGCGATCCTGTTTTCATTGACTACGGTTTACCTCGGTGTTTAATTCAGAGTTCTCTTACACCTGAGCGAGAACACTACAATGAATATTAAAAAGCATTAGGAATTGTTAGGAATGACTAGGAGGATAACAGAATGATGGGGTGTCAGAAAGAAGAATTGAATTCATTCCCCTCAACCTTTGGTTTCTACGCCACATTACTTGTTTATCTGCAACTCGTTAATATGCTCTTTTAGTACATAAGAATTCTACCAGTGTTTGGAAATCATCTGTGGTTTATAATAATTTCAGAAATCTTTTATAAATCATAGATATTCTGTGAGTGTTAAAGTGTGTGTTAAGAACTACTTGTCTACAATTAAACGTTTATCATTAAAAATAAACTGTGTTTAAAATACTTTGTTAGCTGGAAGTTACTCCCCTTGGTAGGGAGGGGGAACTACTCAAGCAGTGAGAATTGGCAGTCAGAGCTCACCGCAGAGATTAGACAAAGAAACAAACCAGTCCTTGAAGAGTAGGTGCATACAGTACAGTCGGCCCTCCTTATCCGTGGGGATTGGTTCCAGACCCCCCGCAGATGCCCAAATTTGTGGATGCTCAAGTCCCTTATTTAACATGTATCCATGCAGAGGCCTTAAGGAACCAGGGGAACCCCAGACTTTGTTTAACATGTCTCCGTGTGGTGGACATTAGGACCTGGCGGTGCAGTATTTCTGTTCACAAAAATAATCACAATCGCAATTGAAAATAAGGTGGAAGTAATAACGCAATCAGAAAGAGGTGAAACGCCATCGGTCATTGGAAAAGCATTAGGCTACAGTCGGTCAACGATCAGAGCAATTTTAATGAAGCATGTGAAAGGCCCTGCCCCGATGAAAGCTACAATTATTACTAAGCAACACAGTGGTTTAGTTATTGAAATAAGTATGTTTCTTAAGTGTTTTATATGCATAGAAAGGTAAAATATTAGTAAAATATACTAAGAACAACGTTTGACTAATTGACGCTAAATAATACCGGATGTACCTGTTCTGACTTCAAATCCAGCTTAAAGACAGACTCAGGAATGGAACTCATTCATAACCTGGGGACTGCCTGTACTTCTAAGTTATTTCTAGATTACTTATAATACCTATTACAATGTAAATGCTATGTAAATAGTTGTTATACTGTATTGTTTAGGGAATAATGACAAGAACAAATAGTCTGTATATGCTCAAGCAACAAGTGTTGGAGAGAGAACTTCCGGGTTTTCCCAATCTGTGGTTGATTGAATCCACGGATAAGGAGGGCTGACTGTATATCCCTGACAGCAAGGGTATCCATAGCACCCATATCAAAGGGCTAAAAATCTTCTTTTGACAATAGACAATAGACAATAGGTGCAGAGGTAGACCATTCGGCCCTTCAAGCCTGCTCCGCCATTCTGAGATCATGGCTGATCAATTCCTATCAATACCCGGTTCCTGCCTTGTCCCCATTTCCCTTGATTCCCCTATCCATAAGATACCTATCTAGCTCCTTCTTGAAAGCATCCAGAGAATTGGCCTCCACTACCTTCTGAGGCGGTGCATTCCAGACACCCACAACTCTCTGGGAGAAGGTTTTTCCTTAACTCTGGCCTAAATGACCAACCCCTTATTCTCAAACCATGCCCTCTGGTACTGGACTCTCCCAGCATCTGGAACATATTTCCTGCCTCTATTTTGTCCAATCCCTTAATAATCTTATATGTTTCAATCAGATCCCCTCTCAATCTCCTTAATTCCAGGTTGTACAAGCCCAGTCTCTCTAACCTCTCTGCGTAAGACAGTCCAGACATCCCAGGAATTAACCTCGTGAATCTATGCTGCACTTCCTCTACAGCCAAGATGACCTTCCTTAAACCCTGGAGACCAAAACTGTACACAATACTCCAGGGCTCTCTACAAATGCAAGAGGATTTCCTTGCTCTTTTACTCAATTCCCTCTGTAATAAAGGCCAACATTCCATTAGCCTTCTTCACTGCCTGCTGCACTTGCTCATTCATCTTCAGTGACTGATGAACAAGGACTCCTAGATCTCTTTGTATTTCTCCCTTACCTAACTCTACACCATTCAGATAATAATCTGCCTTCCTGTTCTTACTCCTAAAGTGGATAACCTCACATTTATTCACATTAAACACCATCTGCCAAGTATCTGCCCACTCACCCAGCCTATCCAAGTCACCCTGCATTCTCCTAACATCCTCATCACATGTCACACTGCCACCCAGCTTAGTATCATCAGCAAATTTGCTGATGTTATTTTTTATGCCCTCATCCAAATCATTAAAGTAAATGGTAAACAGCTGTGGTCCCAATACCGAGCCCTGTGGCACCACCTAGTCACCACCTGCCATTCCGAGAAACACCCATTCACCGCTACCTTTTGCTTTCTATCTGCCAACCAGTTTTCTATCCATGTCAATGCCTTCCCCCCAATGCCCTGAGCTTTGATTTTACCCACCAATCTTCCATGTGGGACCTTATCAAATGCCTTCTGAAAATCGAGGTACACTACATCCACTGGATCTCCCCTGTCTAACTTCCTGGTTACATCCTCGAAAAACTCCAACAGATTAGTCAAGCCTGATTTACCCTTAGTAAATCCATGCTGGCTCGGCCCAATCCTATCACTGCTATCTAGATATGCCACTATTTCATCCTTAATAATGGACTCTAGCATCTTTCCCACCACCAATGTCAGGCTGACAGGTCAATAGTTCTCTGTTTTCTCCCTCCCTCCTTTCTTAAAATGTGGGATAACATTAGCCATTTTCCAATCCTCAGGAACTGATCCTGAATCTAAGGAACATTGGGAAATGATTACCAATGCATCCGCAATTTCCAGGGCCACCTCCTTTAGTACCCTAGGGTGCAGACCATCTGGACCTGGGGATTTGTCAGCCTTCAGTCCCATCAGTCTTCTCATCACCGTTTCCTTCCGAATGTCAATCTGTTTCATTTCCTCTGTTACCCTATGTCCTTGGCCCATCCATACATCTGGGAGATTGCTTGTGTCTTCCTTAGTGAAAACAGATCTAAAGTACTCATTAAATTCTTCTGCCATTTCTCTGTTTCCCATAATAATTTCTTTCAATTTATTCTTCAAGGGCCCAACATTGTTCTTAACTATCTTCATTCTCTTCACATACCTAAAAAAGCTTTTGCTATCCTCCTTTATATTCCTGGCTAGCTTGCGTTCGTACCTCATTTTTTCTCCCCGTATTGTCTTTTTAGTTAAGTTCTGTTATTCCTTAAAAACTTCCCAATCACCTGTCCTCCCACTCACCTTAGCTCTGTCATATTTCCTTTTTTTTAATGCTATGCAGTCTCTGACTTCCTTTGTCAACCACTGAGGCCCCTTTCCCCTCTTTGAATCCTTCCTTCTCTGGGGGATGAACTGATTTTGAACCTTGTGCATTATTCCCAAGAATACCTGCCATTGCTGTTCCACTGTCTTTTCTGCTAGGCCAGGGGTCAGCAACCTTTACCACTGAAAGAGCCACTTGGATCCATTTCCCACAGAAAAGAAAACACTGGGAGCTGCAAAACCCGTTTGACATTTAAAATGAAATAACACTGCATACAACGTTTTTTTTGCCTTTATGCTATGTATAAACAAACTATAATGTGTTGCATTTATGAAATTGATGAACTCCTGCAGAGAAAACGAAATTACATTTCTGCATGCAACAAAAACATTTTGAACTCCGAAAAAAAGACGTTGGGTTGAAGGTTACTTTTAAGTAAAATACTCAACGTCTATTTGAGTCCTTCTTGTATTTATGAAAAACGCCAAACTTAAATTTGCCGCCAGCAGCAAACCAAAAATAACATCAGCCAGCTGTCAGCCTGAAAAATAAAAGGACTATTTCACTGAACAATGAAAAAATATGAATATACATAAAATAATAGGCAATTAAAATATTTATCATACTTGGTTAATGGGATTTCTGCTCCTGGACCTCAGCGCACAGCGTCTGCACATCAGGGCTGTATGACGTCACCTTCATCTTTACACAGGATCGCAAGCTGTCATCTGTGAGGCGTGCGCGATGTTTGTTTTTAATAAAGTTCATGTTGGAGAACACCTGCTCACATACATATGTGGATCCAAAGATCGACAGGACTCCAAGCGCATACTTTTTCATGTTTACATAAATGTCGGGCATAGCATTCCATGTTTCGAACACAAGTTTGTCCAGTTTTGGAAGGTTTTCAATATCACTCCATTTGTGATTCTGAGCAAGAACGGCCTTCTGACGGGCAACATCTTCAAGGTCTGCTGTCAAGCGTCTAAACTTGGACACCCATATGTCTTTGTCGGCTATGTCGGCCAGTTCCATCTCAAGATCAGGTTGACTCACACCTGCCAATGCAGTCGTATTCAGTAGGGAAGGATCGATGCTTAAGGGAGTGACCGGGAAGGATAATGTGTTTTTTTCCTCTCTGAACTCACAGAAGCGTTTCCCAAACGATGTTTGCATTGCGATGATTGCAGAATGTAAATACTCCGAATTTATCATGTCGTGACCTTGTTTGAACTCTCTCAAATTGGGGAAGTGAGACAAAGTGCCTTTCTGTAAATCTCTGGCAAGCACTGTCAACTTGCGCTCGAATGCCAAAACATCCTCCAACATGTGCAGGGCTGTGCGTCCTTTCCCCTGAAGAGCTGTGTTCAGCGTGTTCAGGTGCGCTGTCATGTCTACCATGAAGTGTAGCTTTTCCAGCCACTCTGGCTGTTCCAGCTCAGGAAAGGTGAGCCCTTTGCTGCCCAGGAAAGTTTTCACTTCTTCCAGACACGCGACAAAGCGTTTCAGCACCTCCCCTTTGGACAGCCACCGGACTTTGTTGTGCAGCAGGAGATCAGAATATGCGCTTTCCATCTCGTCCAGTAACAAACGGAATTGACGGTGATTTAAACTTTTTGCCATTATTTTATTGACAATCTGAATGACAACATCCATTACTTCTGTGCATTCCGGAGGAAATGTTTGAGCGCACAGTGCCTCTTGGTGCAAGATGCAGTGAAAAGTCAGCAGCTTTCTGTCCAGCGACTTCTGCAGTAAAGCCACAAATCCCTTGTGCGTTCCCGTCATATTCGGAGCCCCATCAGTAGCTACTGACACCAGATGGGTGGTCTTTATTCCTTTGGCTCTTAAACAATTCAAGACAGCCTCACAGATGTCCTCCCCCCGTGTTTGGTCTTTTAGAGGTATCAACTCAATCAGTTCTTCCTGTGGCCCGGCAGAGTTTACATACCGGCAGAACAACGCTATTTGTTCAATATCACCTTTGTCTTTAGACTCGTCACAGGCAATCGAGTAGGCCACAGCTGAATTGATGTCTTTAATTTGCTGTCTTGTGATGTCTTCTGCCATTTTTATGGTTCTGTCTTTGACAGTCTTTGCAGAGAGGGGCATATCCCTGATTTTCTGCACAATTTCACTCTTGTTTTTAAAGTCCGTGAATAGATGTTCTGAAATCTTAATGAAAGATTCTTTTATATATTCACCATCTGTAAACTGCTTCCCGTGCCTGACTATTTCCTGAGCGGCAATATAACTGGCGTATGTCGTTGATTTTCCAGACTTCATCCATTTCTGGAAATGATTTTTGCTCAGATCAACCTTCCGCATCAGTTCCGAAACGGCTTTTTTTCTCTCATCTCCATCCGGATATTTTTGAGCAAAGGCTGTGTGTTTACTCTGGAAATGCCTTGCGACATTTGACTTTTTGTTGTTTGCTAGTTTCTCATTGCATATTAAGCATACCGGTAAACCAGTCTCGTCAACAGTGAAAGCAAATGAATCTGTCCACGTATCATTAAACTTTCTGTTTTCTTCAGTCACTTTTCTTTTTTTAGAATTCTCCATAGTTGGCTTACCTTGGATCGAAAAATTAAAGAAATCGCGCACTGGCGGGTGTCAGGTATTGGCAGTGGTGACGTATATTAATAGCGATAAAAACACGTTGTAGCGGTGTGCTCACGCAGTCAGTAAACTGCAGTCGAATAACTTTATTCGAACTAAACAGCCTTGCTTTTAAGCCTCCCTCAACCCAGCCCCCATGGACGCAGATGCTGCAAAAGACGCGTACTCACAAACCCCCGTAAGGCTATCTCCCTTAGCCGGAATGCTGGCTAATTGTGAGCCGTTTCGGATGTGCCAGGAAATGTGTCGCCACACATAGATTGTACAAGATCACCATAATCTTCAAATTTAGAATTACATTTCAAAAGCTAACAAACTAACATAAAATACATTTTAATTAAATACTGACCAATTATTTCCCAAAGCCACAGGGAGCCGCAGCACAGAGGTGAAAGAGCCACAAATGGCTCGGGAGCCGCAGGTTGCCGACCCCCGTGCTAGGCTATCCGTCCAGTCAACTTTGGCCAGCTCCCCCCTCATGGCTCCATAGTTTCCCCTGTTCATCTGCAACAGTGACACCTCCGAGCTGCCCTTATCCTTCTCAAATTGCAGATAAAAGCTTATCATATTGTGATTTCTACCTCCTAATGGCTCCTTTACTTCAAGATCGCTTATCAAATCCTGTTCATTACATAACACTAAATGCAGAATAGCCTTGTCCCTGGTCGGCTCTCGTACAAGCTGTTCCAAGAATGCATCCCGTAGGCACTCTACAAACTCTCTATCCTGTGGTCCAGCACCAACCTGATTCTCCCAGTTCACCTGTATGTTGAAATCCCCCATAACTACTGAGACATTACCTTTGCCACATGCCAATGTTAACTCCCTATTCAACTTTCACCCAATATCCATGCTACTGTTTGGTGGCCTGTAGACAACCCATTTGGGTCCTTTTGCCCTTACTGTTCCTCAGTTCTATCCACACAGACTCTACTTCTCCTGACCCTATGTCCCCCACTGCAAAGGACTGAATCTCATTCCTCACTAACAGGGCCACCACACCACCTCTGCCCACATTTCTGTCCCTACGATAGCACGTATACCCTTGTACATTCATTTCCCAGGTCTGATCTCCCTGCAGCCATGTGTCCGATATCCCAACAACATCATAGTTACTCATTCGCACCTGGGCTTCAAGCTCATCTGCCTTATTCCTGACACTTAGTGCATTCAGATATAGAATTTTTAACCCATTTCTCCTCTCTCTGTTTGAATCGCTGCCTATTGTGCTTAACCCAGCTCCCTGAACTCCCATCAGGCTATACGCCCCTAGAATTTTGTTGTCCTTCCTAAATTTACTTATTCTTTCAACACATTTAACTCCATGTTCCGTCAGACCATCCCTCTGTACATGTGTCCTCCTTATCACTTGTTCCGCCCCATCTTCCTCAACTACACACTTAATATTCCGGAACCGTGTAGTCCCCACCTGTCCTTTATTCTTCATCTCGCTATCCTCTCTCACAGTCTGGATCCCTGCCCCCTGCAAATTTAGTTTAAACCCCCCCAAGAAGCTCTAGCAATCTTCCCTGCAAGAATGTTAGTACCTCTCCAGTTCAGGTGTAAACCGTCCCTTCGGAACAGATCCCACCTACCCTGGAACAAGGCCCAATTATCTACAAACCTGAAGCCCTCCCTCCTGCACCATCCTCTCAGCCACGTAGTAATCTTTATAATCCTCCTGTTCCTTGCCTCACTCGCACGTGGCACGGGTAGCAATCCTGAGATTGTTACCCTGGAGGTCCTGCTCTTCAGCTTTGCACTTAACTCCCTGAACTCCCTACGCAGGACCCCCTCACTCATCCTACCCACGTCATTGGTCCCTACATGGACCACAACATCTGGATTCTTGCCCTCCCTCTCAAGAATAACCTGCACCTGATCTGAGATGTCTCGGACCCCGGCACCAGGGAAGCAACATACCAACCGAGACTCCAGATCTTCCCCACAAAATCTCCTATCCGCCCCCCAACTATAGAATCCCCTATCAATACTGCTCTCTTCTCTTCCCTCCTCCCCTTCCTAGTCGAGGGTCCAACCTCAGTGCCAGAGACAGGACCACTGCAGCTTGTTCCTGGTAGGTCATCCCCACCAACAGTATCCAAAACGGTATACTTATTGCTGATGGGAACAGCCACAGGGGTGCTCTGCTCTCTCTGTCTGCTCCCCCTGCCTCTCTTGACTGTCACCCATTTGCCTACCTCCTGTTTTTTCAGTGTGACTACCTCCCGATAACTCCTATCTATCTCTGCCTCTGCCTCCCGAATGATCCGTAGTTCATCCAGCTCCTGCTCCGGTCTGATAGGAGCTGCAGCTGGACGCACCTCTTGCAGGTGTGGTCATCAGGGACAACTGTGTTGACCCTGACCTCCCACATACTGCATACGGAGCACACCACTGCTCTGACTGTCTCCTCCATTACCTGATCCCAGATTAGTCAGAATAAATGAAAAGCACGTACTCAGGCTCACTGATTTCTTCTTGCCGAAGTCCTCTTGCGCCAAAGCCCGCTGAGCCAAAGCCCAGCACTCTGCTCCTGCGCACTCCGCTGCCAGCTCCTGAAAGCAGCCCGCGCTCGCCGCTGATGTCACCCACGCTTGCGCAGCTGTATCTTCCTCCTCAGGTACCCTCCAGGTAGGTCTGAGTGTCTTGGCCTACCTACAATGGCTGATCCTCCGATCTCCAGTCGTATGTCGATCACGAGCACTCCTTACTCCCACTCCGCTGCCCGCTCCTGAAAGTGGGTCGCTTTTTAAAGCCCACGCTCGCCACTGACATCACCCGCGCTTTTGTGTTTAGAGCTTTGCAGACAGGGAACCCAATACAATCGTATTACCATCCGAGTTTATATTGGGTTTATGGCGGTGGTGGTTGGTGTCCATCTGCCTCGAAGGACAATGGGTGATGGTGATTATCACCACAAGCCTGGGTGGAAGGTATGGAGATCCTGAGATGCCCAGTCATCAAGAACCCCCTCTCAGTGTAGTCCAAAGGAAAGCTTATGAAGCAATACGTTTGGCCCCTGCTTGGCTGCAGGAGCTGCAGAAGGATGTTCAATGACATTCAGCCGCCTCAGGGGCTCCACTCCAGATTTGCTATCTGGGTTTACCCCTGTAGACTCCATCTCTCCCGAGGCTGCCCACAAGGCAGTGAGGTTATTTACCCATAGCTGGGGATCTGGTTCACGAGCATCAGGGTGTGTCCACACACTGGTGGGCCTGCATGCTATGTGTGCAGGGGCCAGACCTCCCACCCCACCCTCTGTAGTTCAGCCTGAGTCCAAAAGGAATTCAGTTTCCCTGTGTCAATGTTAGTGTGGTTTTTGGGTTTAGGTCATTTACATTTAGCAAATAGCTTTGGCTACCAGTCTTCTGTTCCTCGGAAATGTGTTGTGGATTTTATTTGGAACAATGCATTCCTAAAAGCTGTGGATCCCAGTCCAGATGATACTGGCGTCTGTGGGATGGATGAAAACCAGAAGGTTTGAAGTTTGTATGTAGTTTCAAGAGAAGGCAGTGTAAATATGGAATTGTCCTTTGTGTTTAGCAAATAAATATCGTGCCCCACATTGGGCCAGGAAACCTTTCCACCAAAAGCATCTCCATATGATGCCTGCTGTACCTTGTTTTGTCGAATAAAGAAGCTGCTTTGTATCTACCAGTAATTTTCTCTGGCAATTTCATTCATGCAACAACAGTCACCAGCGCAGTTTATGAAGGATTACACTATACCTGCATTATTGTTTTTGCACTCCTCTGTAATTTCATTAGATGTTTGCTCCTCCATTTTCTCCCACATTACTGACATATAAACTAAATCTGGCAGTGTAATATTCACTCTATTCTTTATTAGTTCAGATCAGTTTCTGTCCCTAACACTCTATGAATTCCTATCTCCTGCGCTATAAAATTATCCATAAAAATACTATTACTCCTCCTCCTTTCTTTCCATCCCTATCTTACCTGAACATTAAAGAATATTTAAAACTGATTCCTGCCTCTTTATGAGCCAAGTTCCTGTTATCACCAATCCATCATACTCTCACAGAACTATCTGAGACAATGGTTCACCAGTCTCATTTTCCACTCTGAACATACATTCTACTTCATTCTCATAGATCATTTCTCTAAACTTATCTACTGTGAAATGTTGTTTCCATTTATGCCTATACTTTTCCCTTCAGTTAATGCTCATCATTTTTACTCACTCTAATTTAATCTGCTGGCGCACTCTAACTCTTGCACTCTCTAATCTTTCTTGAGACACTCTTGTTATCCTTACTCTTGTCACATTCCTTTCCTTCTTTTGTCTTTCTAAATAGCCCCTCTGATGAAATCCTAGTCAGTTTCCAATTTTTCTCTCTTGTGATTCTAACTTTGGGTTTCCATCACCTTTTCAAGTTGGTTTAAAACACCAGCAAAAATTGTTCCTGTTGCCGTGCTTGCACAGTTCCCACCTCTGCCCAGAAACTGTATAATTCCAAAGTAATATAAAACTTTTCCTCTTACGCATTGCTCAAACCATGCATTCATCTGTATTATCTTCTTATTTCTGTATTTACTTACAATCAATGCACGTTGATCAGCTGGATCGCTTTGATAGCCAATGAGGCTGCATCACCAGGCCACAGGTAAATAGTGGCAAAAGCATTCACAAAAAACCTAAAATATTCCAGTATCTATTAAAATATAATTAAAAAAGTAATATTATTTAAATTAAAAATCTAAATAGTATTTACATGCAATTAAAATAATTAGCTAGGTTTAACTTAACTAAATCAAAGGGGAATGAAATTAATTTATGCTTAGTTCTTTCCACAGCTGTTTTTTTCTTATGAGGTCAATGGACCTGCTGGAGCTGAGGATTAAGCTGGCTCCAACAGCTACTTTCCCAGTTGATGCACCATCAATAACTCTGAGACGTGAGTTAAGGTAGACTTTTATTGGCTGGAAGAAAGCACAAGCAGCAAGTGACCACCACACAACATCCTGGAGACTGAGGAAGGGGCTGAGCCTCCAATCGCCTTTATACCGGGGTCTGTGGGAGGAGCCACAGGAGCAGTCAGCGGGGGGGGGGGGGGGGAGGGGGGCGTGTCCAGACAGGTATATGTAGTTCACCACACCAGTTTAAGAAAGAACTCTATGAAAGACAGTGGTCCTTCTTCCAACAGTACAGTGCTGGTATCTTGAAAGTGACCCTTGGCAGGAGGTTGGACCAGACTGTGATTGGGAGTCCCAATTATCTGTCCAGTTAATTTGGTAAAAGCTGTGAAGTCCAAGTGGAATTGCAGCAAACAATTGTGAAAGAAAAGATCTAGTGCTTTCTTGGAGTATATGACAAATAAACTCTTCTCAGGCTTCCAGCAGGGTACAGGTATCAATTATAACCAAAGTTTTGATTACAAACTCTGCCTTCTTCTTCAGGGATGATGCCTGAAGAAGACTTGCTCAGGAATAATCCCGAAGAAGATGGCAGAGTTGGTCATTGAAATATCACTTATAATCGATACCTGTACCTGGATGGAAACACGAGAAGAATTTAATGGTGAATGAAACTAGAAGGAGAAGAGAGTGTTGTCAAGAGGTTCAATGTCACCTGTCACCACCAGTGCACAGATGCCTGTTCAAGAGACAGCAATGCAAAATTCAGCACAAAAAAGCAGATTTTTTTCTAAATGTATCTGCATTAAAATCCAGGATCTTTATTACATTAGTTCCAGTTTTGGATTGACTATGGAAACATAGAAAAAAACAGGACCTTTAGTACATCAGGTTTGTGCTGACCATGGTGCCTAATTAAACCAATCCTATCTACTTGTACATGGTCCAAATTCCTATATTTCCCTGCCTGTTGGTATGAAAACTAAGTTCCCATTCAGCTTAATGTCTGGGAAATGTTGTATAGGTGAGCAGTCATGAACAGCATTCAGGAAATATTACCATCAAACTGTATAGAATGGAAATCCCTCACAATGTAAATTGGGCCCAAACTAAAGTCATCTATATTCCTCACTAATGATGGATTTATGCATAGGTGTGCAAGTAAAGTGGCAATCTTAAACTAGGGGCTATGACCTTTGACAATGTGAGCTAAAGTGAGGAATTCGTATGGAGAATTGCAATATCAATTGTAAATTTGTTAAACTCATCAATGTGTTACTCACTATATTTTAAAACCAGAAGGTTAATAGCTTTCTGAAAAAATATCTATTACAGCACAAGCCTCCGAGCAGTACCCAGTATGTGGGCTGCAAATTACACTGTGAGATGGAAAAGGCATATAAGAAGGGCAATATTGTGATAAACTTGGAGGATTTCAATATGCAGGTAGATTGGGAAAATCATGATTCCCAAGAGACGGAAATGTAGAATGCCTATGGATGGCTTTTTGGATTAGCTTGTGGTTGAGCCCATTAGTGGGTTGGGTGTTATATAATGACACAGATTTGATTAGGGAGCTTAAGGTAAAGGAATCCTTAGGAGACAGTGATAATAATATGAAAGAATTCACCCTGCAGTTTGAGAAGGAGAAACTAAAACCAGATCTATTACAGTGGAGTAAAGGGTATTACAGAGGCAAGAGAGAAGCTGGTCAGTTGATTGGAAGGGGTCACTAGCAGGGATGATGGCAGAACAGCAATGGTTGGTGTTTCTGGTTGAAATTCAGAAGCACAGGAAGGATACATCATAAAGATGCAGAAGTATTCTAAAAGAAGGATGAGGTAACCATGGCAGGCAAGGAAAGTCAAAGATAGCATAAAAGCAAAAGAGCGGCTACAATATTGCAAAAGTTAACGGGAAAGTAGAGGATTGGGAAGCTTTTAAAAACCAACAGAAGGCAACTACATAAAACCATGAAGACAGAAACGATCAAAAATGAAGACAAGATAGCCAATAATATAAAAGAGGAAACAAACACTGTTCTCAGATATAGAGTGTGAGAGAATCGAAAGTTAGTATCAGACCACTAGAGACAAATGCTAGGGAGGTAGTGATGGGGACAAAGAAATTGTGGATGAACTTAATAAGTATTTTGCATCAGTCTTCACCATGGAAGACAGTAGCAGTGTGTGTGAAATGTGAGTGTCAGAGGGCAGAGAAGAATGTTATTGCCATTACTAAGGAGAAGGCACTTGGGAAGCTGAAAAGTCCAAAGGTAGGCAAGTCACCTGGACCAGATGGACTACAGCCCTGGGTTCTGAAGGAGGTAGCTGAAGAGACTGTGGAGGGATTAGAAATGATCTTTTAAGAATCATTACGTTCTGGAATGGTTCGCTTTCAATATTTTTATTAGTTTCTGCATAAAGGAATACAGAGTACAAGAAGATATATATTATATGTCAAAAGAAAAAAATAAAATAGTACCAAATGCATTGTATTAAAATACAGTTACAATCACAAAACCCTGTATTCATAAAAATTAGATTAAATCATAATATTGAAATACAATTTTGTCATACTGAAAAAAATCTGAACCCACTACCAAAGTCAGAACTGTTAGGAAAAGCAAGAAAAAAAGGATTATTAGGCACCATCTGTACTTTTACAACAAATCAAAGGTTTTGAAAATAACTCAAGAATGGTCCCCACAATGTATAAAAGTCTTTTTTTTGGAATGGTTCTGGAGGACTGGAAAATTTCACATGTCACTCCACTCTTCAAGAAAGAAGGGAGGCAGAATAAATGAAATTATAGGCCGGTTAACCTGACTTCAGCGGCTGGGAAAATGTTGGAGTCAATTGTTAAGGATGAAGTCTCAGGGTACTTCAAGGCACATGATAAAATAGGCCAATGTCTGCATGGTTTCCTTAAGGGAAAGTCTTGCCTGGCAAATCTGCTGGAATTCTTTGAGGAAATAACAAGCAGGATAGACAAAAGAGAGTCAGTGACATTGTCTATGTAATGCCCTAATTCACATCTTTACTGTTATGCTGTAGGTATTTCATTTAGCTGTTCTGTAAGGGCAGTCTGTTCTGCTTTCAGCCTGCTTGGGTTATTGTTGAAGATAAGGGATGATGTGGACTATTAGTGGGAGGTTTTCTTGGTGGGCAACCCATTTGTTCAGGATGGATTGTGAGCGCCAGTCAGAAGATGGTGTGTGCTTTCTCTGATGGCCCAGTGCGCGAGTGAGAGAGAAGTTCAAGATGAGCTCCAACTTGTGCACATTTGATTGTTTAATTAGAATGGCCTTTTTCTTTTTGTTATTCTTTACTAACCCTTCAGTTAAGTTAAGATTCATAAATTCATTTAATCATATGCAGTGTACTGTCTGTTATATAAAGGCACTAATTTGTAACAGGGTAGCAAATTACACAGTATCCATACAAACCAGGGTTTGGGGTGGGATCAGCCTTCTCAATCTCACAAATTTGGTGGGACTTGACAGTGCCTTCCCTAGACTTATGCAGCCAAGAAAACCAGGGTGTTTCTTGGTGGGGTTATCGCCCGGGATCTATTTTGTTGGATGGTGTGTGATTGCCTTGCACACTGATCCAGTTGTGGGTTGTGTGTTTAACATAGAACATAGAATAGTACATCACATTACAGGCCTTTTGGCTCACAATGTTGTGCCGACCCTCAAACCCTGCCTCCCATATAACCCCCCATCTTAAATTCCTCCATTTACCTGTCTAGTAGTCTCTTAAACTTCACTAGTGTATCTGCCTCCACCACTGACTCAGGCAGTGCATTCCACGCACCAACCACTCTCTGAGTGAAAAACCTTCCTCTAATATCCCCCTTGAACTTCCCTCCCCTTACCTTAAAGCCATGTCCTCTTGTACTGAGCAGTGGTGCCCTGGGGAAGAGGCGCTGGCTGTCCACTCTATCTATTCCTCTTACTATCTTGTACACCTCTATCATGTCTCCTCTCATCCTCGTTCTCTCCAAGGAGTAAAGCCGTAGCTCCCTTAATCTCTGATCATAATCCATATTCTCTAAACCAGGCAGCATCCTGGTAAATCTCCTCTGTACCCTTTCCAGTGCTTCCACATCCTTCCTATAGTAAGGCGACCAGAACTGGACACAGTACTCCAAGTGTGGCCTAACCAGAGTTTTATAGAGCTTTTATAGAGCTTAAGTCTGTGCTAAACTATTGTCTGGTAAAGTGATTAAGATATATCATTATGGATGCTGTAGGGGTTGAGTGGTGGATTGATAAAATGCCGGGAAAAGACTTTGTTCTAGTTCAGACGAGCACTGACGTAACGGCAGTGGAACTGCCAGGTACTATTGGGGCCCCAGGCGAAGGGGCCGTGACAGACCATACCTTCCAGGAGGAGGGGAGTGTAGGCGAGCGTGCCGAATCGCAAGCTGAGTCTCCCATATCCGGGGACGGAGACTTCAAAGACAGGTTGCTCTCATTTCTACAGAACAAGAAAAGGAGCAGTCAGATTTGAAATATCTAATGAGTCCCCCAGTGAGGAGTGAGAATTCTGAGTTAGGCTACATCCACACCACGCCGGATAAATCCATAACCAAAACTTTTTCTCTTCGTTTTTACCCTCCGACCACACTAAAATGGCATTTTCGTCCCCCAAAACCAGAGCTTTTCAGAAACACTTTCCAGGGTGGGTATTTTTGAAAACGCTGCTTGGGCAGATCAGCGTGGATGGGGTAACCAGAGACTTCTGAAAACGCTATCAGACGGCAACGTGCTATTTCATTGTTTTCTTCAACACAACCTAACAATTTCAGAACAGACGGCAACGAGACTGAAGCCAGAAGAGTTAGAAATGTACTCACCAAATACTTTGACCCAGAACTTACTGAATAAATTAGTATACTCACTTTGCCCTGTTTTCTGTCCTTGCTCGTATAAAGGTGGTTTACCTATTTATGTAAGTACTTCTCTGACAATAGATGTGTAACAGCCTAATGTAACACTGTATGGAAATACAAGATAACACTGATGCAGACATGTTTTACACATTTAACAAGGTGCTTTATTAATGCAACAGAGTTAGTCAGTTTTTCAATGTTCGTCGTCAGCCGGGTCAATCTGTCCGTGAACTCCCTGTCGGTTGCCTCCATACGCTTCAGTACTTGTTTTTTAGGCAATTTGTTTTTTTTTTAACTTTTAAATCTTCCTGCAAGAGAACCTACAGCTACCCGTCCTTTAAGTTTTTCTAGTCTGTAACTTTCACAGCAAGATTCGACACCAAACATCACTTGTTTTTGGTAGATGTGTCCTGTGCCTGTGCACTAGGAGGAGATTCGACAAAATCTCCGTTTCAATGTCAATAGAGGTATTTTTTAAAATGCATAGTGTGGACACCTATAGTTTTTACACGAAACTTGCATTTTCAAAATTATCCGGTCTAGTGTGGATGTAGCCTTAGTATCATTCCTTACCTCTCTGGCGAATAAATGGCCCAGTGCCCAGGCTGAGGGTCCTCGCTATCGAAAGCTGAGAAAGTTTTCAGGAGTGAAGACCAATCCCGAGGGGAAAGAGGAGTATGAGATCTCTTAGTTGCTGGATGAGTGGCAGTGCTCTGATGCCATAAGATGACAGTGATTGGTTGCAAGTTTGAAGGGGCTGGCGGATGATGAAAAGCCCCCAGGCCCCGGACCTGATTGCTTGGGGTCCCCAAATGTCTCGTAAGATGCACCCCGCCCTCGATTGTGAGCTGATCAGAGAAGTAAGAGAGAAAGAGAATGTGATGGAGGTGCGGGAGGCCCCCGTTACAGGGTACAGTCCTTGGTAGTAGTTCCCTTGCCTGAGGTGACCACCGATAACCCACCCTGTGGAGTGGTGAAGGAGCTCGTGGCAGAGTTTAGGACTGAGATGTCCCGGTTGTTATCAGTGGGAGTGGCCACCCTGCACAATAAAGCCAATAGGGATCAGACCCCCTGAGGGGACGGACGAAGAGGTGGGGTTCAAGTAAATGCTAGAAGGTCCTGCTGGAAGGGGAGCGACCAGTACTGTCTGTTTTAACTGTAGTGAAGAGCGACACTTCAGGTGGGAGTGTGAAGGATGGGAAACCTCTCAGAGAGTGAGCCCCCGGGTACCGAAGCAGAGAGACCCAGTGAGGGGGCAGCCTGGTGTTTCGGGGGAACACATTCTCAGCAATATATCAAGGAACAGCCTAAAGCAAAAAACCCCTATTCCTGTAGGTTTAGTGGGGCCAAGCTGCAATGTATCTACGGATAGAGGGTATTTACCAGAGCCATTCTTGACAGTGCCCCAGTGCATATTGGGAGCCTCTGCAACTTTCCAGCAGGTCATGGAGAAAACAGTGCGGTGATGTAAACTTGCTTGAGGTGTTGGTGTATCTGGATGATCTCATGGTGTGCTGGTCCACTTTGGACTTACATGAAGTGAGAATACTGAAGGTGCTGGGCCGCCTGAAAAGCCAAGGATTAAAACTTACCCTGGACAAGTGCCAGTTCTGCAAGATGTCTGTCAACTATTTTAGATGGAGAAACTATGGATCAGTCTAAGGTAGTGGTGGTGACCTCATGGCCAAGGCCCCAGATCGTGAGCATTTTGTGCTCATTTGTTGGATTCTGTGGGTGACTATCAGAGGCTTGTGAAGGACTACTCTAAAATGAGTCACCCTTTAAATCATCTTCTGTGCAGTTATCCTCCCTTGGGGAAAAAAGAAAGGAGAGGATGGTAAAGATTACCTTAGCCCTTCAGAGCCTTTTGGAGTGAGATGGGATATGGAATGTTCAAAGGCCTTTCAGCTGCTGAAGGAGAAGCTGACGAAAATGCCTCTGCGGGCTTTCGCAGACCCCTGTTTACCCTATGTACTGCATACAGATGCCAGCAGAGAGGGCTTCGAGGGTGTCCTGTATCAGGATCAGGGCACAGGGTTGATACCTGTCACATTTGTCAGTCGGAGTTAGTAACCCTCGGAGTGAAACTACCCCACACTCAAATTGGTGTTCCTGGCATTGATATGGGCTGTGACTATCTATATGGTGCCAAATTTGAGGTGAGGACGGACAACAATCTCCTGACTTGCATCCTGATCTTGGCAGAATGGGATGCCAAAGGCCATCAGTGATTGGCAGCATTGTCATGCCTACTTCAGCCTGAAATACCGGCCAGGAAGTTGGAACATTGTCCCGACGTGCGCGTGAAGGGCTGAATAGGGAAGAAGAGTGGCAGAGCGTTCCTGCCCCTGGAGTGAAGGCCATGTGCCAGTTTTCGATCACGGAGAAGGCAGAGGAAAGGCAAGAGCAGAATCAAGCGGTAGATCACTTGGGAATTTCTCATGGCGCCATTCCACAAGCTTACTGCAACCTGACTGCTCTGAAATTGCCAGGATTGAGCCCTGGGGAACTGGCAGCCACTCAGCGAGATGACCCGTGTACTGGTACTGTTTACTGTTTGGTCAGCGGTTGTGAAAGGGGGCATGACCCAAGCGGACAAGATGAAATACTCTGCGGCATCTCTACTACTGAGACAATGTCTTGTCATTACAGATCACTACACCAGATGTACGCAAGCCTTCCCAACCAAGGACCAGAGGACGTCCACGATGGCCAAAGTGTTATGGGAGAAGTATTTCATTTATTATGGCCTCTCCAGGTAGCTACATAGTGATCAGAGATGGGATTTCGAGAGTAGGCTCATACATGAGTTACTGAACGTGCTTGGAGTTGAGAAATCAAGGACCCATAGGGTGATCCCCAGCCCAAGATGTTCAATCGAACCTTGCAAGACATGCTCAAAACCTTGGAGATCAGCAAAAAGAGCAAGTGGAGTCGACATAATGGACATCTGGTCCACTGCTACAACTGTACACAGAATGAAGCTACCAAGCACTCGCATTATTATCTGATGTTTGGGCACAAGGTGAGTTTGCCCGATGACCTCTGTTTTGGGACTGTGAGTAAGATCTACCACAGAAGACTTATCTGAAGTATGTGTCTGATAGAAGGGAGTTGAAAAAAGCTTATGAATTAGCTGAGGTCTCGGCTACCAAGCAGAATCAAGGAAACAAGAGGAGGTATGATCAAAAGGTAGGTAGTCCCAACTCATGACTGGAGACCGAGTCCTCATAAAGAATTCGGGGCTACCTGGGAAGCATAAGTTGGCTGACTGTTGGGTGGCTACGCCCTATGTAGTGGAGAGTCAGATGCTAAACGCACCAGTTTTCCGGGTGAAACCAGAGGATGGGAACGGGCCTGTCAAGATTCTCCATCAGAACCACCAATGGAGGTTCTGACATCACGAAATTCCTTTGAAAACAGTTATTAATGATGAGATGACAAATTATTTCAGAGCCATGAGGACATGACTATTTGCGGTGGGGAGGGTGGACAGTATAGTTCCCTGGTTCACATCTTTACTGTTATGCTGTAGGTTTTTCATTTAGCAGTTCTGTAAGAGCAGTCTGTTCTACTTCCAGCCTGCTTGGGTTATTGTTGAAGATACGGGATGATGTGCCATCCAATACCAGGAGGTTTTCTTGGTTCGGGACGATAGGTCGGTCTTGGGCTGGTCTTGGGCGGGAGATGGAGAGAGAAGACGCTGGGGAGAACCAGCCATAGCATATGGTCCAGTGAGAGACCCGTTTGTTCGAGAAAGATTGTGAGCGGCGTTTGGAAGGTGGCGTGTGCTTTCACACTGACTCGCCCAGTGCACAAGCGATGGAGAAGTTCAAGATGAGCTCCAAATTGTGCACATTTGACTGTTTAATTAGAATGGGCCCTTTTCTTTTTGTTTATTCTTTACTAACCCTTTAGTTAAGATTCATAATATAATTCCTTGAATCATATGCAGTGTACTGTATGATATTTCGTGGCACTAATTTGTAACAGGGTAGCAAATTACACGGCATCCACACAAACCAGGGTTTGGAGTGGGACAAGTTATCTCAATTTCACGAGTTCTGTGGGACTTGAGAGTGTCTTCCCTAGATTTACACAGCCAAGGAAACCAGGGTGTTTAATTCATTTGGAGTTTCAAGAAGCCTTTGACAAGTTGCCACACATGAAACTGCTTAACAAGCTGGGAGCCCAGGGTATTACGGGAAAGTTACTAGCATGGATAGAACTTTGGCTGACTGGCAGGAGGTAAAGAGTGGGAATAAAGGGGGCCTTTTCTCATTAGCTGCCAGTGACTGCACAAGGGTTAGTGCTGGGACTGCGTTGTTTCAAGTTATATGTCAATGATTTGGAAGGCTTTGTGGTCAAGTTCACAGATGATACAAGGATAGATGGAGGGGCAGGAAGTGTTGAAGAAGCATTGTGTTTGCAGAAGGACTAAGAAAGATTGAGGGAATGGGTAAGGAAGTGGCAGATGGAATATAGTGTAGGGAGGTCTATGGTCATGCACTTTGGTAGAAGGAGTAAAGGCATAGGCTATTTTCTAAAGTGGGTAAAAAAAAATTAAAATCCGAGGTGCAAATGGAATTGGGAGTCCTCATGCAGGATTCCCTAAAGATTATTTTGTAGGTTGAGTCGGTGGTAATGAAGGCAAATGCAATGTTAGCATTCATTTTGAGAGGTCTAGAACACAGAAGCAAGGGTGTAACTCTGAGACATTGGTCAGACCTCACTTTGAGTATTGTGAGCCGTTTTGGACCCCTCATCTAAGAAAGATGTACAGCCATTGGAGACAGTACAGAGGAGGTTCATAACAATGATCCCAGGAATGAAAGAGTTAATGTATGATGAGCAATTGATAACTTTGAACCTGTACTTGCTGGAGTTTAGAAGAAAGGGGGAGATCTTACTGAAACCTACGGAATTTTGAAAGGTCTAGACAGAGCGGATGTGAAGAGGATATTTCCTATAATGGGGGAGTCTAGGATCAGAGGATACAGCCTCAGAATTGAGAGAAATCTATTTAGAACAGAGATGAGGAAATTTTTTCTCTAGCCAGAGGATGGTGAATCTAGAATTCATTGTCACGAACAGCTGTGCAGGCCAAGTCAGTGGCTACATATAAGGCGCAGATTGATAGCTTCTTGATTAATCAGGGTATCAAAGGTTACAGGGAGAAGGCTGAATGGGAATGAGGGGGTTAATAAATCAACCATAATAGAATAGTGAAGAAGGTTCGATGAGCCAAATGTTCTAATTCTGTTCCTCTGTCTCATGGACTTAAAACAGGAGCGAAAACATTCTAAGTTAACTCCGAAACTGTGTAAATAATTTTATGGTTATTCTAAACCTCTCTTTGCTATGTTTAGAAATTTGTATCACAATTCAGCATTGTTTTCAGATGTCTTGTGTGGTACACAATCAGCAGGAATGTTCTTTGCCTCATTTGGACTTTAGTAAGATTTACAATCCAGGTAGAAATTATGCCAGGAATAAGCATGAAGAATTATGTTTACTTAAACAATAAATACACATTTGGTGATCATGCCATTCCTTGTACTGTGTCTAGAAGAAATATTCTCCCACCCCCTGGAAGTTTTCATGTTTTATTGTTTTACTGCATTGAATGACATTGGATATAATTTGGCTTTTTTGACACTGATCAACAGGAAGCTCTTTCAGGTCAAAGTGAAAACAAAGTGATCTAAATTGATTATAAATATAAAACACAAAATAATAGATTGCATAAGTATTTAGTCCCTTTAATATGATACAGCAAATCATCACTGATGCAGCCAGTTGGTTTTAGGAGTGTTGCAACTACATAGGACCCTGGTCAGACCCCGCTTGGAGTACTGTGCTCAGTTCTGGTTGTCTCACTACAGGAAGGATGTGGAAACGATAGAAAGGATGCAGAGGAGATTTACAAGGATGTTACCTGGACTGGGCCAAGTCAAGTCAAGTCACTTTTTATTGTCATTTTGACCATAACTGCTGGTACAGTACATAATAAAAATGAGACAACATTCTTCAAGACCATGGTGTTACATGACACAGTATAAAAACTAGACTGAACTACTAAAATAAACAACACAGAAAAATCTACACCAGACTACAGACCTACCCAGGACTGCATAAAGTGCACAAAACAGTGCAGGCATTACAATACAAGACAATAGGGCAGTAAGGAGTCAGTCCAGGCTCTGGGTATTGAGGAGTCTGATAGCTTGGGGGAAGAAACTGTTACATATTCTGGTCGTGAGAGCCCAAATGCTTTGGTGCTTTTTCCCAGGTGGCAGGAGGGAGAAGAGTTCGTATGAGGGGTGCATGGGGTCCTTCATAATGCTGTTTGCTTTGCAGATGCAGCGTGTAGTGTAAATGTCCATGATGTCAGGAAGAGAGACCCGGATGATCTTCTCAGCTGACCTCACTATCCACTGCAGGGTCTTGCAATCCAAGCTGGTGCAATTTCCAAACCAGGCTGTGATGCAGCTGCTCAGGATACTCTCAATACAACCCCTGTAGAATGTGATGAGGATGGGAGGTGGTGGGAGATGTACTTTCCTCAACCTTCACAGAAAATAGAGATGCTGCTGGGCTTTCTTTGCTATGGGGCTGGTGTTGAGGGACCAGGTGAGATTCTTCGCCAGGTGAACACCAAGAAATTTGGTGCTCATAACAATCTCTACCGAGGAGCCATCGATGTTCAGCAGGGAGTGGTCGCTCCGTGCCCTCCTGAAGTCAACAACCATTTCTTTTGTTTTGTTCACATTCGAAGACAGGTTGTTGGTTCTGCACCAGTCCGTTAGCCACTGCACCTCCTCTCTGTAAGCTGACTCGTTGTTCTTGCCAATAAGACCCAGCATGGTTGTGTCATCGGCGAACTTGATGATATGGTTCGAGCTGTGTGTTGCAGCACAGTCGTGGGTCAGCAGTGTGAACAGCAGTGGACTGAGCACTCAACCCTGGGGGGGCCCCCGTGCTCAGTGTGATGGTGTTAGAGATGCAGCCTCCGATCCGGACTGACTGAAGTCTCCCAGTCAGGAAGTCTAGGATCCAGTTGCAGAGGGAGGTGTTCAGGCCCAGTAGGCTCAGCTTTCCAATCAGTTTCTGAGGGATGATTGTGTTGAATGCTGAACTGAAGTCTATGAACAGCATTCGAACGTATGTGTCTTTTTTGTCCAGGTGGGTTAGGGCCAGGTGGAGGGTGATGGCAATGGCGTCATCTTTTGAGCAGTTGGGACGGTACACAAACTGCAGGGGGTCCAGTGAGGGGGGCAGCAGGGTCTTGATGTGCCTCATGACCAGCCTCTCGAAACACTTCATGGTGATGGATGTAAGTGCAACGGGACGGTGGTCATTTAGGCAGGACACTGAAGACTTCTTCGGCACAGGGACGATGGTGGTTGCCTTGCAGCACGTTGGAACGGTGGCGCTGCTCAGGGAGATGTTGAAGATGTCAGTGAGAACATCTGCTAGCTGGTCTGCACGTCCTCTGAAAGCTCTACTAGGAATGTTGTCTGGTCCAGCAGCTTTCCGTGAGTTGACCGTGCACAGGGTTCTTCTCACATCAGCCACGGTGAGACACAGCACCTGGTCATTTGTAGGTAGGGTGGATTTCCTCGCCAACACATCATTTTCCACCTCAAAACAGAAATTCAATGCATCTGGGAGGGAGGCATCACCTGCACAGTCAGGTGATGTTGTCCTGTAATTGGTGATGTCCTGGATACCCTTCCACATGCGCCACGTGTTGCCACTGTCCTGGAAGTGGCTGTGGATTCATTGGGTGTGCACACTTTGCCTCTCTAATGGCCCTAGACAGTTTGGCCCTTGCTGCTGTTAGGGCTGCCTTGTCACCTGCTCTGAAGGTGGAGTCATGGGTCCTCAGCAGTGCACGCACCTCCGCAGTCATCCATAGCTTCTGGTTAGCCCGCATAATGATGGTCTTGGACAGAGTAATATCATCAATGCACTTGCTGCTGTAGCTGGTCACTGATGCTGTGTACTCCTCTAAGTTGGTAGAGTCCCCATCGGTTGCAGCCTCCCTGAACATGTGCCAGTCAGTGTTCTCAAAGCAGTCTTGAAGAGCAGAGTTGGCTCCTGCTGGCCAGGTATTCACCTGCTTCTGAACTGGTCTGGAGCGCCTGACAAGAGGTCTGTATGCTGGGATTAGCAAAACAGAGATGTGGTCTGAGTAACCGAGGTGGGGGCGGGGCTCCACCCGGTATGCGACAGGGATGTTTGTATAAACTAGGTCCAATGCGTTCTCCCCCTTAGTTGCCAAGTCCACATACTGATGGAATTTGGGGAGCACTGCCTTAAGGTTCACGTGGTTAAAATCACTGGCTACAATAAACAGTCCATCAGGGTGTGCGTTCTGCAGTTCGCTAATAGCCCCGTCAGTTCACAGAACGCCTCCTTAGCATTAGCGCTGGGGGGAAATGTACTCACTGAATATAAGAACAGAGGTGAATTCCCATGTCAAATAAAATGGTCTGCATCTAACAGCCACAAACTCCACTGGCGATGAGCAGTATCTGGAAGCCAGCACAGAGTTCTTACACCATTCGGTATTGATGTAAATACACACACCACCACCGTGAGTCTCACCAGAGAGAGCTGCATCCCTGTCTGCTCGAAACAAGGCAAGCCCGTCTAACTGAACGGTGGTGTCCGAAATTCCATCAGTGAGCCATGTCTCTGTGAAAACATATGCACAACAGACTCTGTGCTCCCGCCGAATATTACGTTGGGGTCGGATGTAGTCCAATTTATTGTCCAGGGAGCAGACATCGGAGAGCAGAATGGACGGGAGAGCCGGCCGGCTAGGGTTTGCTTTTTGCCTGGCATGGACCCCTACCCGCTTGCCTCACTTCCGCTTCCTTATGAGAATAGATTGAGTGAACTCGTCCTTTTTCCCTTGGAGCGACGGAGGATGAGAGGTGACCTGACAGAGGTGTATGAGATGATGAGAGGCATTGATAGTGTGGATAGTCAACGGCTTTTTCCCAGGGCTGAAATGACTAGCATAAGAGGGCACAGTTATAAGGTGCTTGGAAATATGTATAGAGGAGATATCGGGGTAAGTTTTTTTATGCAGAGAGTGGTGAGTGCAAGGAATGGACTGCCGGCAATAGTTGGTGGAGGCAGATACGATAGGCTCTTTTAAGAGACTTTTGGATAGGTACGTGGAGCTCAGAAAAATAGAGGGCTATGGGAACCCTAGATAATTTCTCAGGTAAGGCCATGGTCAGCACAGCTTTCATGGGCCGAAGGGCCTGTATTGTGCTGTAGGTTTTCTGTATTCTATGTTCTATGTTCTAGTCACATAATTAGTTAATGGAGATCACCTGTGTGCAGTCAAGGTGTTTCAATTGATCATAGTAAAAATACATCTGTATCTGGAAGGTCAAACTGTTGGTGAGTGAGTATGCTGGCCAAAACTACACCATGAAGACAAAAGAGTACTCCAAGCAACTCCGTTAAAGATTATTGAAAAGTACAGATCAGGAGATGGATACTAGAAAATTTTCCAAGTCACTGAATATCCCTAGGAGTACAGTTAATTCCATCAACAAGAAATAGAAAGAATATGGCACAGCTGTAAATCTGCCCAGAACAGGCTGTTCACAAAACCTGAGTAACTGTGCAAGAAGGGAACTAGTGAGGGAGGCCACCAAGAGACCTATGACAACTCTGGAGGAGTTACAAGGTTCAGTGGCTGAGATGGGAGAGATTGCACATACAACAACTTCACCAGTTGCAGCCTTATGGGAGAGAGGCAAAGAGAAATCCTCTGTTGAAAAAAACTCACATGAAGTCTCAGCTGAAGTTTGCCAGAAGACATGTGGGAGGCTCTGAAGTCATCTGGAAGAAGGTTCTATGGTCTGATGAAACCAAAATTGAGCTTTTTGGCCATCAAACGAAACAGAATGTTTGGCATAATCCAAACAGCACACATAATCAAAAGCACACCATCACTACCATGAATCATGGTGATGGCTGCATCATGCTGTGGGGATGCTTCACTGCAGCTGGCACTGGAAAGCTTGTGAAGGTAGAGGGTAAAATGAATGCAACAAAGTTCAGAGAAATCCTGGAAGAAAACTTGATACAGTCTGCAAGAGAACTGCGAATCCGGAAAAGATTTCTTTTCCAGCAAAAGGGCAGAAAATTTGTTTTCCAACAAAACTATGACCCCGAGCAAAATGCCAAAGCGCAATAGGAATGGCTTAAAAACAGCAATGTGCTGGAGTGGCCATGTTAGACCCCAGACCTCAATCCAATCGAGAATTTGTGGCTGGACTTGAAAAGGGCTACTCACTCACAATCCCCATGCAATCTGACAGAGCTTGAGCAGTTTTGTAAAGAATGGGGAAAAAAATTCCAGTGTCCAGAAATGCAAAGATGAAAGAGATTTATCCACATAGACTTAGGACTGTAATTGTTGCCAAAAGTGCTTCTACTAAATACAGACTTGAGGGGGATAAGTAATTATGAAATCAATTATTTTGTGCTTAATGATTGTAATAATTTTAGACCAATCTATAGAAAGTTGTTTTCACTTTGACACAAGAGTCTTTTTTTGTTGAACAATGTCAAAAAAGCCAAATTAAATCCACTGTGATTCAGTGTTGTAAAACAATAAAATATGAAAACTTCCAAGGGGGGTTGAACACCTTTTACACGTACTGTACCAAGTTTCCATGCTCCCGATATTATTGAAAACTTCCAACACTTATTTGAAACCACTGTTGAAATAAATCTACATTTCCCTCCATTCAGCTTATATAGTCTGCATGTGTCTAAATCAGAAGATAATAAATGAACAAAAATGTCTTGCAGTCTATCAATGACACTCAGCTCAAGTTGACACTGTAGCATTATGCCGTGCAGAAAGTTCCTATAACTCCATCACATTTCTCCAGTACAGCAGCACAGGGTAAAGTCCTGTGCATACACATTTTCCATGTAATCTTTGTGAAGATTGCTGCTTGTAAAAGAAACAAGTTGTTCAGAACATTATTACCATTCAGGCGTTCTTCCAACACATTTCCAGTTCTTGCAAGAGCATAGTGTTCATAAATAGACTGAGTCTCCAGATAAATAAAACCTGCTTCGTTTGATGAGCTGAATGAGATATTGTCCAGCAGAACTGATATTTTACCCTTAATTACTGGGTAACATGCAATTATGCTCAAGCTAATAGCACTTGGTAATTCAAAACAAAAGCAAAAATGACTCAGGCAGATCAGACAGCGCCTGTGGAGAGAAAAATAGGTCACCCCATGTTCCAAATCAAGATTAAGGTCTGGTGTGGAATCTTGAGCAGTAGATTTGAAGATCTGAGATGTAGACCAACTGGCTAAGTAATTGACTCTTTCTTCTCCACATACAATACCAGGCTTTTCAGAACATTTTCAGTGTAAGTTTTCCTGTTTCTAATCATATACCAGGCTGCTGTTTATCGATTACTGCTGGGGTGTTTAGTGCCATCATCCCCTCAGTACTGATCACCAAGCTTCAAAACCTGGGCCTCTCTTCTGCCCCTCCCTCTGCTACTGGATCCTGAACTTTCTTATCGGGAGATCACAGTCCATGTGGATCAGCAATCACATCAGCTCCTCATTGGCAGTCAACACAGGTGCACCTTGAGAATGCACGCTTATCCCACTGCTCTACCTTCTCTGCACTCTGACTGTAAGGCTAAGCACAGCTCAAATGTCATCTATAAATTTGCTGATGACATCACTGTTGCTGGTAGAACCTCAGATAGTGATCAGGAGGCACACATAGACCAGCAGATTGAATGGTGTTGCAACATCAACTTCACACTCAATGAACAACAAACTGATTGTGGACTTTTGGAAGGCAAAGTCAGGGGAATACACACCAGTCCTCATTGAGTCATTGACAGTGAAAAGGATGAGCAGCTTCAATGTGCCAACATCTTGAGCCAAAACACATTGATGCAATCACAAACAATGCAGCAGTTCTACTTTGTTAGGAGTCTGAGGTGATTCAGTAGATTACCAAAGACTCTTGCAAATTTTTATATGTTTACAGTGGAGGGCATTCTGTCTGGTTGTAGCACATCCTGGCATGGAGACTCTAAAGCATAGGATTGCAAGGGATTATAGACTGCCAGCTCCATCATGGGCTCAGCCTGCTCCGCGATCAAGGACGTTTTCAAGAGGTAGTGTCTCAAGAAGGAGGCATCCGTCATTAAGTATCCTTATCACTTGGGACATGCACTCTTTTTGTTACTACAACCAGGAAGGAGATAGAGTATCGTGAAACCTACGCTTAATGTTTAGGAATAGCTTCTTCCCCTCTGCCATCAGATTTCTGAACAGTCCATGAACCCCTGAACACTTGCTCCTTATTCCTTCTGTGCTGTCTTTACGACAGTTATTTAGTTTATAATATTTTCGCTTAGTAATTCATTCAATAGTATTTTCTAGTTAGAATTAGGAGTGTTTAAAGTATATTCATTGCATGTAAAATATATCGGCATGCGATGACGTCACATCCGGTTTCGCCGCGTCTTGTGGGAAAACACCGGTTTGAAATTAGCGCGAGGGTGGGGGCTTTCCACGAGGCTCACCTGAGCAGAAGCAGTTTTGCAGGCATGAGAAATCACAGTGAGAGCAACGCTGTAAGTTAATAGATAATCGATATATTGAACTAAGATGTTAATGCTGATCCTGTTAGAAGTAACGACGGTAGATAATGTTTATGCTTTCGTTAGTTAAAGAGTCGCGGATAGTTTGCATGGAAGTGTATTTAAAGTAGTCAATGGAGCAGGTAAACTCTCCCTGTATACTGCACCTTAGTGTAATGTAGTTATAGTCACCTTTGCAAGTATTTACACTTGAAATGTGATATTAAGGAAGGAACAAATACTGTATCAATCTTGTATTGTTTTATCAACAGTTTTCACCATATGTTAATGTGAAGAGTGAACAGTAAATGGTTAATCTTACTGCGATCTGGTTCTTATTAACTGTGGTTTATCCGGACGTTAAATTCGGCGTTTCGTTACACCCGAAGGAGAACGTTACAGTGAAAAAGCGGCATTATCAGGTGTTTCAAGTGCTGCAATGTCAGCTCAATCCAGCATCAAGTCGACGCCGCCCAGCGACAGGGGCAGTAAACCGACATCAAGTAAGCCCACCCGGGCGTTATCAGGTGTTCCAAGTGCTGCAATGTCAGCTTGATCCGGGATCAAGTCGATGGCGCCCAGCGACAAGGGCAGTAGAACAACATCAAGTAAGTCCACACAGGCAAGAGCCAAGGCAGAAGCCGCCAAGATGCGACTGCATTACGCCAAACAAGAAGCAGTTTTGAAAATGAAACAGGCCACCAGAGAAGTCGAAATCCGGAAAGAAAAGGCCGCCAGAGAAGCCGAAAGGGCCGCCAGACAAAGAGAAGAGGCTGCCAGAGAAGCCGAAATCCAGAAAGAAAGGGCCGCCAGACAAAGAGAAGAGGCTGCCAGAGAAGCCGAAATCCAGAAAGAAAGGGCCGCCAGAGAAGCCGAAGAGGCTGCCAGACAAAGAGAAGGAGAAGCTGCCAGGGTGAAAGCAGAGTACATAGAAGAAGCTGAAGGGTCGCGTGATCTGACCGAAACAAGTTCTGCTTTGGAAAGGACCAGACTGGAACGCACGAGCGACTATGTACAATATCAAGCAGACAGGCAGGCCCGTCTCCCCTCTCCATACCTATTCGATAACTTCCCCAGCTACGAGGAAGAGAATTTACCCTCGCGGCCCCGCGATGAAGTCAAGAATGAAAGAGCTGACAACCGATATACTTTGACACCAAAGTTACAAAGTTCGATGCGAAGAGACGCGGAGGTTGAATCCAGGATGGCAAATTCCATGAGAAACGTGCGTTCTCAGTCATACGGGCGTCAACGTACTTCTCCAGCCCGCATGCCGCTTGCAGCCGATCCCACGCTGCAGTATTTAGCACGACGGGATCTCGTCACTTCGGGACTGTACCAGTTTGACGATAAACCCGAAAATTACCGTGCTTGGCTCTCCACATTCACCAACGTGATTGACGGGATCCAGCTCAGTGCAACCCAAAGGTTGGACCTTATGGCGAAATGGCTGGGGAAAGAATCACGCGACCAGGTGAGACGCATGCGTTCAGTGTACATCAACAAACCTGAGCTAGCCTTAAGCGAAGCGTGGGAGAGACTTTGGGAGAGATATGGGGCCCCCGACATTATTGAAGCGGCGCTATATCGACGTCTGGGAAACTTTCCTAAGGTGTCAGCCAAAGATCACTTTAAGTTAAGAGAATTCGGAGATTTACTCATGGAGATCCAAGGCGCCAAAGAAGATGGCTATTCAGCTGGTCTAGTATTCCTAGATACTCCATCCGGGATTAGACCAATTGTGGACAAACTTCCATTTGGGCTGCAGGACAAGTGGCTGACTGTTGCCTCAGAGTACAAGGAAGACCACGATGGTCGATTTCCTCCCTTTAAGCACCTCACTAGGTTTGTGTGCAAGGAGGCGAAGAGGCGAAACGACCCTAGCCTTGTAGGTCCAGGAAGCAGTTCGATTTACACCAAGCCAGGCAGATCCATTTCGAATGTTTTCAACATTGATAAACCCGTGTCAGTGCTCAAGACCGAAGCCCTTACGACTAACAACGACCCTGGCAAGTATTGTCCATTGCATAACAAACCTCACCCCCTGAAAGCATGCAGAATGTTTAGGGAAAAACCCCTTGAAGAGAGGACGGCTCTTCTCAAGGAGAAAAGAATATGTTTTAGATGCTGTTCCTCAACCTCTCACCTCGCCAGAGAGTGTACGATCGCCGTGAAGTGTCCGGAATGTGGCAGCCCAGATCACGTCGAGGCCATGCATCCCGACATGTCACCACAAACCGAGAGCGCTCCTTCACCCCCACAACAGGACGGCGGGGAGGGAGAGGCTCACTCTAGGTCAATAGCTGTCAGCACGAACTGTACAGAAGTTTGCGGTCAAGCTCAGTCAAGTCGTTCTTGTTCCAAGATCTGCCTCACTAAGGTGTACCCTAAAGGAGCCAAAGACAAGGCCATCAAAGCCTATGTGATTCTGGACGATCAGAGCAATCGTTCACTAGTCAGTCCAGAGTTCTTTAAATTGTTCAACATTGAGAGTGAGCGGTTCCCATACTACCTCAAAACTTGCTCAGGCAACATGGAAACCCAAGGAAGGAAGGCAGAAGGCATCCAGATCGAGTCCCTGGATGGTAAAGTCGTCATCTGTCTCCCTCCGCTCTTAGAGTGCAATGAAATCATGAATAACCGCGCTGGGATCCCGACACCAAGTGCGGTGCTACACCAGCCGCATCTCCACCACATCGCCAAACACATCCCAGAACTGGATCCGAAAGCGGAAATACTCCTGCTATTAGGAAGAGATGTTATCCAGGTACACAAGGTTAGGCAGCAGATCAATGGACCACTCAACGCCCCCTTCGCGCAACGTCTGGATCTGGGCTGGGTGGTGATAGGAGAGGTGTGTCTCGGTGACGTACACAAACCGATGGTTAACACACTCAAGACCAATGTGCTAGAGAGTGGCCGCCATTCAATCTTTCAACCCTGCCCGAGTGTCCCGTGCATCAAGGAAGCACAACAAGGCGTTAACAAGCGCGAGGCAAGCGACGAGTCGCTGGGCCAGTCAGTCTTCGCTCTAACGAAGTATGACAACAAACTTGCACAATCAGCTCAAGATACCATTTCTTTAAAAATCAAAGACACCAAGGTCTTCAGAGATGAAGCAAATAATGGGGTTGCCCCATTGCCAATCAGAGAACCACGCCAGCGCTCACCAGATAACAAAGAGCAGGCAGTCAAACGGTTCACGTCCTTACGGAAAACCCGGAAAAGGAAACCTGAGATGCAGCAACGCACCCGATTGGCCCACGAGGTACTGTGCACCCTAATGGCAGAGGTCACAGCCATTATAAACGCACAATCATTCCTACCTGTGTCTTCTGACCCAGAAAACCCCTTTATACTTTCGCCATCAACGCTCCTTACGCAGAAGGCAGGAGCACCTCCTCCACCAGGAGACTTCTCAGACAAGGATTTGTACACAAAGCAATGGAGACAAGTCCAGGCTCTGGCAAATCAGTTCTGGTCCCGCTGGAGACAGAAATATCTACCCTCGTTGCAACAGAGACGAAAGTGGACAGAACCCCGTAGGAATCTTCAAGTTGGAGACTTAGTCCTGCTCAGGGACAAGCAAGCCACCCGCAACAGCTGGCCAACGGCCAGAATCACTGCTACATTCCCTAGCGAGGATGGACATGTCAGGAAGATCGAATTGAAGACTACCGACCAAGGCGATGTGAAAATTTACCAAAGGCCAGTTACAGAAGTTATTCTACTTCTACCCAATGACTGATTAAGAGACTAAGTTTTGTACTCTGCTCATTGTGACCTTACGAAGGTCAAGCGGGGAGTGTGCTGTCTTTACGACAGTTATTTAGTTTATAATATTTTCGCTTAGTAATTCATTCAATAGTATTTTCTAGTTAGAATTAGAAGTGTTTAAAGTGTATTCATTGCATGTAAAATATATCGGCATGCGATGACGTCACATCCGGTTTCGCCGCGTCTTGTGGGAAAACACCGGTTTGAAATCAGCGCGAGGGTGGGGGCTTTCCACGAGGCTCACCGGAGCAGAAGTTGTTTTGCAGGCATGAGAAATCACAGTGAGAGCAACGCTGTAAGTTAATAGATAATCGATATATTGAACTAAGATGTTAATGCTGATCCTGTTAGAGGTAACGACGGTAGATAATGTTTATGCTTTCGTTAGTTAAAGAGTCGCGGATAGTTTGCATGGAAGTGTATTTAAAGTAGTGAATGGAGCAGGTAAACTCTCCCTGTATACTGCACCTTAGTGTAATGTAGTTATAGTCACCTTTGCAAGTATTTACACTTGAAATGTGATATTAAGGAAGGAACAAATACTGTATCAATCCTGTATTGTTTTATCAACAGTTTTCACCATATGTTAATGTGAAGAGTGAACAGTAAATGGTTAATCTTACTGCGATCTGGTTCTTATTAACTGTGGTTTATCCGGACGTTAAATTCGGCGTTTCGTTACACCCGAAGGAGAACGTTACAGTGAAAAAGCGGCATTATCAGGTGTTTCAAGTGCTGCAATGTCAGCTCAATCCAGCATCAAGTCGACGCCGCCCAGCGACAAGGGCAGTAAACCGACATCAAGTAAGCCCACCCAGGCGTTATCAGGTGTTCCAAGTGCTGCAATGTCAGCTCGATCCGGGATCAAGTCGATGGCGCCCAGCGACAAGGGCAGTAGAACGACATCAAGTAAGTCCACACAGGCAAGAGCCAAGGCAGAAGCCGCCAAGGTGCGACTGCATTACGCCAAACAAGAGGCAGTTTTGAAAATGAAACTGGCCACCAAAGAAGCCGAAAAGGCTGCCAGACAAAGAGAAGAGGCTGCCAGACAAAGAGAAGAGGCCGCCAGAGAAGCCGAAACCCAGTTGGAAATGACAAAAATATCGACAGAGTTGCATGTGCTGCAGCTAGAAGGAGAAGGAGAAGCTGCCAGGGTGGAAGCAGAGTACATAGAAGAAGCTGAAGGGTCGCGTGATCTGACCGAAACAAGTTCTGCTTTGGAAAGGACCAGACTGGAACGCACGAGCGACTATGTACAATATCAAGCAGACAGGCAGGCTCGTCTCCCCTCTCCATACCTATTCGATAACTTCCCCAGCTACGAGGAAGAGAATTTACCCTCGCGGCCCCGCGATGAAGTCAAGAATGAAAGAGCTGACAACCGATATACTTTGACACCAAAGTTACAAAGTTCGATGCGAAGAGACGCGGAGGTTGAATCCAGGATGGCAAATTCCATGAGAAATGTGCGTTCTCAGTCATACGGGCGCCAACGTACTTCTCCAGCCCGCATGCCGCTTGCAGCCGATCCCACGCTGCAGTATTTAGCACGACGGGATCTCGTCACTTCGGGACTGTACCAGTTTGACGATAAACCCGAAAATTACCGTGCTTGGCTCTCCACATTCACCAACGTGATTGACGGGGTCCAGCTCAGTGCAACCCAAAGGTTGGACCTTATGGCGAAATGGCTGGGGAAAGAATCACGCGACCAGGTGAGACGCATGCGTTCAGTGTACATCAACAAACCTGAGCTAGCCTTAAGCGAAGCGTGGGAGAGATATGGGGCCCCCGACATTATTGAAGCGGCGCTATATCGACGTCTGGGAAACTTTCCTAAGGTGTCAGCCAAAGATCACTTTAAGTTAAGAGAATTCGGAGATTTACTCATGGAGATCCAAGGCGCCAAAGAAGATGGCTATTCAGCTGGTTTAGTATTCCTAGATACTCCATCCGGGATTAGACCAATTGTGGACAAACTTCCATTTGGGCTGCAGGACAAGTGGCTGACTGTTGCTTCTGAGTACAAGGAAGACCACGATGGTCGATTTCCTCCCTTTGAGCTCCTCACTAGGTTTGTGTGCAAGGAGGCGAAGAGGCGAAACGACCCTAGCCTTGTAGGTCCAGGAAGCAGTTCGATTTACACCAAGCCAGGCAGATCCGTTTCGAATGTTTTCAACATTGATAAACCCGTGTCAGTGCTCAAGACCGAAGCCCTTACAACTAACAACGACCCTGGCAAGTATTGTCCATTGCATAACAAACCTCACCCCCTGAAAGCATGCAGAATGTTTAGGGAAAAACCCCTTGAAGAGAGGACGGCTCTTCTCAAGGAGAAAAGAATATGTTTTAGATGCTGTTCCTCAACCTCTCACCTCGCCAGAGAGTGTACGATCGCCGTGAAGTGTCCGGAATGTGGCAGCCCAGATCACGTCGAGGCCATGCATCCCGACATGTCACCACAAACCGAGAGCGCTCCTTCACCCCCACAACAGGACGGCGGGGAGGGAGAGGCTCACTCTAGGTCAATAGCTGTCAGCACGAACTGTACAGAAGTTTGCGGTCAAGCTCAGTCAAGTCGTTCTTGTTCCAAGATCTGCCTCACTAAGGTGTACCCTAAAGGAGCCAAAGACAAGGCCATCAAAGCCTATGTGATTCTGGACGATCAGAGCAATCGTTCACTAGTCAGTCCAGAGTTCTTTAAATTGTTCAACATTGAGAGTGAGCGGTTCCCATACTACCTTAGAACTTGCTCAGGCAACATGAAAACCCAAGGAAGGAAGGCAGAAGGCATCCAGATCGAGTCCCTGGATGGTAAAGTCGTCATCTGTCTCCCTCCGCTCTTAGAGTGCAACGAAATCATGAATAACCGCGCTGGGATCCCGACACCAAGTGCGGTGCTACACCAGCCGCATCTCCACCACATCGCCAAACACATCCCAGAACTGGATCCGAAAGCGGAAATACTCCTGCTATTAGGAAGAGATGTTATCCAGGTACACAAGGTTAGGCAGCAGATCAATGGACCACTCAACGCCCCCTTCGCGCAACGTCTGGATCTGGGCTGGGTGGTGATAGGAGAGGTGTGTCTCGGTGACGTACACAAACCGATGGTTAACACACTCAAGACCAATGTGCTAGAGAGTGGCCGCCATTCAATCTTTCAACCCTGCCCGAGTGTCCCGTGCATCAAGGAAGCACAACAAGGCGTTAACAAGCGCGAGGCAAGCGACGAGTCGCTGGGCCAGTCAGTCTTCGCTCTAACGAAGTATGACAACAAACTTGCACAATCAGCTCAAGATACCATTTCTTTAAAAATCAAAGACACCAAGGTCTTCAGAGATGAAGCAAATAATGGGGTTGCCCCATTGCCAATCAGAGAACCACGCCTGCGCTCACCAGATAACAAAGAGCAGGCAGTCAAACGGTTCACGTCCTTACGGAAAACCTGGAAAAGGAAACCTGAGATACAGCAACGCACCCGATTGGCCCACGAGGTACTGTGCACCCTAATGGCAGAGGTCACAGCCATTATAAACGCACAATCATTCCTACCTGTGTCTTCTGACCCAGAAAACCCCTTTATACTTTCGCCATCAACGCTCCTTACGCAGAAGGCAGGAGCACCTCCTCCACCAGGAGACTTCTCAGACAAGGATTTGTACACAAAGCAATGGAGACAAGTCCAGGCTCTGGCAAATCAGTTCTGGTCTCGCTGGAGACAAAAATATCTACCTTTGTTGCAACAGAGACAAAAGTGGACAGAACCCCGAAGGAATCTTCAAGTTGGAGACTTAGTCCTGCTCAGGGACAAGCAAATCGCCCGCAACAGCTGGCCAATGGCCAGAATGACTGCTACATTCCCTAGCGGGGATGGACATGTCAGGAAGATCGAATTGAAGACTACCGACCAAGGTGATGTGAAAATTTACCAAGGGCCAGTTACAGAAGTTATTCTACTTCTACCCAATGACTGATTAAGAGACTAAGTTTTGTACTCTGCTCATTGTGACCTTACGAAGGTCAAGCGGGGAGTGTGCTGTCTTTACGACAGTTATTTAGTTTATAATATTTTCGCTTAGTAATTCATTCAATAGTATTTTCTAGTTAGAATTAGGAGTGTTTAAAGTATATTCATTGCATGTAAAATATATCGGCATGCGATGACGTCACATCCGGTTTCGCCGCGTCTTGTGGGAAAACACCGGTTTGAAATTAGCGCGAGGGTGGGGGCTTTCCACGAGGCTCACCTGAGCACAAGCAGTTTTGCAGGCATGAGAAATCACAGTGAGAGCAACGCTGTAAGTTAATAGATAATCGATATATTGAACTAAGATGTTAATGCTGATCCTGTTAGAAGTAACGACGGTAGATAATGTTTATGCTTTCGTTAGTTAAAGAGTCGCGGATAGTTTGCATGGAAGTGTATTTAAAGTAGTCAATGGAGCAGGTAAACTCTCCCTGTATACTGCACCTTAGTGTAATGTAGTTATAGTCACCTTTGCAAGTATTTACACTTGAAATGTGATATTAAGGAAGGAACAAATACTGTATCAATCTTGTATTGTTTTATCAACAGTTTTCACCATATGTTAATGTGAAGAGTGAACAGTAAATGGTTAATCTTACTGCGATCTGGTTCTTATTAACTGTGGTTTATCCGGACGTTAAATTCGGCGTTTCGTTACACCCGAAGGAGAACGTTACACCTTCTTTCTGAACTATATATTTAATTTGGCATTTATAGTATTGTTACATATTTGCACTATACTGCTGCTGCAAAATAACAAATTTCACGTCATTTAAATTAGCAATAATAATGCTGATTCAGAGTTAAGTGTGTTAGTTCTTAGTTCAAACACCAGCAGAGCTTTGCTGCTGAATTGATAATCCAGAGCTCTTATGTCTTAACAAATATTCACATAATGAATTAAACAAGGTAAATAACAGGGAAATTTGAAATTTAAAGCTAACAAAGCTATTTGAATTGTCACTTAGAACATTAATTTGAGGTTATATTACTCAATAATGGAATATTCCAGAGACGTGGAGATAAGCAAAACTAAACTAGAATTGGCCCATGTAAATTCAATTTTGTTTTCTAGAATATATTTCTAATATAGTCCGATAGTCTGAAGAACTTGTTATAAAACTGGTTTGGTTTTCAAACCATGCAATTAATAGGTTTCAATGGCTGGGTCTTCACTTTCCTTTCCTCGCTGGTATGGTTTGATGGTTTCATGCTTGGAATGAATAACTTTATGAGCTCTCTTGACATTCAGCTGTTACCAGACTCCATAAATATCCATTCTGCTCTAAAATCAGAGACAGTCCAAAGTCACCAGGAGGACAGGGAATATGTTTTATGGCTGTTCATAAAGCCTCCTTGAAAAAATGTCTTCACTAATTTGAGATGTTCCAAGGCGGTGACTGCTCAAAATGGAGAAGCAATGCCTGTGATAACACTGAGAACTTCATGTGTCGGGAGCAGCAAGAAACCTTGAAAAAATGATGAATGGATTGAATATCTCCTTTACAAACGGTCCTGCTTCCCCATCAATCACTTCATCCCTCAACTGTGGATGAGGCTGTGAATTTCTCGTTGGCATCACTGGTCGTCTCAGACCACATAACTGAAGTGAAGTCATGCTTTACTCTGAAGGACTTCCTCAGGGAAGAATTAATTTCACAAAGCAAGCTACACTGAACCTAATAAGACTATTTGTGGTAAAGCTCTAGACAAAATATTGAACTGTTCAACATGCATTGAAAATGTAACTGGCCAATAACAATCACTCCAAGGAAAACTACATACTAACAATATTATGACTTAAAGATAAAGATTAAATTTAAACAAGAAATAAATAATCTTACCCAATATTCTTCAGGAGCCATCAATGAAACTGTTGTTGCATGAATGAAGTCACTAGAGAAAAGTATTCTCAAATACAAAGCAGCTTCTTTATTCAAAAATCAGGATATAGCAGGCATCATATAGAGATGCTTTCAGTCAAAAGGTCTGGCTGGCCCAAAGTGGGACTCAATATTTTATGTGCTGAACAGCAAAGGACAATTCCATATGGATAACGCTTTCTTTGAAATTACATACAATTTTCACACCTCCTGATTCACATCCACATCACAGACATCCAAATGAATTTTAATCAGCATTGTCTGGTCTGGGATTCACAGCTTTTAGGAACCCATTATTCAGAACTGCACTCCAAATTAAATCCACAATGCATGTTCAAATGTGAAGACTGGTAGCCAAAGTCAATTGCTAAATGAGTATGTCCTAACCCCAAACAGAAACCAATATTTTATCAATGACTCCCTCACAAAAATGCCCCAGCTCTAGTTTTCCTTTTTGCCTATTATTGAATTCCTGAAAAGATCTCTTTTTCTGTGGCTAAGTATCGGAACAGATATGAAGAAATGAAAAATTGCATAATAGAGAGTATAAAAAGGATAACACTCAAAAGATATTTTGCTGGATCTCTTGATTTTATTAATGACCTTAAGTGGAGATTGCTAGGTTTCTTAGAAATGCAGATTGTGTGACAGGGAAGGAAACTATACAAAAGGTATTTACAAAGCAGGTAACTAGGAACATACTGTACTGTATATGACAAAATAAGGAGGTTTGGTACTTTCAGGTAAAGAACTCAAACAAGCTGGAGTCCTTTAATTTCTTTAAATATCAAAATTGGGACGAAGCAAAGGGTATTGATGAAAATGTGGAACATGGATCACATGTCGTGGTACAAATGCAGATCTAGAGATTAAAATACGCTTTGTGGAGGTTTGTGACATATATGATTATAGGATATATATGTACAATGTCTGAAATACATCTTATGGAAATGTTTGTTTGATGATGAACTGCAATAAAAAATAAATTACAAAAAAATAGAATACTGCAGGTGCTTGAAATTCAAAAGTAAAAGCAGACACACTAAAAGCTTGTTATACAACATCTACTAAATAGATCTATTAAATGGACCGATTGACCTGCTGTCATCCTCAAGATAAGCTGGTGCATACCATTTAAAATTAAAAATGGGGGCTGGGGGGTGGGGTGGAGTTAGGGGAAGATAAATAAAAACAAATGGACTTTAAAAGATAAGCAGAATGATCCATTAATTGCTTCATCACAGACCTCTGGGGTGAAGAATTCCAGAAACCTGCAGCTAACAAAGGATAAAAATTATTAAATAAGAAACCTGCAGACAGCTTTTTGTTATCACTTACAGTTTCCACGATTTGACATTGATTAGCTTATTTTTTTCTCTCAAATCAGCTTAAATGTTTCCAACACATGGCTAAAAGCTGAGAAAGTGAACATATTTATGGGGATAAACCTTTGCAGTCCACCGATTTCTCCCATCATTGTCCTCTCAGTCCTGATGTCCTGATTTCCTCACAGTTCTCTCATCTCAATTATAAATTGCCATCTCTTTACCCTGTGCCAAATTTGATAGTTTGAAGATATCAGACCAAGAAAAACAAACTCTCTGAGTCAGCCCTGTCAGTTTATATCAGAAGCTTATGTTTGAGTTCAGAAGTATAAGAATGGGGTGAAAAATAAGGAAATGAGATCTGTACCACATATCAATAGCAATGCTGGGAGAACTTGAGGCTCTCGATGTGTCAATTTTGTTAAAGCTTTTAAAATAGCTACTCGTCATGGACATTGGCCAAAAAATTTGGCAATTATCCCAAAAATGAGCTGATGTAAGTAGCTAGGACTATTTCTCCACATTTAACTTGTATTATGTAACTCTTCCAATCATTCTATTTTGCCAGAGGAATTGTTCTGTTTCTATCAGGAGATATAGCTGTAGTTACACTTATAAGTTTTGGTTGACATGATTCATTTTAATTCTTTTAAATAGACAGCTGAGTAAATAGATGGCTTTAGTTTGCTATTTAAGTAGATTTTGTTGTTTGATGAGCAGATTGAATTTATTTTTCTCGAAATAGTGAAATGCATGTCATTTTATGTCTTACGGTTTTGAATTATGATCCATGTCCATACCATCGACAGAGTGGTGTTAATAGTTATTTGCTTCAAAAATTAAAATTTCTCAGCAGGAACAATCAGCACAGAACTGTGAACTATAAATCTATGAAAGTGAAAAACAAAGATCAGTAGGTTGAGAGAATGCAGAGAAATATATAATGGTTGACACTGTGAGGGAGACACTTCTGGGACTAGAAATTTTGATTTTTGTTTGCACCCAATATGCTAGGCAACATAGGCATAACCAAAATAACTCCAGAGCATTCAGAGCAGTTGCACTCAATAACTACATGAAATTTTAGGATTCAAACCCAAAGCAAAATTTATCAAGACAAAGTATTTCCATGGCAGAAGTCTTTAGAGATGAACTTCTCAGCAGAACCAATACTAGAAGTGATCAGGAAGTTTTGACCTAATGTTAAGCAAAAACCTGGAATCTAGCACTCTGCTTCTCCAGTGTTCAATTGGATACCCTAATGGTGGAGATAATTTGGAAAAATAGGGACACCCTCCTCCCTTCCATTACCTACTTTGCAACAATAGTCTTGGTAGATCAAAGCCCGGTACCTGCAAGGGACTTAGATCAATTACCTGAAAGTGTGCTATGAACACAGAGATATTCTTTGACCAGGGTTTTAATGTAATTTTATTCTAGGCATAATAGAATTTCTAAGTGTCTAAGGTAGTACTTATTTCTCCAGACCAGGGTGTAGTTCCAAAACCTTTGAAGTCTAGAAGAGATTAAAATTTGAAAGTTAATCTGGAACAGAATGAGAATGAACCAGTGTTGAATCTTGCATTAAAGAACACTTATTTTGTCCAACAGTACAGATTACTTGTGTTCCCAAATTAGTCCAGCAGCTACTTCATAACCACAGCCACATAGATCCTGTAGCAAAGAAAGTAATCTTTTGTTTTGCTTTAGGATTCTCCAGTTTATTTGCCTCTAAGGTCAAATAGATTAATGAAATTTGCAGGTTCCTAAATGAGATTTTTTTTACTGGAAGTTTATTTTAACTTCCAAAATATTGTTACAAAAAAGAAATTAAAACATTTCTGTAAGCAGACATGAATTCTTCATACCTGCACCAGGTATTTCTAGCCAATCGTGATATTAACTGCATTCAGGCAACAAAATGTTTCAACTGTAAAATCAAAATTTTTCTGATTATTGAAGCAACTTTCATTCTCACAGACGTGGTCCTGGACCTTGAAGGAAATACAACTATGATAGACTGTTTGCTGTATAGAATCATAAATGATCTTTTTCCTCTGTGAAATATTAAAGTTTATTTTTAGGTGACTCTCATACAAATGAGTTAAGGTGATTATCATATATATTCTAGCTAATCTGCCAAGATGTTGCTCACAGTCAGTGAAAATATTTGCTCTGGTTTTCTGTGCTATTGATGCAGGAAAGAAATTAAAAATAACAAAAGATCTTATTCTCCTCTTTAATTTGTGTCTCCTCCTACCCCCTCTGAATCTTCCATTGTTAATATATATGTAATATTTATTTTCTGACTGCTTTTCAGAAAGTTAATTTGGGATTTATAGATGAATTGTCTTTGTAAATAAATATTTCTCAAATTGCTTTTCATTTAGTTTATGTTTGCATCTTTATGTATTTGTATATCTCTTACTTTTTTAAAGTCTGCTACATCCAGTCAAGTGGTAGGGAATGGCCATCGCTACTGGAACTCAGCAAAGAGAGAATGAGATGGTAAAGAAGCAAAAGATGAAATAAAGTGAAATAAATAGGAGGAAGGTGGGTATGATAGCAGGATTCAGGACCTACAGACATTTCAAAGTAAAAGAAGTCTAGAGTTATGGAAAGATGTATTTTGGAAATTGGTCTTTAGCCCACCATCTGTTTGGGAATAAAATTGGAACTGAGGCATGAGAGCTTGCAGCTCAATGTGATTAGGAGCTACAAACTTTATACTGCAACTGACTGACGGAACAGTAATCTTTTTTTTATGGCCAGTATCAAATAACATCTGTGTATTATCCAATGAATTTCCAAAACATTAATCTGAGGGAATAATGGTTTCCCCACATAATGCACGAAGAAAAATTGGATGTTCCCTGATAAATTATCCACCCAAAACCTAACAGGCACGACCCAAGTGTAACTCTCAGATGCTCTTGCAAATATCATTGCTCTCAAAAACCCCATTATGGCTGAAAGTGTTAAATTCTGTGGGCAGTTTTATAGTTCAGACTTGTTTTTCCTAGTCTATAGAAACTGAAGTAGTTTTGCAATTGTTTTAATGATTTGCTAGAGTAGATGGAGAGGAATTATTTACTCTGATGGGAGAATGCTGAACAAAGGTTATATATTTATAATTAAATCAGGGACATTCAGAGGTATCATGGAATAGATGTTCATTTAAAGGATATTCAGAATCTGTAGTGTTTAACTACAAAATGTCTTTGTGGCTGGATCAATTGATAACTTCAGAACTGGTGTTGATAAGATTTCTCTGAACAAAGCTATTAAAGAATGTTTCCAATACATGGTTGTTCTTTCTTAAATGCTGTTCTTCATATACAATGGACATTATGTGTAGGGGAGAATGGAGTTAAGAGATAAGTGACCAATATTGTGTTACTACTGTAAAGTGAGAGAGTTTCTGCATTCTATGTTAAATTCACATGAGAAGAGACGTGATTATTTTTTCCTTGTTTAAACTGATTAAAATGATTCCAAGATTTTGTCAATAGCGAAATATTGTTTTATTATTAATTGCTGAAAGTATTATAATGAAATGGACATCTCTGGTGCATATTGCACATAAACAGGAAAAAAATGGATACCATAAAATATTACAGAAATCTTTAGAGTAAAGACAATAAACGGCAAATGACAATGACCTTCATAAAGTTAAACCTCTTCAATTAAGTCTTCAAATAATCTTCCCATTAGAGTGTTGCTATAAGTCATTTTATAACTTACAAGGAAACAAATGTGCAATCTAGATCCTATAGCAGGGCTTACCTGAAAATGCACAAGAACAACAAATATATCAAAAAGGTCACAGCATGCTCCAAGTGTGGATATTTACAATAATTTTCAAAAACGTATATTCAGGTGAAAGAAAATCACAGATCCCATACATTTAGATATATCTTTTCCAAAATCAAAACTTCAAACTAATTCTTTATTCATTATTATATTAGTTTTTGTTTGTCATTTGTTCTCAAGTATTAACATGTCATACAATCTAGTATTGTAATGTGTATGGAGGTCGAACTTCTTGTGTTTCTCCAACATATTAGATAAGGTCATGGTCTAATATGGTATGTTAAGAAGAATAGCTACATGATAGTGCATTGACCAGAGCTCTTTTATGATTTACCACAATAATAGGAATTCTCACCACATATAATAACAATAGTTTCAATGTTTCTTCCTATGCTACTCTGAAATTAATGTGTTGACTCTGCTGAAAATGTAGGTTTATTGACATCTAATTCATTACACTATAGTTGCTATTTATAGCAAGTGCACTCATATTGTGTTACTATGAGAGTGTGTAACAAGTGCATGCAATGTCATTATATTGGGTAAAGCACTGGAGGCCGTGGTGCTTTTAATACAGAAAGCATTCCAAAATACTTTGCGCAGATAATACCGAAAGAACATTAGGTGAAGACATTATTTAAAGCAGTCACTCTTAAGGAGATCTGTATGAGGGAGAGAAGATTTTGGGATGCTGAGTGGTTCAAAATAGTGAATAAAAACAAGTTTGCAGATATAGTATCATCAAAATGGTTGCTCGGTTGCTATGGTAACATGGTGTATTGAAGTCCTATGCTTCTCTACAACATACATTTTAAAATAAAGCACAATTCTCAAAAATAGATGGATTTTTTCTCAAAGACCCATTAATACAAATTAGCAATAATACACCACAGAATGGGACTACAGAGGGACAGTGACTTTGTTATGTACTGATGATCTCCCAGATTCAGAGATGTGTTCAAATTCCATGAAGTTAGTTGGGGAATTAGATTCAGTTCAATAAATAAATCTGAAATAAGAAGTTGCTACCAACAGTAGTGATCATGTATAGGAGCCCTAGAACTGTCAACCACTCAGATAATGGGAATAAGACTACTGAAGCACTTTGATTTATAAATGTTCATTTCCATTTGCTTTTCTTCTTATTTTGATATATTGGCCTATAGGCATGCACTAATGGCCAACTGAATGTAGTAGCTATATCTCTGAACAAGCAAAGTTTCAAACCATTGATCCAAGAATATGAATCCAACCATAGCATCAAGGAAGTAAAACATAAGAAATGAAATAAGAGTTAGAGTGACACAGTATGGAAGCATCTTCACCCAATAAAAGCCATGGCAACTATTGATCACCAATTCACACTAATGCTCATTTTCATTGCCCCCACAGCACCACTTTTAGATTCTATCACTCACCTCTACACTAGGAACAATTTACAGTCACCATTCAAACTAGCATCCTTTGGTATGTGGGAGGAAACCAGAAAATACTAAAGAAATTCATGTGGTTTTGGGGGTGGGGGGAATGTACAAACTCCACACAGACAGCACTGCAACTGTGAAGTGGCAGCTAAGTGTCATGGGAAGGGTGTAGTTTGGGAGGTAGTTTTGAAGATTGTTAATTTCTTCCACTATTTTCACTTGATTTCAGAATATTTTCCATGAAGAAACTGGGAAATACCATTCCAGATGTCCCTTCTCCATCTTGAGTGGTTGTGGGACTAAGGATTCCTACAAATTAAGGAAGAAGTGAACTTAAGGATTTCCTTCAAGAGTTTCCTCTGTCTTGGTAATTCTTGCAATTATAGAGTTCACAGCAGCTCAGTAAAGAGGAAGATGAGGAAATAACGACTTTCTTCAGACATCTGGAAGTGAGACCTTTCTGTAGGCACCAGACACTTTCTGGAATTATTCCAGCTGGAATTATCATTTTTTGTTAGATAGATTCCAACATGGCAATTATGAGGTTTCCTTCAAATCTTTCACTTCCTGGATGAAGATGAGGCAGTAAATTTGTGCCAAAAATAGCCATCTGTGAAGCTTTATTCCTCCAATAGAGATGCCAGCTGCCCCAGAGACCTTGTTGTTTTTCATTCCAAAAGTGACCTTTACAACCCACTGTCAGTCAGGGCTAGCAATAACACTGGGCCAGATAGTCTGTGGTGGAAGTGAGTCAGTGACTTATTCATCTAGGACAAAGTCCTGGTTGGGGACTTCATTAAGTAGCTCCTTCCAGCAGCTACACAGATGTGAGTAGACAAGCTAATGACAGGAGCATAGTTATATAATGCAGGAAAGGCTGTTATGAAACTTGAGATTCACACTGAGAAGTACTGCAGAACTGTTCCATTCTTGGTGATGAGACTCCACCGTGGCTTTCTGGTGAAATATTCACAAGGCCAAACTTAATTCAAACTTGGGCATGTAGTATCATAACCGGACTTTATTCTCCTGATGGACTGAAAGACCTTGACCTTCAGTTTCAAGGTCTCCCTGATTCCATCCTCACATTTACTGAGCTGCCTCAAACTTCAACGATCTTCATTGTTCTTCATCTTTAAAAGTGCTCTAATTTAACAATATACTCGAAATGTGGCTCTAAACTTAAAAATCTCATCTCCAGTATTGAACTGATCTGCAGTCATTGTGATCTTTTTCATTTAAGTATTTGTCAGTCACAATAAGCACCAAAACTTGTGATGTAATTGAAGAAGTTCAGAGGGAAAGAAATTTGAAAGGGAGATCAAAAAATTGCAAAAACAAAGCACACACTGTAGCAATGTGCTACACACAGCGCTGAAATAACGAGTCATTTCGAGTCTAGTTGATTTAAACTTCGCAGTGCTGGCATTTAATCCCTAGCGTCCACCCTCTCTGGGCGGAAATGATGTCAGAGATGCATTCCCAATGTCCCCCCCCCCACCCCGCGGCCTGGCTATTTGTGAGCCGGTTTGCCTGCGCATAAAGTGGGTCGCCACATAACCCCCCCCCCCACCGCCAAGTACCAGCGATACACCCCCCAATGTCCACAGTCTGGATCAGCCTCTGTTTGGGAGGTCTGCCTCTGCGCCGCGGTGCCTGAACCTCGACCCGCTGCGCCAAGTCCACATGGGCTGGTTTGAGTCGGTCCACCGTGAAAACCTCCTCTTTCCCCCCAATGTCCAGAATGTACGTGGACCCGTTGTTGTTGATCACCCTGAACGGCCCCTCATACGGCCGCTGTGGCGGTGCCCGGTGTCCGCCCCTTCGTACAAACACAAACTTACAGTTCTACAGGTCTTTGGGTACATGGGTCGGGGTCCGTCTGTACTGTGAAGTTGGTACGGGGGCCAGGTTGCCGAGTCTTTCATGTAGTCTGTCCAGGACTGCTGCAGGTTCTTCCTCTTGCCCCCTTGGGGCTGGTATGAACTCTCCCGGGACGGCCAGGGGTGCGCCGTACACCAACTCGGCCAACAAGGCATGCACATCCTCTTTGGGCGCTGTGCCCAAGGGACCCAGGGACCCAGGGAAGCTCATCCACCCAGTTAGGTCCTCTCAGGCGGGACATGAGAGCCGACTTCAAGTGACGGTGGAAGCTCTCCACTAGTCCGTTCGACTGTGGGTGGTAGGCAGTAGTGTGGTGTAGCTGTGTTCCCAACAAGCTGGCCACAGCCTACCACAGGCTGGAGGTGAACTGGGCGCCTCTGTCGGAGGTAATGTGGGCCGGTACCCCGAAACGTGCTACCCAGGTTGCGATCAGTGCTCGGGCGCAGGAATCGGCAGATGTGTCGGTGAGCGGGACTGCCTCTGGCCACCTCGTGAACCGGTCTACCACCGTTAGGAGGCAGCACACTCCTCGGGACACTGGTAGGGGGCCCACAATATCCACATGAATGTGGTCAAACCTCCGGTGGGTGGGTTCGAACTGCTGCAGCGGGACTTTAGTGAGCCGCTGCACCTTGGCTGTTTGGCACTGCGTGCACGTTCTGGCCCATTCACTGACCTGTTTGCGAAGCCCATGCCACGTGAACTTGCTGGAGACCACCCGGATGGTTGTCCTGATAGATGGGTGTGCCAAACCGTGTATGGAGTCGAAAACCCGCTGCCTCCAGGCTGCCGGGATGATGGGGCAAGGTTGGCCGGTAGCCATGTCGCAAAGGAGGGTCCTCTCACCTGGGCCTACGAGAAAGTCCTGCAGCTGCAAACCTGAGACTGAGGTCCTGTAGCTGGGCATCTCATTGTCTGCCTGCTGCGCCTCCGCCAGTGCTGCATAGTCCACCCCCAGGGTCAGGGCCTGGACAGCTGGTCTGGAGGGTGCTTCCGCCACGACGTTGTCCTCTTCCGAGACATGCTGGATATCCGTCGTGTACTCGGATATGTAGGACAGATGTCGCTGCTGGCGAGCCAACCAGGGATCGGACACCTTTGTGAACGCAAAGGTCAACGGTTTGTGGTCCGTGAACGCGGTGAACGGCCTGCCTTCTAAGAAGTACCTGAAATGCCGGATTGCCAGATACAGTGCCAACAGCTCCCGGTCGAAAGCACTGTATTTGAGTTCGGGTGGTCGTAGGTGCTTGCTGAAGAACACCAGGGGTTGCCAGCGCCCCTCGATGAGCTGTTCCAGCCCCCCACCGACTGCTGTGTCGGATGCGTCCACCGTGAGTGCGGTCGGAATGTCCGTTCTGGGGTGCACCAGCATCGCGGCATCTGCCAAGGCATCCTTGGCTTTAACGAAAGCGGCCGCAGCCTCCTCATCCCAAGTAATGTCCTTGCCTTTACCCGACATCAGGGTGTACAAAGGGTGCATGATACAGGCAGCTGAGGGGAGGAAACGGTGGTAGAAGTTCACCATACCAACAAGCTCCTGCAGGCCTTTGACCGTGTTGGGCTGGGCAAAGTGGCGGATCGCGTCTACCTTGGCGGGCAGAGGTGTTGCCTCGTCTTTGGTAATCCTGTGGCCCAGGAAGTCAATGGTATCGAGACCGAACTGGCATTTGGCCGGGTTAATCGTGAGTCCGAAATCACTCAGGTGGGAGTCGAGCTGGTGGAGGTGGGACAGATGCTCTTGACGACAACTGCTGGCTATAAGGATGTTGTCCAAATAGATGAACGCAAAGTCCAGGTCACGTCACACCACATCCATTAGCCGCTGGAACATCTGTGCGGCATTCTTCAGGCCAAACGGCATTCGGAGGAACTCAAACAGGCCGAACGGGGTGATAAGTGCTGTTTTGGGGATGTCTTCAGGGTGCACCGGGATTTGATGGTATCCCCAGACGAGGTCTACTTTGGAAAAGATTCTTGCCCTGTGCAGGTTTGCTGCAAAGTCCTGTATGTGCAGCACGGGGTAGCGATCTGGAGTTGTAGCCTCATTCAGTCTGCGGTAGTCGTCGCATGGTCCAACCCCCAGCTGCTTTGGGCACCATGTGCAGGGGGGAGGCCCAAGGGCTGTCGGACCTCCGTATGATCCCCAATTCTTCCATCCTCTTGAACTCCTCCTTTGCCAGACGGAGCATTTCCGGGTGGAGCCTTCGTGCGCGGGCATGAGGGGTGGTCCCTTAGTCGGGATGTGGTGCTGAACCCCATGTCTGGGCATGGCTGCCGTGAACTGCAGTGCCAGAATCGATGGAAAGTCCGCCAAGATTCTGGTGAATTCGTTGTCCGACAGCGTGATGGAGTCCAGGTGTGGGGCCGGCAACTTGGCTTCACCCAGGGAGAACATCTGGAAAGTCTTGGCATGTACCAGTCTTTTCCCTTGCAAGTCGACCACCAGGCTGTGAGCTCGCAAGAAGTCTGCCCCCAGGAGTGGTTGGGCCACCGCGGCCAGTGTGAAGTCCCACGTGAACCGGCTGGCGCCAAACTGCAGCTGCACAGTGCGGGTGCCGTAGGTCCGTATCGTGCTGCCGTTTGCAGCCCTCAAGGTGGGTCCTGGCTTCCCGTTGCGGGTGTCGTACCCCGTTGTGGGCAAGACGCTGATTTCCGCTCCAGTGTCAACCAAGAAGTGGCGTCCTGACTGTGTGTCCCAGATGTACAAGAGGCTGTCCCGGTGGCCATCCGCCATAGTCATTAGTGGCAGCTGGCCCTGGCCCTGGCCCTTGCAGGGCGGGTGACAACGGCAGGCTTTTGTGCCCCACTGCTGGTGGTAGAAATACCACTGTTCACTGTCCTCCTCACTCCTGCCTCTGTGTTGTGTGCACCCCCCGCCAGGCCTGGTCTGGTCCGCTGTTGGGCGCCTGGTCTGGTAATCTGACCGACAGACGCCAAGCTTTCCCTCTTGGCTTTCTACAGCACGTCAGCCCAGGCCGCCACCTTCCAGGGGTCGCTGAAATCTGCGTCGGCCAGCAGCAGATGTATGTCCTCGGGCAGTTGCTCTAGGAACGCTTGAAAAAACATGAGGCAGGGCTTCTGTCCGTCAGCCAGGGCCAGTATCTCGTTCATCAATGCTGACGGCAGTCTGTCTCCCAAACCATCCAGGTGAAGCAGGCGGGCACCTCGCTCACGCTGTGAGAGGCCAAAGGTCCCAATGAGCAGCGCTTTGAATGCTTCATATTTGCCTTCTTCTGGAGGCGACTGTGTGAAATCCGCAACCTGGGCGGCCGTCTCCTGGTCAAGGGCACTCACCACGTGGTAGTAACGCGTGGAAGCAGAGGATATCTGCTGAATCTGGAACTGGGCTTCTGCTTGGCTAAACCACACGTGTGGCTCAGCATCCAGAAAGTCGGCAGTTGTAGCAAAACTGCGTGAACAGATGAAGAGTCGGCCATCTTTGGTTCAAATCACGTTTGGACCGTCGGGGTCACCAATGTAGCGATGTGCTACACACAGCGCTGAAATAATGACATACAGTCGGTAAGTCGCTTCAAGACTAGTTTATTCAAACTTCGCGGAGCTGGCATTTAATCCCTAGCGCCCGCCCTCTCCGGGCGGAAATGACATCAAAGGAGCATTACCAAAGTCTCCCCTTGTGCACTGGGTATTTGTGAGCTGGTTCGCCTGCGCAGAAAGTGGGTCACCACAACACAACCAAAATCTCACTGTATTTTTCAAAGAGGGTATTAAACATCTACCATATGAGTCCTCCCACACTGCACACCAGTGCACAGTGCCCTGAAATAGTGGGCAGTGAAGCTGAACAATATAAACTATTATGTATAACTGGTGTCTGAATGTGTCCTATATTATGATGTCAAATTTGTGCTTAAATTAATATTTTCTTGGGGAGTTTACTGTTATAAAATTCTTAAAATGTAGTCTATTAATAATTTCCACTCTACTGTATTAAACATCCTATGTATTCTATCTTGGCTTCTTTACAGACACACTCACCCACCACCACCCACCTGCAGTGTGTCTCTGCTTTATATTTACAAGTATTGTCCCTTTCATTTTAAACTAATTTTTATTCTATGAGGTCAAGTATACGCATGGTGTGTCCATGGTTCCCAGATCTAAATCCAGAATACCTCCATTTTTTTATGTAAGAAGAATTACTGAGCTGAAATTTTATTAATATTTACACACAGTTAATTGTATAGTAAATTATAATAAACATATTTTCAGACATCTTCCTTTGCAGTGGCTGTTGTGATCTCATTCCTAATTTCCAGTGAGGCGATCACTTTAAAATTGCATTCTGGTCAGAATTAATTGGAGTATAAAAGTTGAAATTGTTTGCTGTGTAACCAAAACTATGTAGTCAGCTTTGAAACTTGCTATTTGCTATGCATGTACCCAATTTAGTAGGAGAATGAAATATTAAGAATGTAGAAGACAATGGTGTGTTAATGAGAGGTAGCTAAGAGATGTAGATTAGAACATGATTAAGTCAATGGGTAGAAACAATAGTGGCGGATGTACGTGTGATACACAACTGTAGACCGATTGCATATGCTAATGCAACTAAACCAGGAGATTGCTATAAAACATGCTATGTCCAAGGATCAGTGGGCAATCAGCGACTAACTCACTGACTGTCTCAGCTTTGATTTGCAAATTAAAGTTTAACCCTTCTTGAAGAATCTTCTGCGTCTCCTAATCATTTGTGGGGCACGAGAAACCACGACACAATTGGCGACAGCGGCAGGACCGGAAAGAGACCCGCAGAAAGGAAACGGCAGATAGGGGACGCTTCCCAGTCCTCTAGGGAGCCCCACAAGGCTAACAGAATTAAGGGTGCACCCAAACAAAAAGTAAGCGCTTTTTGCGACAATTTGGACTAAGAATTCTTTTGCTCTTGGGGAGGTCTTCGAGTTTCAGAAGTGTGGAACCACTGCCGAAGGGTCTCTCCGGTCCAAAGAATCTGGCAGAATTGGGGGTTAACAGGAGGCTCAGAGGATTGATCAAGAACCCTGCAGTGAGGGTAAGTACAAATAAGTTAATAAGAAGTTAAGAAAAATTCCACGTGGTGTTGGTAAATCCCTGTGGATACCGCTTCGTATGAATCGAAGGTCTGAACGGGCAGGAAAAGGGAAAATAGAGAAAATCCTTGTGAATACCACCTTAAGAGATAAGGGTCTGAATAGACAAGGTGCAAAGAGAAAGATTCTGTGGATACCGCTCTGAATAAAGGTTTGTACAGGCTGAACAGAATTGGAAACAAGGGGACAGTCCAATATATAGTTTAAAGCGCTGGTAGATAGACGATAGGGGTCAGCAACCTTTACCACTGAAAGAGCCACTTGGACCCGTTTCCCACAGAAAAGAAAACACTGGGAGCCGCAAAACCCGTTTGACATTTAAAATGAAATAACACTGCATACAACGTTTTGTTTTGCCTTTATGCTATGTATGAACAAACTATAATGTGTTGCATTTATGAAATTGATGAACTCCTGCAGAGAAAACGAAATTACATTTCTGCATGCAACAAAAACATTTTGAACTCCGAAAAAAAGACGTTGGGTTGAAGGTTACTTTTAAGTAAAATACTCAACATCTATTTGAGTCCTTCTTGTATTTATGAAAAACGCCAAACTTAAATTTGCCGCCAGCAGCAAACCAAAAATAACGTCAGCCAGCTGTCAACCTGAAAAATAAAAGGACTATTTCACTGAACAATGAAAACATATGAATATATGTAAAATAATAGGCAATTAAAATATTTATCATACCTGGTCAGGTTGACTCACACCCGACAATGCAGTCGTATTCAGTAGGGATGGATCGATGCTTAGGGGAGTGACCGGGAAGGATAATGTGTTTTTTTCCTCTCTGAACTCACAGAAGCGTTTCCCAAACGATGTTTGCATTGCGATGATTGCAGAATGTAAATACTCCGAATTTATCATGTCGTGACCTTGTTTGAACTCTCTCAAATTGGGGAAGTGAGACAATGTGCCTTTCTGTAAATCTCTGGCAAGCAACGTCAACTTGCGCTCGAATGCCAAAACATCCTCCAACATGTGCAGGGCTGTACGTCCTTACCCCTGAAGAGCTGTGTTCAGCATGTTCAGGTGCGCTGTCATGTCTACCATGAAGTGTAGCTTTTCCAGCCACTCTGGCTGTTCCAGCTCAGGAAAGGTGAGCCTTTTGCTGCCCAGAAAAGTTTTCACTTCTTCCAGACATGCGACAAAGCGTTTCAGCACCTCCCCTCTGGACAGCCAGCGATAAAAACACGTTGTAGCGGTGTGCTACACGCAGTCAGTAAACTGCAGTCAAAGATAGCTTTATTCGAACTAAACAGCCTTGCTTTTAAGCCTCCCTCAACCCACCCCCCATGGGCACGGATGCTGCAAAAGACACGTACTCACAAACCCCCGTAGGCTATCTCCCTTAGCCTGAACGCTGGCTAATTGTGAGCCGGTTCGGATGTGTCAGGAAATGGGTCGCCACAACGTCTTAATTAGATTGTACAAGATCACCATAATCTTCAAATTTAGAATTACATTTCAAAAACTAACAAACTAACATAAAATACATTTTAGTTAAATACTGACCAATTATTTCCCAAAGCAACAGGGAGCCGCAGCACAGACGTAAAAGAGTCACATGTGGCTCCGGAGCCACGGGTTGCCGACCCCCGGACTAGGCATAAAATTAGAGTAAATATTATCCAGTAAACGAACTGTGAATCTCTGAAATACCTTAAAAAGAGAGAACAACATGACAGGTAAAGGAACGGCAGTAGAGATTCTGAGCAAAAAATTCCCGATAAATAAATATGAGATCACACAAACTTCAGAAAAATGGGAAAAGAGAACCAAAAACCTGGTCACAAAATGGCCAAGAGAAGGAACGTTTGATGTAAGCTTGTGCGAAGAAATGGAGGCACTAATTAAAAATTACAAACCAAAAGATAAATCTAAGAAAAGAGGGCAAAAAAGAGAACGAGAAATGGAAGTGCAAAACTCTTCAGAACAGAGGGAGAAAGGCTGAGGAGGACAGGTAGAATATTGATTACAAGCGAGGAAGACACTCAGGTGCTGGAGAAACAGCCTGTTAGAGAGACAGGAAGGTACAGTGAGAAACTGGCTTCAGCTCCGTACCCGGATGCAAAAGAAACAGAAAAGCCCCCTCCCTAGAATGAGGAAGGAACCCCTAAGCAGTGCCCCCTGCTGACGGGAACAGTAAACATGCAGGGAGAAGTCCAAGTTTGGGATAATGAGGAGGAAAAAAAACAATACGAGAAGGAAAAAGTGGCAATATGGAAGGAGATACAGGCAGAAAGGATAAAGGTGGAACAGGTACAGAGAGAAATGAAAGAAGAGATTGAACGGATGAAATACTTGAGAGAGGAAAAGGAGTATGAGGAGTATAGGTTATATAGAAATAAACAGACTAGAAAAGAAAGTGGCTCATCAGGGCAGGAAGAGATAAGGCATTCAAGAAGTGGAAAAAAGATAGGAGATGAGAGTCTTGGAGAAACACAAGAGAGAAGGGAATCAAGCACGAGTAAGGATCATGAGGAGTCCCTGCCACAGGTGTACAGACACGAACAGGAAGAAAGAGAAGGTGACTCATTGGAGGAGCAAGAGTGGAGAGAGAGAGAGGATGTGAGAATTTGTGGGGAAGAGGTAGGAGGCAGAAGCCTAGAAGAGCAGAAGGAGGCAGTAGGGGAGCGACTTGTGGAAGTAGAGAGAAAGCCAGATAAGTTACTGAGAGGGGGTTGCCAGAAGGGATGCAAAAAATACTCCAGGAGCCAACCAAGTATTGAATCAAGACTGAAAGGAAGGTCTCCACAGGGAGACCGAGGGAAGAAGAAGACCTCGGAGAAATTTGTGTGGGAGGCAGTAAAGACATACCCTGAGACAGATGGGGAGTCAGGTGAGGAGGAGAGCCAGGGCAGGTGGGAAGAAGGAGGAAGAATGATGCCATTGTTAGTTAAAGGATCAGGACAAGTGCAGTATATCCCTTGGGGATCCCAGGACCTAGAAAGGCTGAAAAACACTCTGCCCAATCTACATGAAGGAGAAGGGAAATGGATTAGAGCCTTTGAAGAAGAAACGGCGGGACGATTAGTTTACTATGCCAGCCATTTCCATTAGTTCGTTAAATTTGGAAGTTCCCATCAACCTTAGCAATTATGCCTTCAAATCTCCCATGCTATGTCCAAGGATCGGTGGGCAATCAGCGACTAGCTCAATGACTGTCTCAGCTTTGATTTACAAATTAAAGTTTAACCCTTCTTGAAGAATCTTCTGCGTCTCCTAGTCATTTGTGGGGCACGAGAAACCACGACACAATCTGGGAAAAGGCACCGAAGCATTTGGGCGCTCACGACCAGACTATGTAACAGTTTCTTCCCCCAAGCCATCAGACTCCTCAATACCTAGAGCCTGGACTGACACCGACTTACTGCCCTCTACTGTGCCTATTGTCTTGCTTATTATTTATTGTAATGCCTGCACTGTTTTGTGTACTTTATGCAGTCCTGGGTCGATCTGTAGTCTAGTGTAGATTTTTTTCTGTGTTGTTTTTATGTAGTTCAGTGTAGTTTTTGTACTGTTTCATGTAGCGCCATGGTCCTGAAAAACATTGTCTCATTTTTACTGTGTACTGTACCAGCAGTTACGGCCAAAATGACAATCAAAAGTGACTTGACTTGACAAACTCCTTACAGGTCGCAACTGGAAATGTACTGCAAAGCAGTGTGCTATGGCATCATGCTATGTCACTCTGTTACCACGTCAACCACGGATTTGGCATCACAGTAGATATGGCAATTGTGCTTGTGAATAGGCATGTGTCTTATAATTATTATTTCATTGTGCTAGTACTTAACTCCATACTTGTCATTGTAGTGCTTGTCGAGACTTGGACGCAGCAACACTTCACTGCCTGCGTTCCACCTTAATTCATGAATGGCAGAAATATGGCTCTTTAACTCATTACTGTACCCAAAGCCCACACAACAGAATATGTAATGTATGAAAAGGAACTATTTGAGCCACTCAACTGTGTGACTAGGATGATCCTTAATTCTATTTAATGCTAAATTATACAACCAAATCTCAGCAATCTTAACTGTTATACGTATAGTGTTTTCCTGCAAGAGATAGCTGGTGTAAACCTGTCAGATCTAAAGAACATTTATGAGCAAGCTCTGTCATTAAGTAACAAACCTAAGAATTGTCTATGGGCTACCTGGAAACTGCTAAACAGAAAGAAGAAGATGGATCCCCTGCACAATAGAAAAGTTTAATTGACTTTGCAAATACAGTCACCAACTAAATATTTTTAGTTGCAGTACAGCTGGTACTTTAGATTCAACACACAGCATATTATAGTAATCTGCTGCAAATTGCAGAGGATTTGACAGGGAGTCTGTCATTACCATAACTTTACTTTTAACTATGAAAGTAACCACTAATATCACATTTAATGTATTAGTGTCATATAAACTCCAGCTGGTGATTGCATCAGTTCATTAAATTCATACTATCAATGCATTGAGTGGATCACATCTGTTCTGCTGAAGATGGCAGAGGGGCAGCTGCTCATCTGAAACACAGCGGAAATCAGAAGAACAATTCCATCATGTTACTCTTATAACATCCGTGTACAGATTTCCAGAGACTGCATCTCATAATTATGATAAGACTGGTAACTGAAATTGTAGGCAATGATAAATGAAAAACAAACCTTGGAATATTTATTGTCCTTTTTGACATCTCTTGGTAAGAGCAAGGTAATGGTGGATGGTGAGTGCTATAAGAACGGAAGCTATGGTAGCGAAGAGGTTAGAGTGACGTTATTTCAGCTCGGCTCGTTAGAGTTCCAGTGTCCTCAGTAAGCAGGATAGTACGTTTCCTCACATTAACCTTAGACTCTACCAGCAACAAAGTATCCAGCGGATAGTGAACATATTAAATGCTGATAAAGTCCTTATCCTTGCTTTGCCACCTTTCAATATATTAGTTTGCCGAGTTCTTCAATAATCAGAACCCAGCTAAAAACTGCTACCATTGAAACTAATAAAGACCTTTTTCATTTATTTTCAAAATACCAATTTAATAAAAGCACCAAAAATCATGAGTAATTGAAAGTTAAATAAAGAAAAAGTATGAAGAAACTTACGTTCCAAATCATCAGATATAAAATTTCCACTGCTCTGGATCCAAGAAGATATTTCTTAACATATATGTGTGAATAACTTGGTAGTATAAAGGAGAATTCAGTACTTCTGACTTACTAGACAAAAATGTTATCTGTAATCTCCCACCAAAAGGCCCAGGTAATTTGAAATTGAGAGATGACTGAGGATAAGTATATGCCATGTAATCAGTTTAGGCATTTCACTGTGACTTGTGGGAGAGTCTAGTACAGAGGTCGGCAACCTGCGGCTCCAGAGCCACAAGCGGCTCTTTGATCTCTGTGATGCGGCTCCCCGTGGTTTGTTAGCTTTTGAAATGTAATTCGAAATTTGAAGATTATGGTGATCTTGTACAATCTGAAAACTTTGCGGAGACACCGTTTCCTGGCACATCCGAACCGGCTCACAATTAGCCACCGTTCAGGCTAAGGGAGATAGCCTGCGGGGGTTTGTGAGTACGTGTCTTTTGGAGCATCCGCGCCCACGGGGGGTGGGTTGAGGGAGGCTTTAAAGCAAGGCTGTTTAGTTCGAATAAAGTTACCTTTGACTGCAGTCTTTATTTTAGCGCTGCGTGTAGCGCTACACCGCTACAACGTGTTTTTTTATCGCTATTAATATACATCACAACTGCCAATGCCTGACACCCGCCAGTGCGCGCATTCTTTTAATTCTTCGATCCAAGGTAGGCTAACTATGGAGTAACCTTCAACCCAACGTCTTTTTTTTCGGAGTTCAAAATGTTTTTGTTGCATGCAGAAATGTAATTTCGTTTTCTCTGCAGGAGTTCATCAATTTCATAAATGCAACACATTATAGTTTGTTTATACATAGCATGAAGGCAAAAAAAAAACCCGTTGTATGCAGTGTTATTTCATTTTGTGGCTCCCAGTGTTTTCTTTTCTGTGGGAAATGGGTCCATATTGGCTCTTTCAGTGGTAAACGTTGCCGACCCCTGGTCTAGTAGGTGTTATAAGATACCCAAACATTGTAAATTATATCCTCAAACCAGTTACAGTCAAATATCCTTTTTTAACAGAGGGAGTTTATAATCTATGTATTTTCATCAGATTGTTTCAGTTTATGGGAAGGCTAACTATACTAAGGAGGTTGCACAAAAATGTTAAAGTTCTTTTTTTATTTTGAGGACTAGGAAATCTGCTCTAAATCCCCAAAAGGTCCAGCTCACTGGAAACATAACCCAAAAAATCACCCATCATCCTGCCTATGGATTCTGATTAAAACATGTGAACCACCATTTTAAGATCAATATGCCATTTTTACATCTGCTGCTTTGAAACTAATTGACTTTGATATCCTCGATATATTTTTAACTTCTGGGTATTTACAACGCAGAAGGAGAGAAAATAATACAATAGGTTTAGACTGATGTCTCTAGTGCCCTGTCAGCCTCCTTCCAACAGAATTCATTAAATCTCATCAATATACAAATTGATTCCTTTTTTCCTTAAAAAATTCCTTAAAATCGATTTACTTAACCTGATTCCACATGAACACATCTATGGTCTGCCTCAACCATTAATTGCAATAGAGAGTTTTAGAGAATTTTGGGGGGGTTAAGAAGTCTCCTGATTCCTTTTTGAGGTATTAGTGACTATGGTTAGCCCCTTGATCTGTTCTTGTCCACAATGGGAAATCATTTGGCCTCATCTACCTCACTAAAATCTTTAAGAATTTTGAAGAGATCTATAAGGTCACCCCTCAGATTTCACTTTTCTTGAAAAAAATTCCAGCCTGAACAGTCTTTATGTCTTTTTATATTCATTATGTGGCGACCCATTTCCTGGCACATCCGAACCGGCTCACAATTAGATAGCCTATGGGGGTTTGTGAGCACAGAGCTTTGGAGCCTCTGCGCCACGGGGGGGCAGGTTGAGGGAGGCTTAAAAGTTAGGCCGAGGATTTCGAATAAAGTTTTTTCCTTCGACTGCAGTTACCGACTCCGTGTCGTAATTTTAGCGCTGCATGTAGCACACCGCTACAATTGGTGACCCCGACGGTCCAAACGATTTTTGGACCAGAAATGACCGACGCCGCCTCTGTTCATGTGGTTTCGTTGAAACTGCCGGGTTTCTGGACACAGCGACCGAACCTATGGTTCCAGCAAGCCGAAGCCCAATTCCACGTTCACCAGATCACCTCAGAAGACACCCGCTACTACTACGTGGTGAGCTCCCTCGACCAGGACACAGCGGCCCAGGTCGCAGAGTTCGTACAGTCGCCCCCGGCAGACGGCAAGTACACGGAATTCAAAGCCCTGCTCCTCAGGACTTTCGGACTCTCACGGCGCAAGCGGGCTGCCCGTTTACTGCACCTGGATGGCTTGGGCGACAGACCTCCTTCGGCTTTAATGAATGAGATGTTGTCTCTGGCCGACGGACACACACCCTGCCTCATGGTTGAGCAGGCATTCCTGGAGCAGCTGCCAGAGGACATACACCTGCTGCTGTCCGACGCGGATTTCAGTGACCCCCGGAAGATGGCAGCCCGGGCGGACTTGCTGTGGAACGCCAAAAAGGTGAACGGGGCGTCCATCGCACAGATCTCCCAGCCATGCTCCCAGCAGCAAACCAGTCCAGGCCCGGCCGCAAAGCCCGCCAACCCCCGGCCCAATTAACACTGGTGCTTCTACCACCAGCGGTGGGGTGCAGAAGCCCGCCGTTGTTGCCCGCCCTGCTAGTTCCCGGGAAACGCCAGGGCCAGCCGCCGCTGATGGCTACGGCGGCTGGCCATCGGGATAGCCTCCTGTATGTGTGGGACAGAAGGACGGGACGCCGGTTTTTGGTCGACACTGGTGCCGAGATCAGCGTTTTACTCCGACAAGTTACGACACCCGCAGCAGGGCACAGGGGCCCCCCCTGAGGACTGTGAACGGCAGCACAGTAAGGACCTATGGCACCCGTCAGGTGCAGCTACAGTTCGGCTCCAGCCAGTTCACGTGGGACTTTACACTGGCTGCCATAGCCCAACTGCTTCTGGGTGCAGATTTTTTGCGGGCTCACAGCCTACTGGTCAACCTGCCCAGGAAGAGACTGGTACACGCCGAGACCTTTCAGACACTCCCCCTGGGTGCAGCCCAGTTGCCAGCCCCTCACCTCGGCTCCATCACGCTGTCCGACAATGACTTCACCAGGGTCCTGCCGGATTTCCCATCGGTTCTGGCACCGCAGTTCACAGCGGCCATGCCCCGACACGGCGTACAGCACCACATCCCGACCCAGGGACCACCCCTCCACGCCCGTGCTTGGCGGCTTCCCCTGGACAAGCTCCGACTGGCAAAGGAGGAGTTCCAGAGGATGGAGGAATTGGGGATTATCCGGCGGTCTGACAGCCCATGGGCCTCCCCCCTGCACATGGTGCCCAAAGCGACGGGAGGCTGGAGACCGTGCAGCGACTACCGCAGGCTGAACGAGGCTACCACACCAGACCGCTACCCTGAGCCGCACATTCAGGACTTTGCAGCAAACCTGCACGGCGCACGGATCTTCTCCAAGGTAGACCTCGTCCGAGGGTACCATCAAATCCCGATGCATCCTGACGACGTCCCCAAAACGGCACTCATCACCCCGTTTGGCCTTTTCGAGTTCCTCCGCATGCCGTTTGGCCTGAAGAATGCCGCACAGACGTTCCAGTGGTTAATGGACGCGGTGGGATGGGACCCGGACTCCGCAAGCAGGTCAGTGAATGGGCCAAAATGTGCATGCACTGCCAGACAGCCAAGGTGCAGCGGCACACCAAAGCCCCACCACAGCAGTTCCATCCCGCCCACCGGCGTTTCGACCACATTCATGTGGATATCGTGGGCCCCCTGGCACCTCCTGACTATCGTGGACCGGTTCACAAGATGGCCAGAGGCGGTCCCGCTCACCGACACCACCTCCGAATCTTGCGCCCGAGCCCTGATCACCACCTGGATATCTCGCTTTGGTGTACCGGCCCACATTACCTCCAACAGAGGCGCCCAGTTCACCTCCAGCCTGTGGTCAGCTATGGCCAGCCTTTTGGGGACTCAGCTGCACCACACAATTGCCTACCACCCACAGTCGAATGGGCTAGTGGAGCGTTTCCACCGTCACCTGAAGTCGGCCCTCATGGCCCGCCTGCGGGGAGCCAACTGGGTGGACGAGCTTCCCTGGGTCCTACTCGGCATCCGCATAGCACCCAAAGACGACCTGCACGCCTCGTCGGCCGAGTTGGTATACGGCGCGCCCCTGGTCGTCCCCAGGGAGTTCCTACCAGCCCCACGGGGGCAAGAGGAAAATCCCGCAGCAGTCCTGGGCAGGCTACGCGAGAAGCTCGGTAACCTGGCCCCCATACCCACTTCACAGCACGGGCAGAACCCGACCTGCGTACCCAAAGACCTGCAGAACTGTAAGTTTGTGTTTGTACGAAGGGGCGGGCATCGGCCACCGCTGCAGCGGCCATACGAGGGGCCGTTTATGGTGCTCCGGAACAACGGGTCCACGTTCGTGCTGGACGTTGGGGGGAAAGAGGAGGTTTTCACGGTGGACCGCCTCAAACCGGCCCATTTGGAACTGGCGCAACCGGCCGAGTTTCCGGCACCTCAGCGCAGAGGCCAACCTCCCAAGCAGGTTCCGGCCCAGACTGTGGACATTGGGGGGGTGTATCGCCGGTTCTGGGGGGGGGGGGTTATGTGGCAACCCATTTCCTAGCACATCCGAACCGGCTCACAATTAGATAGCCTACGGGGGTTTGGGAGCACAGAGCTTTGGAGCCTCTGCGCCACGGGGGGCAGGTTGAGGGAGGCTTAAAAGTGAGGCTGAGGATTTCGAATAAAGTTTTTTCCTTTGACTGCAGTTACCGACTCCGCATCGTAATTTTAGCGCTGCATGTAGCACACCGCTACAATTATATCTTTATGACAGTATTTCTCATTTCATTATAATAATTCAGCACCTAGCTTAATCGTACCTTAAAAATTATTCTACAGTGAAGTTCTTCACTATCTCAAAGAACAAAGGCACAGGGAGAGTTAATGAAGGTATTGATGAATAAGGAGAAGTTTGATATGAGTATGAAGCAGAAGTAAGCATGGGCCTGATGTCATTGGAAGGTAGATTTGCACCTGTGAGATCTGTTGCTGCTGGTGCCAGTCATGTGCTGACTTCTCCTTGGGCCCATGGTACCATAGTGGTTAGCACAACACTACTACAGCACAGGGCGTTGCGGAATTCAGAATTCAATTCCTGCACCATTTGGTAAGGAGTCTCTGTATGTCCTTCCAATGGAATGCGTGGTGTTACTCCAGGTCCACTGGTTTCCTCCCACAATCGAATGGCATACTGGGGAGGTTAAATGGTCATTGAAAATAGTTCAGCCATTAGGTTAGGTTTAAACGGGTTTGTCAGGAATGGCTGGGGAGGCGTGGCTTCAAGGGCCGGAAAGGCCTACTCTGAGCTGCGGTTCTAAACAAATTAACTAATAGAGAGGGGGTGCATTACTAAATGTCTTTCAACGTGACCAGGTGTTGGGGAAGCATTTATTAAAAAATGATTGTGTGAAACCCACGTGGTAAGGGTGTCAGGTGTCAGGTGTGAACGTGTGAGAGTTGTGAAAAGTGACAGGAGTCCTGGAAGATAGAGATTATTGATTGAGGAGTGATGGAGATACGTGGGTAATGCATGAGGCCGTGATATGGGACTTAATGCTGCCTTCAGTGACCTTGACTACACAAGTGATGGCATTAAGTTTACAATTTAAATATTTGTATATTTTAGATTTTATTTCTGATATTATCCTTGATTGTGACTTCTTTCCCACTTCTTTATTAATGTGTCTAGGTTCTTGTAACTAGAGGACATTCCTTCTTTTTCCCATTTTGCCCCTTATGGCACCCAAGACTCTCCGAAAACAAGATTGCCTGCTTTTATGCGTGATCTACTTTGTATTACCTCAGCCTCCCAAAATAACTTCTATCACCTACAGCTGGTAACAAGCACCTGTCCTTTAAGAAATACAGACATGGCTTTAATCAGTTCCGGCTAACTTCCACGGTTGCAAGTCAGTCAAGGAATTGAACTTTGATACAAGCTGAGGCAATGGGTGGCCTGGTTCATGCTGTCTGGGTAGAGGAAATACAACAATGATTAAAACTCAACATCTCTGTGCATCCTGCACTGGAGCAAATTTGTGCATTAATCATATATGTGATTCACTTTCAAGAGCAATCCAATTTATTCCACAGAATGACTAAAATTGATATTGCAGCATTCTCCTTAATTGTCGAGCCAGCAAAACTAAGTGCAGAGGAAAACTTAAAATTTGTGAAGAATTCTACATTTCTGTGAGTTGGCATTATTAATATATATTACCCTTCTTCAAGATTGGTTGTACATAGAGGTTATGTTTTATTAAAATTGGACTATTATTCTGCATGTCTACTGGGTAAAGTGTCATTACAGAAAAGTCAGTAAGTGAAATCTACATAATGAAAAGCTGAAGCAGAAAGAAGAAATATCCCATGACATTTGATTGCTTCCTTATCCAAGTTTCCATTATACATTCTTGTTTTTGTACTTCTGACCCTCAGTTGATGGTGTATAATATGCAGTGTTACTGCAGAGTTAAGACCTGTGTTACTTTGTGTCAAAAGATAAAGTTCCAAAAATTCAAAGTAAATTTATTATCGAAGTAAATGTATGTCACCATATACTATGCTGAGATTCATTTTCTTGTGAGCTTTCACAGTAAATACGAAGAAGCACAAGAGAATCAATGAAAAGCTGCACACGACAGAGATGGACAGACAACAAATGTGCAAAAGACAACAAACTGTGCAAATACAAAGAAAGAAGAAAAGTAATAAATAATAAAGAAATATGCAATAAGTAACGAGAACTCAAATTGTAGATGCCATAAAAGTGAAGTCATATGTTGTGGAATCAGTTTAGTGTTGGGGTGAGTGAAGTTATATACACACCCCAAAACTTTTTAAAAAACAGTGTAAAATTACTAAGTACTTTTTTCACACAGGTATCATATTTCCACTTGCAGATGCACAAATTATCATTTGGATAAATGTCTTGAGTTTTGCATTTTTACTACAACGTGATGAACAACTTTGTTCTCATTTCTCATGAAAGAGAAGACTATTCCGCTCATTCATTTTGTGCCATCACTCGGAGCAATCCCTCAAGTTCCTTTCTACCATTTATTTCCCATAACCTATTCTCAGCCATGTGTCAATCAAGACTACCTTGATTATCCTACCACTCACCTACAGCTGAGGACTGGAAAGAAGTGAGAACATCCAGGAAAATGCAATGCATTAACAGTGAAAATGTGTATACACCACACTGATGCAACTACTCACCCCTGTGCTGACATCAGGAATAAACCTTGGTCATTGGAACTGTGAGTTTACAGCATTACCTGATGCATCATTGTATCACAAGTCATTTAAGGTTACAGGGGAATTGTTGTGCATTTAATATCTCAGTAATATTTGAGTAATATTGTAAATATATTGTTGGATTACACATTTTTTGCTGTTTACATAATTCATTACAGATTATAAGTAAAAGTATGTGAATGGTATACATTAGCACATCAATGCATCATATGTGAATGCCTCACTAGAGTAAAGAACAAAGTAGACACATTATCCCTGGCTCTCTGTTTTTCATTTGATTTGTTTAACGTTTTGGAGTTGCAAAATATTAAATTAATTGAAAATGGATTTGCATCTGGTACCCTGGTGCCCCACCCCCCAGTACTGAGACATTTTGGTTTGTATGATAATTGATTATTGTCAATTGTTTTGTGATTAGACTAGGATGATGTGGCTCGAAGGACTGGAAGGGCCTATCTAATAAATAAATAAACAGCAATGGTGATGCAGAAGTTTTAAACAAACCCGAGACAACAACCTACCTGCTCAAGTGCAGCAAGACTTTCGAGTTTAACACAAAACACAGCAGGATTTTAATCTTCAAAAGAGGAGGGAAACAGCCAAGTAAAATAAGAACATAGCATGTTATTTTTCAAGGGGAGACAGAGACAGTTGAGTTAATAAAAAGGCAGAAAATGGACAAAGTTCATGGGTTAATAAAAAGTGCGGACCAGGTGATAATAAAAAAGCAAAAATGGCTCATACAGTGGAAAGATGGATGTGTTCCACTGCACAACAGATAACTGTTTGATATATATTTAACAAATTAAACAGTATTTTGAAGTGAATGAAATAGCCAGTGAGAAGCAAGAGCCTGTTTTTCTGAGTGTAGTAGGTGGAACATTTAGAACTAAACCCATTTTTGATTGCAGAATTCTTTAGGTTTTATAAGTGGAACCAAAAGGCAGGGGAATCCATTTCAGCTTATGTGTCTATATTGAATAACTTGTTTGAGCATTGTCAGTTCAGTGAAGGGTTATGAGAAATCACTTAGATTGTGGAACCTTACAAGAAAAAAATCAAAAATGGCTCTTAACTGAAGCACTACTCACATTTAAAAATTCAGTTGGAATTACTGTATCAATGGAAACAGCAGACAGAGGCACAATAGAGTCAGGAATGAAAATGGGCATGAAGAAAACAGAAACCTACCTGGCCAAACAAATTGTGTTACCATTGTGGCAAGAGCTCACATACACAGGACCTCACATAAAGGTAAAAACTTGCAGAAAATTTAACAAGTAGGACAGATACAAAGAACATGTCAGGCAGACAAAAATAAATGGACAGCACAAAGGAAGAGAAAAAGCTAAAAAGTCAAGTTGCAGTTTCAATAAAAGCACAAAGCTGCGTGATGTTGATGAAAATTCTGATAATGATGGGAGTAACACAGGACTGAGTTGCCTTAAAATTTACAATGTGAAACCTAACAAGAGACAAGCAATATGCTCTCACATAGAACTGAAGAGCAAAGTAATTAAAATAGAATTGGACACTGGCTTGGCTGTTCCAGTCATCTCACTAAATGAGTTTGAATGGTATTTCAAAGATACTAAACTGAAGTCTACAGACATTCAACTAAGAACTTATACAGGAGAAAAGATAACTCCTGTGGGAATGGCATTTGAAACTGTGAAATATGACAACCAACATGATCAATTTGGCTTATATGTGGTAAAAATGAGGCATGGGGAGCGCAGCATGGTGGGGTTGTCATTGGCTGAGACAACTACAACTTGACTGGAGATCCATCCACCATTTTCATGCCACATCCTCTCAATAGAGTTGACAGAAAGTGAATTAAGAAAGGTACTGGATGGTGCCACAGCTGTATTCAAGGATGGCATTGGAAGTCTCAAGTCTATCAAAGGTAAAATAGTGTTAAATGAAAATGCCACTCCCATGTTTTACATGATATAACATCCATGATAAAGTAGCCTGAGAACTCGATCACATGGAGACTGAAGGAGTTCTTTCCAAAGTTGACTGGTGTCCATGGCAACACTAGTGGTCCCAGTAGTCTTTACTAGGGAAACTGAAAGGTCTGAAGGTAGGTAAGTCATCTGGACTAGATGGTGTTCACTTCCAGGGTTCTGAAAGTGGTTCCTGAAGAAATAGTGGAGGCATTAGTAATGATCTTTCAAGAATCAATTGATTATGGCATTCATTCCAAATTAATGGAAAATTGTAAATGTCACTCCACACTTCAAGAGGGGAGAGGGGCAGAAGAAAGGAGATTAAAGGCCAGTTAGTCCGACTTCGTGGTTGGAAAGATGTTGGAGTTAATTGTTAAGGATGTGGTTGTCGGGCATTTGGAGGCCCATGATAAAGTAGGCTGTGGTCAGCATGGTTTTCTTAAGGGAACATCATTTTAAAATTCAACCATTTTGGATACATTTAAGACTTTTATTGGAACAAATTATTGGAGTACAACTCCCACCTAGTCCACTATTATTTTTATTAGGAGACATTGAAGGGACAATACCGAAACTTAAATTGAACAAGTATCAGAAAAAATTTATAAAAATTGCATTGGCAGTAGCCCAAAAAGTTATTGCAGTTAGTTGGAAATCTGATTTATATTTAACTGTGGATCGTTGGAATAATGAAATACATAGTTGTATTCCACTTGAAAAAATTACTTATAATTTAAGAAAGGAATATGATATATTTTTGAAAATTTGGTTCCCATACTTACAAAAGATAGGATTAAGTACATAGGTCCTTTGAAGATAAAATTATAGTAATTGGGGAAAGTAAAAAATAAATATCAAAATTATTTTGAACTCCATAGAGCATGTGGGGATCCTCTGAAATCCAGGCAATCTTTCTCTTCTTTCTTTCTTTTTTTTCTTTAGATAAGGGTTAAGAGGGGGAGGGTTAAGGGGAGGTGGGAGGGTTAATATTATCTTTCTTACTATTTTACTATTACATTTATTCTTTCTAATTTCTAAAATTTAATAAATAAGTATATTTTTTTTAAAAGAGAACATCCTGCCTGACAAATCTGTTGGAATTTTTTGAAGAAATAACAAGTTGGATAGAAAAAAGAAAATCGATGGATGTTGTGTATTTGGATTTTCAGAAGGCCTTTGACAAGGTGCTGCACTTGAGGCTGCTTGTTAAGTTAATAACCTATGGTATCACAGGAAAGATTTTAGCATGGAAAGAGCATTGACTGATTGGAAGCAAGCAAAGACTGGGAATAAAGGGAGACTTTTCTGGTTTGCTTCCAGTGACTAGTGGTGTTCCACAGGGATCTGTGTTGGGACCACTTAGTTTTATGTTACCTGTCAATGATTTGGATGATGGAATTGATAGTTTTGTGGCTAAGATTGTGGACAATATAATGATAGGTGGAGGGGCAGGCAGTTTTGAGGAAGTAGAGAGACTACAGAGGGACTTAGACAGATTAGGAAAATGGGCACAGAAGTGGCAGATGAAATACTGTGTCGGGAAGTATATGCTCATGCACTTTGGTAGAAGAAATAAAAGCATAGACTATATTCTAAATGGAGAGAAAATTCAAATGTGACGTGCAAAGGAACTTGGGACTCCTCGTGCAGTTGAGTTGGTAAGTGTGGAAGGCAAATATGATGTTGGCATTCATTTCGAGAGGACTGGAATATAAAAGCAAGGATGTAATGCTGAGGCTTTATAAAGCACTGGTGAGGCAAAACTTGGAGTATTGTGAGTAGTTTTTGGGTCCCTTATCTAAGAAAGGATGTGCTGAATCTGAAGAGGGTTCAAAGGAAGTTCAAGAAAATGATGCAACACACACAAAATGCTGGTGGAACACAGCAAGCCAGGCAGCATCTATAGGGGGAGGTACAGTCAATATTTCAGGCCGAGACCCTTCATCAGGACTAACTGAAAGAAGAGATAATAAGAGATTTGAAAGTGGGAGGGGAAGGGGGAGATCCGGAATGATAGGAGAAGACAGGAGGGGGTGGGGGATGAAGTTAAGAGCTGGAAAATTGATTGGCAAAAGGGATACACAACTGAAGACTGATGCAAAATATTAATTCACATTATCTGGCATTTTCTTGTCTCCCATTACTGCCTCTTCAGCATCATTTTCCAGTGGTCCAATATCCACTCTTGCCTCTCTTTTACACTTTATGTATCTGAAGAAACTTTTGGTATATAGTATTACAGGCTAGCTTACTTTAGTATTCCAACTTGAGCCTCTTAATGACTTTTTTAGTTTCCCTCTGGTGGATTTAAAAGCTTTCCATTTCTCTAATTTCCTGCTAATATTTTTTTTTATTAATTATATGCCCTCTCTTGGGTTTTTACATTGGCTTTGATTTCTCTTGTTTGCCATGGTTTTGTCATCTTGCCTTTAGAATACTTCTTCCTCTTTGGGATGTAAATATCTGTGCCTTCCATATTGTTTCCAGAAATTCCAACTATTGCTGCTCTGCCATCATCCCTGCCAGTGTTCTTTTCCAATCAATTCTGACCAACTCCTGTCTCGTGCCTCTATAATTCCTTTTACTCCACTCAAATACTAATTCATTGACTTTAGCTTCTCCTTTTCAAATTTCAGGGTAAATTTGATCCTATTATGATCATTTTTCCCCTAGGGTAGTGATTGCCAACTGATCGCGATCGACTGGTTGATCTTTGAGACTTTCCCAATAGATCCCAAAAAAAAAAGAAAAAGAAATGAACGAATACTGTTGAGAGATTGTTTCCGGGTTGCAGGGTTTTAGTTCCGTTCTTTCTGCCCAGTGCGCATGCGTGTAGCTCTCCCCGTTATGCACTATAGTGTACTTCAGTGGTCACCAACTACCGGGCCACGAGGAAACGATATGAGTCAGCTGCACCTTTCCTCATTTCCTGTCATGCCCACTGTTGAACTTGAACGCACGCGAGGTCATCAGTCACCTAAACGCAGTGATACCCTTGCGTCAGGGATCATTGGTTGGCCTCGCGTGGCCGGCGGGAAGTGCCGTCGCTGCCAGCCTGGAGCGCGGACAGATGGGCGCCACCTCTAAATCTGTTCAGCACACCGAATGTTCATGGGGAACCCAGTGCTAAAATATTCGCAGACGACCTAATTCGGACTCAGGGTTCCGTAAGGATCAGAGCAGCTACTTCGTTGTGATCTACTGAAAGTCATCCCTCGAGCCAACCTTCTGTCGACCGATAGATCCTACAAGGGGGGGCGGGAGCACCCTGTCGCACTCCTCGCTCGGTCAGTCGGTCACTCTCTCCAGACTGCAACCACCATGGCCCCGGTACAGGAACAGCCGCACCTGGCCAAGGCATCTAGTGGCAGACAGGTGAGAGGCTGTCTAATGAGGCAATGAAGCCCTCAAAACTGCTTCGGTACCCTGAGTCCAAGCACCCTGCACTTAAAGACAAACCCACTGAGTTTTTTTCAGCAGACAAATTGTGAGCAAGCGGGACAGAAGCAAGTGCTGAGAGCCACGAAAACTAAATTGCGGAATAGACTGGATATAAGGAACCTGCTTCGAGTATCGCTGTATTCTGGTCGTGATTAACACCCCTCCCTGCCCCCCCCCCCCCCCTGTCAGCTGGTCAGCAAGAATATTGTCAATATTAAACTGGCCCACGGTGCAATTAAGGGTGTCGACCCCTGGTGTTCATGCATTATTTCTACTTCCAGGTTACGGGATTTAACTTCTGGTCTTTTCTGCCCCGGTGTGCATGTGTGTAAATAATTGATTTGGGGTCAATCTTACCTTTCACTAAGGCCCAAGGTAGGGGATCTTGGGCTTAAAAAGGTTGGTGACTGCTACCCTAAGAGTTCTTTTACCTTAAGCTCTTTCATCAATTCTGGTTCATTGCACAACCAGAATTATTGATCCCCTTGTGGGCTCAACCATGAGCTGCTCCAAAAAGCCATCTCACAGGCATTTTAGAAAACTCACCCCCAGGATCCAGCACCAAATTAGTTTTTCCAATTTACCTGCATATTGAAATCCCCCATGACTATTCTAACATTCGTGAATTTGGAGGATTCGGCAAAGACAGTTTTGGTGGTATTTTTCTAGTGCCGTGAAATCCCAGCTGATGGTTATCCAGGTTTCAGAAGCTTGTAGGAGTGCCTCCGAAATACCCCTGGCAACTTTTAAGAACTGGGAGTATAACACTGCCTATTTGTCAAAGCTGCACTGTCCATTGAGTCTAATGGTGGAGGCCATTGACATTGGGATTTGCTGGCAATATGTCAGTGTTAGATATGCCATCCCAGTGACTATGTCAGGGTTTCCAGGTCTGCATTTCAGTTGGTAAAGAGAGGATAAGTTTTCTTTTGATTAGTTTGATTTAACTGGATGGTTTTTAAGTCTCTCTTGCGCAATATTGTCATGCATTTCAATTAAGTTTATTTTTTATTATTGGTTTTATAATTTATTTCAGTTGTAAGAGCTTAGAAATATCCCTGAAAGTCTGAAATCATTAAATACAATTCTAGCTTTGACAGAAGACTTAGCCCCACCCCCAGCTTCGTCCATTTTCAAAGTGTGTCAGGGTTAGTGGCAAAGCTTTTGTGCAACACCAACAGTAGCCCAGTGATTGTCAAAATCTCACTTCCCAGTGAGGGTGTGCAGACTGGCAGCAAGATTACCATGCTGTACCAGGTAACTGCAGGTATGCAGCCACCGCAGCTGAAAATTCCATAGTCTGGGATGGATTCAAACCATTCCAGCCACGTGGAACCATCAGGACTGAGCAGAGCACCATCTTTCTGAGGACCAATAACAATTTGGGGACAGCCAAATGTCACAATCAAATATTATGCTGAATATGTAATTAAGTTTTATATTACACTTTCTGTCCTCTGTGATATTTTGTGTCAATTTATATTTTTGAATAAGTGGGATATCTTGTGATGTGGTCTTTATTGTTAAAAGATTAAAAGCTGTTGTCTTTGTACAAGGGGTCCACAAAAATTACCAGAGATAGACAGGAATGTGAACTCAATTAAAATCAGAGAACCCATGATCATATTAAAGTGTGGAATAGGCATGAGGAGTTGAGTGACCTCCTCCTCCTCCTCCTAATTCTTATGTTATATGTGTACTAAGATAAGTACATCCTTTGAAAGCCAACATCAAGGCAAGTCTTCTTGCTCATTCTGATGCACAGCACATTCCCTGCTCAGCTATCAGGAGGATTTTTTTTCATGTTGAAATCACAATTTATGCCACATGTCGACACACAGCTCCAATGCCCACTGAATAAAACCTGCAGAACCTGGGGCAATTCAGCATCAGGAAACATTCTGTTGGATTAACTTGGCTTTCTAACTGACATTATCAGGCACTGTTTCATCCCTGCAGAAATGAACACCCCCATAATTGTCAGAGCCATTCATTTTAATTGTCAAAAACGATTATTCTTAAAAGCAGCTGGATGGGTATAAACAGTTTTGGAATGACAGTTTTAGCTCTCAGCATTCATGGGTTTATGCACTGTAGTAACACTAAGTCTTCCAGGCTTTCAATAGCTTGGTCCTGCATAGATTCAAATAAATTAGTTGTGACTATGTGTGAGGCATGAGTCAGTTTCCTTGAGGTTTGTTTTCAATAAAATTTATTGTTGTTCATTAAATGCATAAACCAACATGATATTAAATAACAATAACCTGACTCTTGAATGCACAGAATGCTTCATTGCATGAATGCCACTGTGCAACAAACCAGTAATGATCATCGATGTACTAGAAACAAGAGTCCTCTGCTGTTTTAATCAAATGAAATATTTTATTTAAGGTATTGATGACAGGTGGTTCTGTGCACCGATGATCTACAGTTGGACCTAAGCAAGTGGTTTAAAGAATGGAAAGAGGGTCAATTTCTGAAAGAATAACAGACTTCAGCAGTATACTAGAATCCATCTATCCTAGACTCGAAAACTGAAGCCATTATCCTCCACAATCTATTGCACTGTATGAAGAGGTTCTTCCCTTAGCAAAACACAGATTTGTATTTAGTGTATTCATCTGTCAAAGTGAAACAAGTTAACAGTTTCAGAATGTTACAAACATCACTTCTCACTAATTCTCTTGTAAAAGCCCAGTAAGGCAGTCTATTATTGATCGATGGCAATTCAATTTAATCAATTATCACATTCAGACTGCATGGTATGTGTCAAAGAAGCCAAAACTCAAACTTCCACATTTAAACCAGAAATTCCCTCTAATTTACTTTCTGTGATACAGCTGAATGCCTAAATTATAAGATAGAGTGCGTTGCAGCTGCTTCCGTCAGTTTTCCATGCTCCACAGAATCCAGCCATAAGCAGCATTAAAGGGAGAACATTTTATGTCATTACAAACAAGCAGCCAGTGATTTTCTATCCAAGTTAATGGTCTGGAACTTCTGGCCCACAAGCATGTGATTTCCTGAAATGCTAAAAGTGTCACATCACAGAATCATTTGTGCAGTCTGTTCTAAATGTCACAGCCACAAAACAGTTCAACTAAGGAATGACTGCAAGCAATACATATGGCCCAATGTTGATAATTTTACAATGACGCAATGATACAGTACAGAAGGAGCTCAATGGACTCATTATAACTGTTCCAACACTTTGTAATGGCAATCCCGTTCTCCCGATTTTTCCTCAGATAACTCTGTTTCCCTTCAGATTTATATGATACTCTTTTGAAAGTTTCCATTGAATCTGCTTCTAACTCTATTTCAGGCAGTGCATTCCAAATCATTGCATCTCACTGCATCTCATTGTATAAGGCCATTCTTTGATTAACACCCTTCTGCCAATGGAAAGGGTTTTGTGGTATTAATTTTATCAAGATACTTTATAATCTAGCACTACTATAGTCTCATAACCTGTCTCTGAAGTTCTCTTCAAACATAGGTTGGTGGAGTTGTGGATAGTGTAGAAGGTTACAACAGGACATTGACAAGACGCAGAGCTGGGCTGAGAAGTGGCAGATGGAGTTCAAAACAGATAAGTGTGAATTGATTCACTTTGGTAGGTTGAACTTGATGGCAAAGTACAGGGTTAGTGGAAGTATTTTTAGCAGTGAGGAGGAACAGAGAGATATTGGGGGTACATGAACATAGAACCCTCAAAGTTGCAGCTCAAGTTGACAGGATTGTGAAGAAGGCACGTGTGGCATGTTGGCGTTCATTAGTCAGGGAGTGAATTCAAAAACTGCGTGGTAATGTTGCAGCTCTATAAATCTCTGGTTAAGCCGCACTTGGAATACTGTGTTCAGTTCTGGTTGTCTCATCCTAGGATGACTGTTGAAGATTTAGAGAGGATGCAGAGGAGATTTATCAGGATGCTGCCTGGACTAGAAAACATGTCTTATGAGGATGGGTTGATTGAGATTAGGGTTTGGAGCAAAGGAGGATGAAAGGTGACTTGAAAGAGTTGTACAAGTCGTTAAGAGGTATAGATCGACTGAATATCCAGAGACTTTTTTTCCAGAGCAGAAATGGCTAATACCAGGGGTCATAATTTTAAGGTGATTGAAAGAACGTATAAGGGGGATGTCAGTTTTCTTTTTTAAACAGAGAGTGGTCGATGCATGAAGCACAATGCCAGAGGTGGAGGTAGAGGCAGATACATTATAGACACTTAAGAAACTCATAACTAGGCACATGAATGATAGAAATATGGAGGGCTATATAGGAAGGAGGGGTTAGGTTGAACTTAGAGTAGGTTAAAAGGTCAGCACAACATCATGGGCCGAAGAGCTTGCAGTGTGCTGGAAGTGTTCAATGTTCTGTGTTCATTTATCCATCATTTTTAAAAAAATTTTCCAAATTGGGCCGATTATGTTTGAAAATATACTCTTATTTGATATTCATGATACTGTGGAGGGCTTGTGATGGATATTCACTATCCAGGATCAGGAGGGGTATGCTAACCTTAGCTTTTTATTTAACATAGCAGAAGAAACTGTCTAAGGTTCAAGATATTTATTGTTAATCTTTAACTAGTATTATTTACCCATCCTCTTGAGAAGCTATACTTCCCAGACTCAGAAAACCTTTTGTTGACTTAACTGAGGCTGCAACCTAATCAGAAGAAATCATAAATGCCTATTGACCCAGACTCCAGCTATCTGTCCTGATCAATGCAATTCTGAAAAAAAAACACGTGCAGATGAAGTGCCATTCATAAACTATCAAAAACAAAAAAAAATATTTGAAGGCAGTAACGATGTGAAGGGGTTACAGAGATGAAGATAGTTTCTATTCAGCAGCCTCGATCCAAAAAGCATCTCTTTTCAAAACCTTCTTTCTGCAACAGATAGCATGTCTATTTACAATTCATTGGTTTGGTTTTCTAGTTTGAAAGAATAAACTGATAGTTTGTAAAAATAAACTGATAAACATCTCTAAGTCTTAAGTTCTTGGCTTAAGTTTAGGACTCCTGAATGGGTACACTCAATATCATCATAGGCTTAAAATTATGCTTTCATAAAATCTGCAAGACTTGTAATAATGCTTTGAATACCAAAGCCCAGGTTCCTAATCTATACCAAATCAAACGATAGATAAAAGACCATCTAGTATGGGACACTATTTTATAATTTCTTCCACTCTGAAATACAATAATGAAGAAAGCATGGGAACACTTCTACTTTGTTGGGACATTGCGAACATTTGGCATGATATCTAAAACTTTGACAAACTTCTATTGATGTGTAGTGGAGAGTATATTTCTTGGCTGCATCACAGCCTGGTATGAAAACACTGATTCCTTTGAATGGAAAATCGTACAAAATAAGGATTTATTTTGTAATGGCCCAGTCCATTACAGATAAAATGCTTCTCACCATTGAGCTCACAGTACGGAGTGTTGTCGCAGGAAAGCAGCATCCATCGGCATGGACCTCCACCACCCAGATCATGCTCTCTTCCTGCTGCTGCCATCGAGGGAAGCTACAGGAGCCTCAGGACTCACACTACCAGGATCAGGAAAAGTTATTACCCCTCAAATATCAGGTCCTTGAACCAAAAGAGACAACTTCACTCAACTTCATTCAGCCAACAGTGAAATGTTCCCACAACCTATGGACTCACTTTCAAGGACTGTTCATCTCAGGTTCTCAATATTCATTGTCTTTTTTTTGTATTTGCAGTTTGTTGTCTTTTGCACCCTGGATGAATGCCCAAGTCAGTGTGGTTTTCATTTATTTTATTATGGTTATTATTCTATTGTAGATTTATTGAGTATGCCCACAAGAAACTGCATCTTGGGGTTGATTATTGTTACATATATGTACTTTGATAATAGGTTTACTTTGAACTTTGAACTCCCATTTTTAATCCATGATGGGGATCTAATAAATGCCAAGGTATGCAACAGTTCTTTTTTAAAAAGTGAGGAAACGGTGAAATCCGTGGTTACCCTAACAATGAAAGCTGAGATATGGTCACAGGGGAATCAGAATATTAAATCAGAATGGTTGTGCCAAGGAATGACAAAAAGGAATAAATACATTTGAGGTTTGTTACACTGAAAAAAAATATCGTTTCAGTTTATAAATGAGGAAATTTGAAGAACCCAAGCACAATGTGGTAACTCTGAAGTATGGTAACCTTTTTTGACGAAGACAAAATTAATTGGCAGTTGATTGGAAATTGGCAAAACTTGTTGGAATTCAGTTGAGATATTTTTCAATAATAATATCAGGAAGTCAAAAATGAAAGATCAGACCTGGTGCTCTTTTCCAGAGGAATTCTTACAATAATATTCATTAAATCATATTATAGTGAGGGTTCCTCTAGAGAACAGGTCCTCATTTTGCACTTCTGAATAATGTTAAGCCAGAATCATAAAGATAAATGATGCTAATAAGTATCAGTCAAATTAGCTGAGGCAGAACTAGAATTTAATGAATGACAGATAAACTATGGCAACCATTTAAAAAGCTCTCCAGTTTTTACCTGAATGTTTCTCCACTTTGTAATGAATGCAACTCTGCTGATGCCTCTTTAATTCATATGTTTTGCTTTTGCCCTAAAATTGAAAAGTTTTGGTGGGAAGTATTTCATACCTTCTCTCAACTTTTTAGGGTCCAGTTTGACCTAAATCCCCTTACTGCCTTGTTTGGTATTATTGCAAATGAAGATATAACTTTAAATACTCCTAACCTACAGGTTTTAGTTTTTACCTCTCTTTTAGCAAGAAGAGCAATCTTGTTTAAATGGAAGGAGTCTACCCCTCCTACACATCTTCAATGGCTACGTGATATTATGTCTTATTAAAATTTAGAAAAGATCCGCTGCTCAGTCTTAAATTCGAAACAACCTTTTTATGATATTTGGGGACCTTTCCTAAATTACTTTTCCAATTTATAAAGTTTAACAGTGCACAGACTTTTATGTATATTTTTATCTTCTCTTCTTAAGTGAATATGTTTTGTTTCTAATTATCCATTGTCATCCATCAGCTTTTTTCTTTGGTAGTTGGTAGGGGGTTGCCTTTTTTTATAAAAAAAATTTCTTTTATGATGCATGACTTATCTTTAAATTTTTGATTACAGAGTGGTATACCTTTATGTGTTATGCTATAACATTTTGATCAATTTTATTACAATATATGAATGTACACAAGTTATGTTGAGATATATCTATGTGTTGCACTCTGTAAATCTTTTTTTCTTCTGAATAAAAATATTGTAAAAAGAAAGAAAAAGTGATTTTCAATGTATTTAAATACTATTAACACTGCAGACAAGGCTGACCTTTATTGCCCATCCCTAACTGTCCTTGAGGGGACGGTGGTGAGCGAAATTCTGGAACCACTGCAGTCCGTCCCAACAATGACTCACCCTCATTGCTGCTGGGCCACAGTTCCAGGAATTAGACCCTAGAATGTACCTCAATGTCATATGCATACATTGGCAAGACACCTCAGAAGTGCTGATGCTTCCATGTTCTGCTAGGAAGTTGTGGTCTCAGTTTTCTTTTCGGAGGAACTGTCTAAAGCCACACACCCCGTGAATACCAGGCAGCAGCTACACACATTAAAATGCCTGAGGAGAGAGGCTCGTAGAGAGAGGGAAAAGATACAGCACAGAAAAAAATCATTAATGGCACATTCACCAAGGCAAATGACTTGTCCGCCAGATGGTGCCAGGTGACCAACCATGAGATAAACGTGGCCTTAAGTTGTCTTATCTGGGCTGAGAATTCTCACACAATGGAGCAATTTCATCCTTCACCAGAGGAGTTACATTCACTAATAATGCTCTCACCTACAGAAGCACTGTTCTACACAGACACCAACTGCTACTGCACATGTCCGGACCTGACGAAGGGTCTCAGCCCGAAACATCGACAGTATTTCTTCCTATAGATGCTGCCTGGCCTGCTGTCTTCCACCAGCATTTTGTGTGTGTTGCCAGCTAGAATTGGATCCCTTTATTCCCACTCTTTGTTTTCTGCCAATCAGCCAATGCTCCACCCATGCTAGTAATTCACTTGTAATTCAATGGGCCCTTATCTTGCTAAGCAGCCTTATGTGTGGCACCTTGTCAAAGGCCTTCTGAAAATAATAGAAAGACTGCAGCAACTAGATGGACAACCAGTGGGCAAAAGACAACAAACAGTGGAAATACAAAAAGAAAGAAGAGGTAGATAGATAGATAGATAGATAGATAGATAATTAAATATACACAGTGGTACTAGAAAGTTTGTGAACCTTGTAGAATTTTCTCTATTTCTGCGTAAATATGACCTAAAATGTGATCAGATCTTCACACAAGTCCTAAAACTAGGTAAAGAGAACCCAATTAAATAAACAACACAGAAAACACTAAACTTATTAATTTATTTATTGAGAAAAATGATCCAATATTACATGTATTTTTTTGGGAAAAGTATGTGAACCTCTGAGATAATGTCTTCTCCAAAAGCTATTTGGAGTCCAATGTTCCAATCACTAATATGAAATTGGAGGTGTGGGTATTAGAGGTGCCCTGCCCTGTAAAAAGATACACAATGTTAGGTTACTGACAGAACCTACTCTTCCCCAGAAAGATCTGCATATGTGCACCATGCCTCAATCAAAACACCTTTCGGAGGACATTAGAAGAATTGTAGAGAGGCATGAAGCTGGAAAAGACTACAAAACCATTTCTAAAGACCTAAGTGTTCATCAGTCCACAGTAAAAGGAATTGTCTACAAATGGAGGAAACTCAGTACTATTGCTGCACTCCCTAATAGTGAGCATCCTGCAAAGATCATACCAAGAACACAAAGTGCAATGCTGAAGGAGGTGAAAAAGAACCCAAGGGTAACCGCAAAAGTCCTGCAGGATTCTCTAGAACTTGTTAAAGTCTCTAATTGAGTGTCCAGAGCAAGAATGGTTTCATGAATGGACACAACAGAAGAAACCACTGCTCTCCAACAAAAACATTGCTATACATTTCAAGTTTGTAAAAGACTACCTGGATGCTCTACAGCACTTCTGTCACAATATTCTATGGACAGATGAGACAAAAGTTGAACTGCACCTTGCTATGTTTGGAGGAAAAAAGGCACTGCACTTCAACACCAAAACCTCGTCCCAATTGTGAAACATGATGGAAGAAGCATCATGGTTTGGAGTTGCTTTGCTGCCTCAGGGCCTGGACAGCATCCAATTGTTAAGGGAACAATTAATTCAAAATTGCATCAAGACAACTTACAGAAGAATGTCAGGGTAGCGGTCTGTCACCTGAAGCTTAATAGAAGTTGGATAATGCAACAGGACAATGATCCGAAAGACAAGAATAAATGAACAACAGAATAGTTTTAAAAAGAAGAAACTTCATATGTTTTGGAATGGCTGAGTCAAAGTCCTGACCTTAATCCTATAGAAATATCATGGAAGGACCTGAATCAAGCAGTTCATGCAAGGAAGCCCACCAAAATCCCAGATTTCAAGCAGTTTTGTAAGGAGGAATGACCTAAAATTCCTCCAAGCCAATGTGAAGGGTGTCACACTAGTTACCGAAACCAAAGATTCACATAATTTTTCTAACAAATACATGAAATGTTGGATCATTTTTCTCAATGAATAAATGAACAAGTATAATGTTTGTTGTTGTACTTATTTAATTGGGTGCTCTTTATCTAGTTTAAGGACATGTGAAGATCTGTTCACATTTTAGGTCATAATTTTGTAGAAATAGAGAAAATTCTACAGAGTTCACAAACTTTCAAGCACCACAGTAGATAGATAGATAGATAGATAGATAGATAAATAATCTATTATTACAGATAGGACAATCCATAACAACAGTCCAGATATAATTTTTCAAAATAAGCAAGCAAGAACATATATATTCCAAAAATGAAGAAATACTCAAACGGTAAACTAATATAACCATGGCTGACAAGGTAAGTCAAAGCTATTGCAAAAGCAAAAGGAAGTGCATATAACAAAGCAAAAATTTGTGTGAAGATAGAGGATTGGGAAGTTTTTAAAAACCTACAGAGAGCAACTGAAAAAATCATTAGAAGGGAAAAGATGAAAAATGAAAGCAAGCTAGCAAATAATGTTGATGTGGATTGTAAAAGGTTTTTCATGTTAAAAATAAAAGATAAATGAGAGTGGATATAGAATCACTTGAAAATGAGGCAAGAGAAATAATAAACGGAGACAAGGAGATGGCTGATGAATTAAAAGAGTATTTTGCACTAGTCTTCACTGTGGACAACACTAGCAGTACGCCTGATGTTGTAGTGTGTGAAGGAAGAGAAGTGGGTGCAGTTACTATTACAAAAGAGAAGGTGCTCAAAAAGCTGAAAGACCTAAAGGTACATAAGACCGGACCAGATGAACTAACCCAAGGGTTCTGAAAGAGGTAGTGTTAGAGACTGTGGTGGCATTAGAAATGATCTTTCAAAAATCATTGGACTCTGGCATGGTGCTAGAGAACTGGAAAATTGTAAATATTACTCCACTCTTTAAGAAAGGAGGAAGGCAGCAGAAAGGAAATTATAGACCAGTTAGCCTGGACTCAGTGGTTGGGAAGATGTTAGAGTCAATTGTTAAGAATGAGGTGATGGGGTACTTGGTAACACAGGTCAATATAGTACAAAGTCAGCAAGGTTTCCTTCAGGGAAAATCCTGTCTGACAAACCTGTTGGAATTCTTTGAGGAGATTACAAGTAGGATAGATAAAGGGGATATGGTGGATGTTGTATATTTGGATTTCAGAAGGTCTTTGACAAGGTGCCACACATCAGGCTGCTTGCCAAGTTAAGAGCCCATGGTATTACAGGAAGGTTACTAACATGGTGAGAGCATTGGCTGACTGGTAGAAGGCAGTGAGTGGGAATAAGGGGATCCTTTTCTGGTTGTCTGCCAGTGACTAGTGGTGTTCCGCAGGGGTCGGTGTTGGGACCACCTTTTTTTATGCTGTATATAAACTATTTAGATGATGGAATAGATGGATTTGTTGCCAAGTTTGCAGCTGATACAAAGATTGGTGGAAAGGCAGGTAGTGTTGAGGAAAGAGGTAGGATGCAGAAGGACTTAGATTAGGCGAATGGGCAAGGAAGTGGCAAATGAAATATAATGTTGAAAAATGCATGGTCATGTACTTTGGTAGTAGAAATAAATATGCATACTATTTTCTAAACAGAGAGAAAATCCAAAAATCTGAAATGCAGAGGGCCTTGGGAGTCCTTGTGCAGAACACCCTAAAGGTTAACTTACAGGTCGAGTCTGTGGTGAGGCAGGCAAATGCCATGTTAGCATTCATTTCAAGAGGTCTAGAATACAAGAGCAAGGATGTGATGCTGAGGCTTTATAAGGCACTGGTGAGGCTTCACCTTGAGTATTGTGAACAGTTTTGTACCGCTCATCTTAGAAAAGATGTGCTGGCATTGGAGAGGGTCCAGAGGAGGTTCACAAGGATGATTCCTGGAATGAAAGAGTTATCATATGAGGAACATTTGATGGCTCTGGGTTTGTGCTCACTGGAATTCAGAAGGATGAGGGGAGATCTTATTGGAACCTTTCAAAAGTTGAAAGGCCTAGACAGAGTAGATGTGGAAAGAATGTTTCCCATGGTGGGACAGTCTAAGACAAGAGCGCACAGCCTCAGAATAGAGGGATATCCTTTCAAAACAGAGATGCAGAGAAATTCATTTCACCAAAGTGTGGTGAATTTGTGGAATTTGTTGCCACGTGCAGATGTGGAGGCCAGGTCTTTGGGTGTACTTAAGGTAGAGATTGATAGTTTCTTGATTGGACATGGCATGAAATGTTACGGGGAGAAGACCGGGAACTGGGGTTGAGGAGGAGAGTAGAAAAAGAATCAGCCATTACTGAATGTTGGAGCAGACTTGATGGGCCAGATGGCCTAATTCTGCTCCTATGTCTTATGGTCTTACTTAATAGATGTAGCTATTCCAAACACACATGACATACAGAAACCAGTAAGTGAAAAGCACCAGAAATATGCAGAATTATATGAGGAAATTGAAAGACTATGGAACAACAGCAGGCTATTCGTTTTTCCAAACAGCTGATGTCATCCCAAAGTCACTGCACAATAACATTAAACGATTAGGCCTATACTGCAATATTTACATAAACCTTCAGAATGCCACAATATGAAGCATCTCTAGAATAGTCCAGAAGTTCCTAGTGATTGAGAAAAGAAAGTGCTTGGTTATGTCTATACCTCAGGTTTTACCAGCTTGAGCTGAAAAAAATACAATAATAAAAACATATCCAATAACTATCAATAACATGAGATGAAGAGTCCTTGAAAGTGAGTCCATAGGTTGTAGGAACAGTTCAGTAGTGCAGCAAGTGAACATCAGTGACATTATCTTCTCTGATTCAAGAGCCTGATGGTTGAGGGGTAATAACTGTTCCTGAACCTGGTGGTGTGCGTCTTGAGGCTCCTGTACCTTCTACCTGATAGCAGCAGAGAGAAGAAAGTATGACCTAGGTGGTGGGGTCCCTGATGAATGATGCTGCTTTCCTGCGACAGTGTTCTGTGTTGATGCTCAATGGTGAGAGAGTTTTAACAGTGATGGTTTGGGCTGGATTCACTACTTATTGTAGGATTTTCCGTTCATCAACATTGGTGTTTCCATGACCGGGCAGTGATGCAGCCAGTCAATATACTCTCCACCACACATCTATAGAAGTTATTCAAAGTTTTTGCTGTCATGCCATATCTCCACAAACTTCTAAGGAAGTAGAGGCACTGCTGTGCTTTCTTCATAATTGTACTGATATGGTGGGACCAGGATAGGTCCTCTGAAATGATAACACCAAGGAATTTAAAGTTGCTGACCATCTCCATCTCTGATTCCACCCACACCACCCACCCCCTCCCCCTGCCTCCGATGAGGACTGTCTCATGGATCTCAGGCTTCCTCCTCCTGAAGTCAATGATCAGCTCCTTGGTAGGGTGTTGAGTAAAAGAGTAAGTAAGTTGTGCTGCTGTTATGTAAAACTTGGATACTATGTGCAATTATGTTTGACCCATTGTAGGAGGATGTGGATCAAAAGGTGAAGATGCAGAAGAGGTCTACCAGGATGCTGCCTGGTTTAGAGGGTAGAAGCTATAAGCCAAGGCTGGACAAGCTTGAGCTCTTCTCCCTGGAGCCTAAGGTGCTAGGGGAAGACCTAATGGATATTTATAAAATTGTGAGAGGCATAGTCAGAATCTTTTCCCTAGAGTAGAAATGTCATACCCCAGATGACACTATTTTAGGTTGAAGGGGAGACGTTTAAAAGTGACATGAAGGAATTTTTGTTTGTGCAGAAAGTGGTAGGTGCTTGGAGGAGTAATAGATGAATCAGGGAGTCTGATGGAGGATTTTAGACACTTGAATATGAAGGGATTGGAGGGATATAGATGAGGCATTATTAGAGGAAGACACTTAGTATCAAGATTGGCAGCAACGTTGTGGGCCAAATGTCTTGTCCAGTGCTGTGTTCTGTGATTTTCAACTCACCAGACAGAAGCCCACACATAGGTGGACTTTGGGAGTTGTTAAAGCAATCAACTGTAGCTCTGAATTTGCCCTGAAGCACCAGATTATGACAATATTACATTAAAGTATGAGTGAAGCAAAAGTCTAGCATGTCATGCTCAGATTCCCCTGTAACTATTACACAATGAAACTTGGAGCACCAGTTTATATTACTGTGCAATGATTGATGGCACTAGGCACATTGGGAATTGTCTGACAATCTAGCATAGATGTGCCTAATATAATTTCACAGTTGTTATGACTTCACCAGAAATGATCATTGATGTTTTCCCTCTTAGAAAAAGTAACTTAAGAAGCTTAAATTAAGCAAATAAAATGATATTTTTAATTTTGAGTAATGTATGCAATAATCAATTAAACAACTTTAAAGTACAGGATGTAATCTTTAATTTGGATTACACTTAACTGCATTTTGAGCCTTAATTGCTTTATTTATATATTTACAATGCCTTGTATTATATTCAGCAATTTCCCTTATTCCACCTGTAGTCCTAACTGTCTCAAGTCACCTAGCTGTGGAGTGCAAAGAACGTCCTGCTGATTTATATTTTTCATTTTGTTTTATAGTATTTGTAAACATGCCTTGGGACTTCCACTAATTTCTTTCTACTTTTATTTACACTCCTTTACACTTAGTGGAGCGCTAGCTTGAAGCAGTTTCTAATGAAATATAATCAATCTTTTTAGATGCCAAATTTGATATGTAACTACAGTAACACTATACAGCAATAGATTAACTAGATTATAAAATGCTGATTAGAGCATTTTTAGAGTATTGAGAGAAGTTCTCAGCATCACATATAGGGAAATTATAATGGCTTTATGTACAATTGCTCTGTTAAGCCAAGACACAAGATTTTAATTGCAAAAAGATACGGACAAATGGGGGTTCTATTCACTGAAATTGTGAAGTTGAGGTAGACATGACTGAAGACATAAAAGGAATTTATAGAAGAGAAAAATATTCTGCTGTTTAAGGGGTCTAGGACCAGAGGAGAATTGTCTAAAAATTAGACTCAGAACTTTCAGGTTAAAAATTGGAAAATGCTCTACATGCTGTCTTCAGTCAGAAAGGTGAAAGAGAAAATTGTTTTCAAAATAGATTTTTTTTTGTAAATGGAAGGTTTCACATGACTTAATACTCAATTTCTTGTTTTTATAATAATTGTTGATGACTTATTCTGTGAGGAACATGATAAAGAGGTTTATAGGTGATACATCAATTGGTGAAGAAAAAGCTTTAAACTGCAGAAAGGTCTGGTTAGTTGGGCAGATGAGAAGCAAGTGGAACTTAATACCTCGGGTGACCAATGTATTTGAGGAGATGAAACAAGACAAGGGAACAAACAATACATAACAGGATATTGGATGGTGTGGTGAAAATGAGGCCCGTGATTCTGTCAACAGATCCTAAAAGTAGAAAGACTGATCCATGAAATGCACAAGGTTACCTTGATTAGCAAGGCAAAGAATGTAAAAGCAGGGAGGTTATGCAGGAATTGTATATGACAATAGTTAAACAAAGCCACAGCATCCAGTACAGTTTTAGTCACTGAACTACAAGGAGCATGTAACTGCACTGGAAATGGTGCAGAGGAGATTTATGAGGGAGCTGTCAGACTAGAAAATTGTTTTCTTTGGAGCAGAGGAGGTATGGTGAAAACTTAATTGCAGTGTGTAAGTTTATGAACACTACAGTAATCACAGGGGATATTAATGCACATCGATTGGACAAGTCAAATTCATGGTAATAAGGAGGCAGGTGAATTCTTTTTATGTTTGAAGTGGTTTTCTATATTAGTGTACTGAAAAAAGAACTAGGGGAAAGATCTTATTTTTTACAGATGATAATCTTAAAGGGTCCTTATGATAGATATTTTACATTGAATTTGAAAATGTAATTTCATCCAACATTAAGATAAAAATATATAGCTGAGAGTAATTGGCTGTAGTTAATTGGCAAAACATATTATTAGTTAAATGGTGGATTTAGATGGTGGGCAGGCAGCTGCTAGAACATCAAAAAATAATCTTTGATATGCCAAATAGAAGTACCCTCAAGGCATAAAAACACAACAGGAAAATTAGTCCATTCTGAAATTAGAGAAGTGTTAAATAAAGGAAGAGGCTTTTAAAGTTTCCAGAAGCAGTCATAGGCCTTAGATTTGGAAGCATGTTGGAGTTCCAAGAAGGACCAAGGAACTGATAAAGGAATGAGAGAATATAGCAGTAAAGTGAGTAAGATAAAAGAGACTGCAAGGGCTTCTAAGGGTCTGTAGAAAGGGATATTCTAATGAAGGGAAAGATTGGTCAGATACTGAGAAAGGGGAAATTATTTTACAGGGAATATGAAATGCAGAGATATATTGAACAACTTCATCGCTGTCTACTTGGAAGAAGGCATAAAACACTAGAAATACCAGAGAACTACATGTGGTGAAAATGAGAAACTTGAGGAAATAAGATGATGATGATGATGATGACAACGACATCGACTCAGGCCTGAGAGGCCAGCATCGGGCATTTTTGTGCCTTACAAGGTGCAGTACAAAAGACTGTGCGGCGCACCACTCCTCACACAGACATTTTGCAGTATTTTTACGAGGTCGAGTTGAAAGCTCAACACTCAACCTGGCACAGATGGAAAGTGTACTTGGGATCGGCCCAACTGGATTCGAACCCAGGAACCTCTGTTCCAGAGTCTGGCACTGATGTCACTGTGCCACCAGCCAAGGAACTAAGCATTAATAAAAAAATGCTGGAAAACTGCTATATCTCAAGGGCATTAGTATCCTATAGTCAAATCTATTAACTTCTGTTAATTGAGTTAGCATTCTGTGAGAGATTTCCATACTTCTCGCACTCTTGGAATAAAGGAAGCTTTCTAAAAATAAACATTGGAAAGTGGAGACATTTGATTACACAAAAGATAACTGGTTGATGTATACTGAGTGAATTGAAAAATATTTTGAAGCAAATGAAAAAGCCAATGACAAGAGGGTGCCAGTTTTGCTGACTGCATTGGCCAGGAAAGCATACAGTTTACTTGCTCCAACAGAAGTTTGACTGCTCCAACCAATCCAGCTGAATTAAGCTGTGCTGATATTGCGAAGTAATGCAAGAACACTTAGAACCAAAATCATTGTTGATTGTGGAATGCTTTAGGTTTCATAAGCAGAATCCAAAGGAAGGGGAGATCATTTCAGTATACATGGCTGAATTTAAGAGACTGGCTGAGAATTGTCAGTTCAGTAATAATGGGCTTAATGATACATTGAAAGATCATTTAGTTTGTGGAATCTTACAAGAAAGCATTCAAAAACGGCTCCTAATTGAAGCAAGTCTCAGATATAAAAGTGCAATTGAAATTGCTGTATCAATGAAAACAGCAGAGATACAGTTTAGTTGCAGTCAGGAATGAAAGTGAATTCAAACAAAATTACAACATCTAAACAGAAACGGGCCTGGCCAAATAAATAGTGTTACCATTGTGGCAAGGGACACTGACACCAAGCCCATGCAAGTTTAAATGCAAAACTTAAAGAAAATGCAACAAAGAAGGACACAAACAAAGAGCATATCAGTCAGAGGAAAATAAATTGACTGGTCAGGGAAGAGAAAAAGACAAAAAGTCAAGTCGCAGTTTCAAAAAGAGCACTAATCTGCATGGTGTTGATGAAAAATCTGATAATGATTAGAGTGACATAGAACTGTGTAGCCTTGAGATTTACAATATTAAAACTAATAATAGACAAGCAATATGGGTTACACCAGAAGTGAATCGCAAATTAATTAAAATGGAATTCTACACTGTCTCGACTGTTTCAGTCATTCCACAAAATGAGTTTGAATGGCATTTCAAAGACACTGAACTGAAGCCTGCAGATATCCAACTAAAAACTTACACTGGATAAAAGATAACTCCTGTGGGAATGACATTGTTAACATTGAAATAAACAACCAACAAATGATATTGAACTTGTATGTAGTAAAAACATGATGGCCAGCACTGAGGGTTTGTGATTGGCTGAGACAGCTACAATTTGATTGGAGATCTATCCACAATTTGCATGCCACATTCCTTGCAATAGAGTCAACTAAAATTGAATTAACAAAAGTACTGGATGATACCACAGCAGTGGCCTTAGAAAACTCAAATATTACAAGCGTAAAATACAGTTAAATGAAAATGCCACACCCAAGTTCACAAAGCCCATCTGGTTCCTTATACCATCCATGATAAAGTACTGTAGCTAGTGAGTTAGATCGCATGGAGATAGAAGGAATTTTGAGTGGAGCCCATGGGCAATGCCATTGTTCCCAGTAGCCCAGAAGAATGTGTCTTTCAGGATCAGTGGTGATTTTAAGATCATTATCAACACAGTACTGAAAGTAGACCAATATCCTCTGCCCAGGATAGAGGATATCTTCAGAAATCTTTCTGGAGGAAAACACATCAGAAAAGTTGATTTGGCTGAGGCCTACCTACAGATGGAGATGGAAGAAGAGTCAAAAGTGTTTCTCACCATAACATTAACTGTTCTGGATGACAACACATCCAGAATAAAGGCATTCAGAATAGTCAAAACCAATTCCTGTAGTCCCAGAGTCAAATCCAACAACCACCACAGGTGAGGCCTCAGAAGCTGAGAATGTTTTACAGCCGCATGTCTCTCTTGCCAAGCAGAGTGATCTCCCCTCTCCCACCCTTGTCAGGAAAGACGTTATCCCACAAGAGCAAGAAATCCTTCACAGCAATGAAATCTTTAGGCCTGAAAGGAACGATTTAATATTCACTATGCTGCTGGATGTTTATATAGTTGCTGTATTATTTAGTATGATGTATGTATATATGAAACTATATATGTAAGTTGAAATGCATTCAATATTGAGTTGGAATTTATAGCAAGGCAGGGGAGAGAGTTATGTATTTAATATTTCAGAAATATTTGAATAATATTGTAAATATATTTTTTGATTAAGCATTCTTCATTGTTTAAATAATGCATTATGGGTTGTGCGTAAAAGTACGTGAATAGCATACATCATCATGCCACCACATCATCAGTGTGCACCTCGCAAGAAGTAACGAATAAAACTAGAGTGTACACATTATTCCTGGCTCCATTTCTTTCTTTCAATTAGTTTTATGTCTTGGAGTTACAAAACATAAGTGTCCATGTCCCCTAGAGTATTTGAATAGCAAAAAATTCCTGTTTATTAATTAAGGTTACAAATCCAATCAACTCCATACAGTTTTAAAATCCTCAACCAAATCAACCATTTGCCTTCCATGCTAATTCATGATCAATGCTCAAAACTGAAGGTGAGGTAAATATCTCTAATACATTCTGTCCAAGATCAATACAGTATATTGTTTCTCAGATGCACTGACCAGAACTTTACATAATATTTCTAATTAGATGCAACTTGGGCTTCCTCCAGCTGTTTTGTGTCGCAAATTTCAACGCAGTGTATGTGGCAGTTTGGGTAATGGAAATTTTCACTTATAGAATTCCAAAACACGAAACACTAAAATACAAAATGGCCTAATTTCCCTTAACTTTCAGGACTGACTGCTGTAGGATTTGAAAAATGAACTCCTAGTGTAAGGCTGGGAAATCCCAGACAATGGTTCAATTGTTTAACCCAACAGGGATCCAGCAATGAAATCAAGTAACAAATGCATCATTCAACTAATCCCAGGCTCGTAGAAGCTCCATACTTGTTGGAAAGTTGCTGAATGCCACAATGTTCTGATGTCACTATACAGATTTCTGTAATGAGCTCTGCAGGCTTGTGTGGGGAGTACCTGAATTGGTTAATAGCTGTTTAACAAGAGTCATTAATCATTTAAATTTCCTTGTGAGTTTCTTGAGAAACATGCTCTTTGTAATGCAGTCCCTGATATTTTCTGTTTAAACTTGTTAAAATTGATTTTGATAGGCCCAGAGATTTCATGTTTCTTGTATTACTTAAGCTGATGCCCAATGAGTCCAGTCACTCAGCCAAACCACGGATGTTCCTTATGAATTCTTATCAATAAACTCTGGTCATCATCACTACATTGGAGTCTGTCTTTCTCCCGCACTTGGGTTCTGACATTGCAAGTGCACATTGTGTTAGAAGGACCCCACCAAGTAATAGACCCAGCGGAGGTCAAACAGCAGGACTTTGACATCAGTCAGCTTTAAGTGAGAATGTCATCTATTCTGAAGTTCACATTCTCAGTTTCTAAAGTTTACATTGCGAGAGCCTCTAGTCTATGATTGAAGTTTCTCCAGTCCATATTTCAAGTCCACATTCTGAACTTTTCTCATCAACGTTCCAAGTTTCTCAAATCCACATACTGAGTCCAAAAACTGAGCTTTTTCAGTGTACGTCTGAGGTATGTTTCTGGGTCTAAGCAATCCTGGTCTAAGCGTCCAAGGCTCTCCAGGTTTCCCACGGCCTTCTAGGCATTCCACAACCTATTCAGTGTTTCCACATTCTCCTTGTGTCAAGGTTGCCAGGGCTCCCTGGGCCATCAGGTGCCAGCCATAGTGAAGTGGGGTGCTGTGATGAGCTCCTCAGGCAGTGCTGGAGAGTATTGGGCTTTGAGGTTTCTAGAACATCTGAACTGGTTAATTGTTTAATGAGAGTCATTAATCATTTAAATTTCCTTGTGTTTTTCTCACTCAACTCTTTCTAATATGGTCTCCTCGTGTTTTCTGCATAAATTTTTAAATTTATTTTGATAGGCTCATGGATTCCATTCTACTTGTATTATTTAAGTGGACATCCAATTAGCACTAATCACAGTGTCCTAGCTTTGAGAATGTTGCATCTTGCAGTGTCACTCAGCTAAGCCACCAATGTTCTGTCATGAATAAACCCGTGTTGCCATTTCGACATCGGAGTCTGTCTTTCCTCCCCACTTGGGTCTGATATTGCCAGCACACATCGTGACAGGTTTCTAACATATGTGTCATCTGGCTGATAATTTCTTTCACATAATAGACATGGGACTTCAAAAGTAACTCATTAAAGCAGAAGCATGGAAGTGTTAAAGTGTCATCCAAGTAGAAGTCCATATGTTAAACTTACAAAAGGTCTCATTGGCATTAAACACAACAATCATCCATGAATGGACATTAGCAACGCTTGGAACAGTTAAGTTTAGAAGCCAGATTCCAATGTTAGAAGCAGGTATGAGATACCTCGGGCTTTTGGAATCTAAGTGATTGAGGTGGCAAGGAGGTTCAGGAACACAGTTCCATGTACAGTATAATATGTTATTCATTGGGAGAAATCACAATGTGGACATGTTTCTGAGAAGGCAATCATTCTATAGTGCAGGGTCATTCAATGTTGTTAATAATGCAGTATATGGCACATTTTGTGGAACACCACCACTAAACTACTTCCCAGTTTAAAGACATTATTATTTTCCCTACTCTTCTCCTAACTAACAAATATCCTAACCAGCTTGTAGTTATGTTTTTTTAGGCTAAGTATTAATTTAGGATTAGCAAGGTGCTCATCAGCTTTACATTTCCTAGGGACACAGTTAACTAATGACAAATGTCAATACAACAACATGCTCTGTGGTTGTTTCCATTGAAATAGAAATTGAACTTGTAATCGTAAGGTTGCAAAGGTAACTATTTTGGAGCTTATATACATATGTGTAAGTTTAGCTTAAACTCACATTATTTTATGTATTGATTATTCTGTGCATTTTCAGGTGAATACAACTGTTGTAACTGTGAAGAATGTCACTGGAGAGACAGTGAACTGATGGATACAAAAGTGATTTATTCAGCAAAAATGAGCAACAAGCATCATATTGAGACACTCTCGGAAGAAGAGACCTGCTTGATCCAACATTACACAACATTTTTATCTGCTCAGTATCAAAGGTAACAGCAGGCCAATTCTATAGTTACAATGTATCTAAAATGCTTCCTTTGAACTACATATAGTAGTTTTCAATCACCTCCTTCTTTGTAGCCACACTCCAAACACCCGAAATGAATGTTAATCCCCACTGACTCTAAAGTGCATTCATGTAAATACAGGCAATCTGAGGTCCAAGTGGAATGTTTCTTTGTTTGTGATTGACCCCAGCCTACAGTTCTAGGAAACCCACTGTTCTCAGCTTTGTTTTAAATTCCATCTGCAATCCACATTCAAATCTGAAGAATGGCTGCTGTTGAACCTAATGTTTGCTGTATACCCTAATTCCACAAGAAGCCCTAACAACAACCATAAATTTCTACAGAGACCTGAGCAGTGCAGTTTACACTACGTGTGGAACTTGTATAGAGGTGTGTTAAAGTGGGCTGCTTCAGTTTATTACTATAGTGATATACAAGTGATGATTTTTGTTCCTTTTTACCTCTGGACAAGCATGCCTTTATTAGCTAAACGTTCAATAATTTCTCAGTGCCAGACATTTACAGCATTAGAGCTTCCTACCCTTTGTGGCAGGAATGGCAAAGTTTGTAAAAACGCTCTGTAAGAAAAGTGCAACTGCTGTAAGTTGGCCCTATCTGTTACAGAATCCTGCACCAGCACACAGCATTGCTCTTGTGCTACCTTATAGTGGAGAAGATGTCCAGATTCTATAATGATTATAAATTCTTGGCATGCTAATGGGTTGCAATCAATGTGAAAACCATATTCACAGATCAATTCTTTTAATTGGCTGTTTAATTTACATTTGCATTCATCATCAATTCCAACAGCAATTATTTCTTTGTGAACAATTGCCTGTTTCCTGTTCACTTTAGTTGTTTAATGGCCATTACTGTTGTTTAAATTTGAGCAGATAAATGACTACAATTTTCAATTTGAAGAGGGCATTTCCCTGTTGTTATCATTACTATTTTATAACAGGAAGGGGTACACTCAATGGCTACTTTATTAGGTATGCCTGTACATCTGCTCGTTAATTCAAATATCTAATCATCCAATCACATGGCAGCCACTCAATGCATAAAAGCACGTGGACATATTCACGAAGTTCAGTTCTTGTTCAGCTCAAACATCAGATTGGAGAAGAAATGTGTTCTAAGTGACTTTGATCATGGAAAGATTCTTGGTGTCAGAAACCATTGAACTCTTGCAATTTTCACACAAAAGTTTCTAGTATTTGCAGAGAATGGTGTGAAAATTTTTAAAAATCCAGTGAATGGTAGTTCTGTGGGTAAAAATGCCTTGAAAATAAGAAAGGTCAAGGGAGAATGGCCAGACTGTCTCAAGCTGACAGAAAGATGACAATAACCTAAATAGCCATGTGTTACAATAGTGGTGTGTGGACTAACTGACTTCAGGAAGGCTGCCACAAACTGTGAAGGCATAGACCATGAGGAATATTCCTCATCTGGCACTGGCTACATCCATGAGCGTGTAGATGATGTCGATATCGATACCTCAAGAGCGGTCTCTCACAGCCAAATCAGATGTCCTGACTGAACACAGATTGGCGCTCCCTACTAAAAAGCCAGGGATGCTGCCTTCAAGTCTGCTTTCAGAAAAGGTCTCAGAGCAGCTAATGAAACCTCATCTTAGGGACCAAGAGGGCAAAGACTGACCACACACAAAAAATGCAGGAAAAACTGTCCAATAATGAGCCCCAGCTTTTGTGTCTGGGCATCAGATCATTACTGACTGCACAAGAAAAACAGCATCAACAGTCGCAATGATGCTGCCCATCCCAACACTCGAAACAAATTTATGCATGCTTCAAGTCATGCAACACAATACCAGCCATGAAAGCTACCACCTTTCCTGTTATGTTCCTTATTGAGGGATAGTACAGGATGCCAGCCTACACCAAACTTTATTGACAACCTTGCTTGTACAGTATATGAACACCTCCCATGTGGGAGTAGCTAACT